>NC_134143.1:13025530-13328560 GCF_033958435.1 Carettochelys insculpta
TGTTAGGCTACCAAAAATTGTAGCATATTCAGATGTGGTAGCTAAATGATTGTCTCCTATACGTAAAAATGAGGAAAATGTGTTTTCAGATGCCATAAGTTTTGTTAAGCCTTGCATTTATTCAAATAAATGAAGCAGTTACTTTTGCTTGAGATACGTTAGCAGAGCTGTAATACCAACCCCAAATCAGAAGATCACTGTTCATTTTGTCTTCCAGTGATCACAATAAATCAGCCTGTTTTTATTAATAGCATCAAATGTAAAAGTAACCTTATAAAGTTCTCCAGAAGAGAGGTTTGCAAAGATGCAAGTCACGCTCTTGATTGTAAGTGAGACACTTGTACTATTCATTAAAGTGAAGAATGTCTGAAATGTTGCAAAATTTTCTTCTACCATTGAAATAAATATGGGATAAATGCTCAATTATTCAGGCATTCATGTTTTAAAGAGGAAAAATAAGTAGTGATGCTTAATTTGGATGGCAGAATTATTTCATTTTTTTTTCAAACCATGATTCAAAGGGGACTGGCTGAGCTGACTTACAGTTCGCCTTTTACTTCCACCAGCATTTGAAGAAATATAGTTGCTTTCCAGGAATAACAAGATTATTTATGTTTTCTTTAACCATTGGTCCCTATAAATTGGGTTGCCATGTGGTAGCTTTGCAATATATCCGGCCACTATGTGGAACAAATATTTTGCAGCACTGTCCAAATCCTGGTTTACCCCAGTGTGTAAAGAATTCATGAAATAAACATACACATCCTATTTTATTTTTAGTTTAATTAGGTGTCAGATTTTCTCAGAAACTTTGGTAGTCATCTGTCAAAACATAGTTGATTCCTTTAGCTCTTGGATGGTGCAAAAACATCACTTCTTTAGCTCATGCCTTTTTTACTTCACTTTGTAACACGTAAAGGTTATAACTCTTTCTCCACGTCACTATAGAAGTGTCTATAGATTCACCAACTGATCTGAAACCTCCTGAGTTTTGGAGTGATTGAAACTTTTTGTTGAAATGTTCAGGTTGTTATACAAGACAAAAAAAAAAAGAATTATTATTATTATTCTTTATTCTACTGACAATCTGCCCTTATTTCTTGTCTCCTGGATTCTATATTATTTTAATATTGAACAGTCGAATTGGTAGCCCCTTCCCCTAAATTTTAAAATTCAATTCCTAGTAATACGATACTCCTAATTATAGACTAAAATAGAATACTAGCTAAGAAAAGTCAGACTCCCATGATTCTACTGGAGAATTTCCATTGTTTCTATTTTTAATTAAAAGAAAGAAAGAGAAAGAAAGAAAGAAAAACCCTGAAACCTTATTTGCAAGAGTCATGTTTAAAAATATAGAAATTTTAAGTAATACTCAGCGAACTATCACAAGCATAATCTGCTTAGACCATGAGCATTTTTAAGTCTTATAGATCAGACGGTACACTTTTTTTTCACTTCCCTTAGCACAGTATTCATCTCCAGTTTGTTCCCTATTGTGGTCAAATGTCTAAAATCAGCTTTTGAAACAAGTCACTATTTTTTTGTGGGGTAAGTAGGTCATCTCATTAAGCCAGGAAAGATCAGGCAGCTTGTGATAATGCCATGCATCTGGTATTTCTTCATAATTAAAATGCTCTGATTTATGCTACACATTTACCAACACAAATCCCCTAAAGTGAGATATGCAGTTGCAAGTTCCAGCATGAGAAATATTTCTTATGTCATTAAGCAAAACAAACTTCCCTGTGTTGTCATGCCATGCCACCTGTTGGCTTTTGTGAAACATGACAGGGTCTTGGTATAAGTCTGGGGTAGCAGTTTGACCTTTCTCTGACCTCTAACCTAGTTCATGGTAGAGTGGTGGTGAATGTAACTTTCCAGAGACTGACTTAAAAAGTCAGAGTTCTGATAAGCCCAACCTTGTCAGTTCTTATAGTGTCCTTAATGCTTTCTTCTTCTTTCAAATTGAGAAATAAAGCTGTTAAGTTTTCAGTGTATTTCTTGAGTTAATAGTAAAGTGTATGGCAATTTAAAAAAAAAAAAAATCCCTGAACATAACAGCTTGGACTGCTTTTTTGTTTTCATAGTTTTAAGAAAGTTCTATCTTCTTGGTGTGCCTCGTTACCTGTTATGTTGAATACTTATGTCTCTAAAGCTGCGTCTACACGTGCACGCTACTTCGAAGTAGCAGCACCAACTTCGACGTTAGGCGGCGAGACGTCGAAGTCGCTAACCTCATGAGGAGATAGGAATAGCGCCCTATGTCGACGTTCAACGTCGAAGTAGGGACCGTGTAGACGATCCACGTCCCGCAACGTCGAAATTGCTGGGTCCTCCATGGCGGCCATCAGCTGGGGGGTTGAGAGATGCTCTCTCTCCAGCCCCTGCGGGGCTCTATGGTCACCGTGGGCAGCAGCCCTTAGCCCAGGGTTTCTGGCTGCTTCTGCGGCAGCTGGGGATCTATGCTGCAGGCACAGGGTCTGCAACCAGTTGTCAGCTCTGTGTATCTTGTGTTGTGTAGTGCAACTGTGTCTGGGAGGGGCCCTTTAAGGGAGCGGCTTGCTGTTGAGTCCGCCCTGTGACCCTGTTTGCAGCTGTGCCTGGCATCCCTATTTCGATGTGTGCTACTTTGACGTGTAGACGTTCCCTCGCTGCGCCTATTTCGATGTTGGGCTGAGCAACGTCGAAGTTGAACATCGACGTTGCCGGCCCTGGAGGACGTGTAGACGTTATTCATTGAAATAGACTATTTCGATGTCGCAACATCGAAATAAGCTATTTCGATGTTGGCTGCACGTGTAGACGTAGCCAAAATGTTAATTGTTTGTGGTATAGTAGCAGCTGGGAGCCTTCTCCCCTAGCCTCTCACACTTGCTCAACTAATATCATGCCTCCATGGTGTTTGGTGTGCAAATGTATTGTAAAAGTCTCTGTGCCAGTTAGGCCCCAACAAAGTAAATAGAAGTTAATGTAAGTAATGATGATAAAGATTTTAAAATATTATTCTGTGAAAACATTCCATTGTCAAGCTCTAAGTACAATATTTTACTATATTTATGACAGAAATCTTACCTTTGAAAGAGGAAACAAATGGATTTTAAAAACTAAAGGTGTGTGGATCCTTACTTATAATAATATAATACCTAGTACAATATTCCAAATTGTGTTACAGAGGACTTCATTATCATTATTCCTATTTTATAGATAGTAGAATCATATTGTGGTTTCTCTGATTGGATCATAGACATTTTGGAAAAAATGATTTAATAAATACAGAAACAGGGTAAAACAGTGATTTGTGCATTCTCCATTTTTTCAGTGGATGCAATGGAAAATTTTAGAAACTAGGAATTTCTTTCGTGAACTTGATCTTTGTGTTTGATGATGAAATAGATATTAGCAGGTTGATGATGATGACACCTTAATAGCTTATGCTTTTATTTTCCCTTAAATATGAATTTATAAAATGACAAAAGACACCATTCTGATACAGGAGGTGAATATAACCAGAGCTTTCAAATACAGTGAGTCAGTGTATGAAAATAGAGTAACTCCACAAAACAAAAGAATGGTAGATAATCCTGCAACACAAATAGAAAATAAAGACCACACTTGCTATCTTCATTACTTCGGACAACGTTAGATTCAACAGTCTTTTTAAAAAGATAGGTCATGTTGAATGTCATTAAAATGCAGAGTATTCGATCTGAGGGGGAAAACACATTGCAATGGATAGAGGGAGCATTTAAATATCCACAAGTGGTTAAAAAACTCCTTAACTGATACACAAACTGCATATGCAAGAGTAACTTTGGCCTTTATCCAGTATTTCTTATTATATTGCACACAATTCTTCTAATCCTTTCTTATTTTATTACCGATAACTAGCAATTCTGATACTACTTGTCAGGTTACACCATTTTCTTCAATCTGTGCTTGGTTCATGTTTTTCTCACATATAAGCCGTGTCTACACGTGCCAGCTACTTTGAAGTAGCCGCGCCAATTTCGAAATAGCGCCCGCCACGTCTACACGTGGCGAGCGCTATTTCAAAGTTGAAATCGATATAAGGCGGCGAGACATCGAAGTCGCTATCCTCATGAGGAGATGGGAATAGCGCCCTACTTCGACGTTGAACGTCGAAGTAGGGCACGTGTAGCCGATCCGCGTCTCGCAACATCGAAATAGCGGGGTCCGCCATGGCAGCCATCAGCTGAGGGGTTCAGAGACTCTCTCTCCAGCCCCTGCGGGGTTCTATGGTCACCGTGTGCAGCAGCCCTTAGCCCAGGGCTTCTGGCTGCTGCTGCTGCAGCTGGGGATCCATGCTGTGCTGTTTAGTGCAAGTGTGTCTGGGAGGGCCCTTTAAGGGAGCAGCTTGCTGTTGAGTCCGCCCTGTGACCCTGTCTGCAGCTGTTCCTGGCACCCTTATTTCGATGTGGGCCGCTTTGGTGTGTAGACGCTCCCTGCAGCGCCTACTTCGATGTAGTACTGCCCAACGTCGATGTTGAACGTCGACAGCACCAGCCGTGGAGGATATGTAGATGTTATTCTTCGAAATAGCTTATTTCAGTGTCGCTACATCGAAATAAGCTATTTTGATATAGCATTCACGTGTAGACGTAGCTATAGATGAGTAAATGTCAGTGACATACACCTCACAAATATGTGAACTATATCACTCTGAGATCTGTGTGTGTGTGTGTATTTATTTACAGGAGAAGAAGAGAGCTTCTGAGGTCTTATATATCTTGATGTGTATGAATATGGCAAGATATATATACTCTTTTATTGATTCTTGAAAAAAGATAAAGGCTACATTTCCCTCTCCTCCCTTCCTTATTTAGAAGACACAAATACAGGCAGCCAAAACTAGACATTACTGTTTCCAACTTTTGTACGCTACACAAAATATCTCATTTTAGGATGAGCAAGTGTTGCATACGTACACAATAAGAGCTGAGTGATTGTGAGTACATTGTGGAATTCTTGTCTTTTAGATTATTTGTTTAACTACATTGTTAGTTTATAGCTGCTAGACTTTTTTTAGTAGAAAAAATAGGTAGCTACCCTATTTCATTTCTAAACAAGCCAGCACTCTCCACCATCACTCTGTTGGGTCTGCTCTAGTAATGTCCAGAAAATGTCTGCTAGAACTAACATTTCTGTCAATAATATTCAATTTAATGTATGCCTGAGTTTAATGTATTCAGCTGGGGAAGTCAGTTTCTTGCGCAGTTAGCAAAATGGTTTTAATAAACCATGTCTTTTCGTAAGTGCTCTGTATATCCATTGACTTTTTGTTGAAGAGAGGATGCCAACTTGCTCTTCTTCCGGGGTTATAAAACTCATCAAATACAATGTATTAGTGACTATTACAGTTATTGATGAGTGTGTGTGTGTGAAGAATTTGGCATGTTTTAGAAATGAAGACTCTCATCTCAAAGGTAAATATTTCAAGACGACAAATAGAGAAAAGCTAGGATAGGAATGGTCAATATCTGCAGCAAGTAGAAAAATACCTAATATTAACAGGTCTCCTTGGGATACAACACTATAATACATAAAGCAGCATCAACTAGTTCAATGGAATATAAAATGTCATAAGCAATTGTCATTGTTCTAATTACAATGATCTATTTTCATGTATGGGTATGTAATAGCTTTATGTAATAGTCTATAATTTTGGTAATGGTAACAGATTGAAAAACCTGTGTCTTTTAGTCTGTCCATTTAAAGCTGAGTTTTACAGTTCCTACTCTGGCAGACCTCTGGAGGATATTCCTGAAGAAAAGTTCAGACCCTGATTTGGCAGGGTTCTTAAGTATGTGCATAGCTTTAAGCATCTGAGTAATCCCATTAGCATTAGTTGGACTACTCATATTTTGAATATATACCCTGTACCTCAGTATCTTCCAAAATTCAAATGACTATTAAATATGCGAGAACTCAGCTTTCTCCCATTGTATTATCAATATGACCCACTGCAAAAATGTTATTGAATCCTCTGATGTGATTGTAGTAGACAGAAAATCTCACTTCTTCACCCATTTTTTTCCCTTTATGCTATTTGTAAGTTATATCCATTCAAGGTCAGTTTAGCTCTATAATTTGAATTTAACATGTGAGTAGCAGAACTATCTAATGACCCAACTCTCATGTGCCAGTGCTCTCACCATCAAAATATTGTTGTGAATATTAAGAACAACAAATCTATAAAAGTCATTGTTGAAAATAGCTTAGAGTATCTTGCGACTAAACAGTATGAAGATAATTTGGAGCTTCCTTCTACTGGCCCACAAGTTACACAAAAACTTGATATTGGATTTTCAGTTAGTTGATGTTAGTGCAAAACAGTCCTAATTCATGATGTTCTATGGAATTAATGCTTTTGTAAACTGAATGTTTAGCTGAAAAGTAATGAAAACTGTTGTATACTTGACAGGGGATTGTATACTGTATATAAAATGGAACCAACATGCCAATAAAAATCTTCCTCTTTTTGCTCTTCCTAAAATTGGAAATAAAGCTAAATTGCTTCTTCACTCCAATATCCTTTTTAGAAGATCTCAGTCAGTGGTATTTGCTGAAAAGGCAGTTTCTTCCAGTAATTTTAGGAAAAGCTATCATCAAACTGTCAACAGCCCAAATTGAGATTAAAAGAACCAAAGAGAAACCTTCACTATTGTCAGTCCCACATATGAGCACTTGAGTAGACAGATAACATCCAGAATGTACAATATGAAGCTTTTGGGGAAAAAATGGAGGAAAAGAGCTTCTGTTAAATAAATTATCATCACAGTTATCTTACTCAACGCTATCAGGCCAGGACAAAGCAATAGAACATAGTGGACACATGCTCTGCACTTCACATTTTGGACTTATTTATATCAGTGACCTGGTTGTTTGGGGGCCTGATCCTGTGAGGAGGCATGTCAAATGCTTTCATCTCACACTGACGTCATTTAGAGTTGGAGGACATTCAACATCTCACAGGTCTGAACTCTCTTGTCTGTATCTTCAGTTCCTGTAAATTGGTGTATTTGAAATGACATCAACAGAGCTACTCTGGTTGGCAGCTGAGGATGTGGCCTGTGCTTGTAGCGTTTCTAGCTTTGTTTTCATGAAGCTGTAGAATATAATATTTCTGAACTGCAAGAAGCAATGAGAGGAGAAGCTGAGCAAGAATTAGCTAAAAAGCCATGTTATGATCTGTAATGGCCTTGCTATTTCAGGAGTCCTGTGTCTGTCCTAAGACAGCCTTTGTGCTAAACAGTGAAATGTTTCTGTGATGTGCCTAGATTTCTGACCAAGTCACAACCACAAAGATAATTCCAGCGGATGACCTTGTGTAGAAATTGAAAGGCTAGTACACTAATCTACTGAGTCACTTACCTTTTAAACTGTTTTAGCATCTGTAAAAGTACAAGAACAATGACAAGAAAGTCTCTAAATAGCTATACTTAAATATATTATCTTTATGCTTGTTTTTAGTATTAGGAAACTATTGTCATAGTATTTTTAAAATGGAATCAGTATTTCCAAATCTGTGATGACCTGCTGAGCTAAAATATAGTCCCATTTTACTTAAAACTTATTTTCCCATACACTTTGTATACTATTTTTAAATAACTGTCCAATTAAAACAACTGTGTCAAGGAGTGCTTGCATGACCAACTACAAAACCTTTACAAATAAATAGTGACAGCTACGAGGATTACTTTGATTTATTACTAGTACTCAAGTCAATAGGTGCTTGGGGGGAACATCATGCTCTGGTTACTGCTTGCCTCATGATGAGTCATCGCATACGTTGTCATTGGATGTAAGAACTACCTTAGTCATTCTCTTTCTTCTTCCCCTTTGTTGTATCTTCTGTAGAAATCATCAGTTTGATTTTTGTATCTAGATGAATAGGTTGCAGTGATAGGAAAAACTGTGTGGTGAAATCTGAGTGCCTCATCTCTACCACATTAACTACTATGGAAAGGACATGAAAGCCCTGGAGATTATTAAACTTCATGTGAACACGAAGTGCTGCTCCTATTCTGCCAAGACATTTTTTTAAGGAATACTCTATGGGAATAATACATGTTCACAAATAAGACCTATCTTTTGCTTTAAGATCTTATTCCAACAACTAGTATTGCTGTCCCATAACTTAGAAGCATACATAGAACCTTGTCCTGACCTTTGTAATGTCTAGGACTTTTATAAAATCCCCCTGGTTCGAAACCCTGTCTAACTACATAAAATATACTTTACCCTGGATTTAAACACTATTTAAATATTTCCTTGGGATAACAGACAAAGGGATAAGATCTGAAATGCTTCTTTATCACAGAGTGAATTTAATAGAATCATAGAATTCTAGGGCTGGAAGGGACTTCAGGAGGTCATGTAGTCCAGCCCCCTGCCTAAAGCAAGTATCAACTCCAACTAAATCATCCCAGCCATGACTATGTCAAGATGGGACTTAAAACCCTCCAGGGATGGAGATTCCACCACCCCTCTTAGTAACACATTCCAGTGCTTCGCCACTCTCCTGGTAAAATAGTTTTTCCTAATATCCAACCAACACCTCTCCCTCTGTATCTTCAGACCATTGCTCCTTGTTCTGCCATCTGACATGTCTGAGAACAGTCTCCCTCCATCCTCTTTAGAGCCCCGTTTCAGGAAGTTGAAGGCTGCTATCAAATTGCCCCTCAGTCTTTTCTTCTGCAGACTAAATAAGCCCAAATCTCTCAGCCTCTCCACATAGGTCATGTGCTCCAGCCCCTTAATTATTTTCTTTGCCCTCTGCTGAACCCTCTCAATTTTGTCCACATCCTTTCTATACAGGGGGCGTGGCCCAGAACTGGATGCAATACTCCAGATGTGGCCTCACCAGTGCCGAGTAGAGGGGAATAATAACTTCACTAGATCTGCTGCAAATGCTTCTCCTAATGCAACCCAATATGCCATTAGGCTTCTTGGCTACAAGGGCACACTTTTGATTCATATCCAGCTTCCCATCCACTGTAATCCTCAGGCCATTTTCTGCTGCAGAGTTTGGGATTGTGTTGGGTAGAGTTGATTTTGTCTCTCCCCTATGCTATTTTTTTTTTAAATTAAACCGGACTTCTCAAATATCGCCAAACATTTGATACAGGTTACAAAAGTCACTTTTCCTATTTAATTTATTTTGCACAGTACTTTGAGTATTCCTATTTGTGATCTAACCCTTTATCATAGAATCATAGAACACTAGAACCGGAAGGGGCCTCGAGAGGCCATCGAGTCCAGTCCCCTGCCCCGACGGCAGGACCGACCACTATCTACACCATCCCTGATAGACATCTATCTAATCTGTTCTTAAATATCTCCAGCGAGGGAGATTCCACAACCTCCCTTGGCAGCTTATTCCAGTACTTGACCACCCTGACAGTTAGGAACTTTTTCCTAATGTCCAACCTAAACTTCCCTTGCTGCAGCTTAAGTCCATTGCCTCTTGTTCTCTCCTCAGAGGCCAAGAAGAACAAGTTTTCTCCCTCCTCCTTATGACACCCTTTAAGATATCTGAAAACCGCTGCCATGTCCCCCCTCAATCTTCTCTTTTCCAAGCCAAACAAGCCCAATTCTTTCAGCCTTTCTTCATAAGTCGTGTTCTCCAGACCTTTTATCATTCTAGTTGCTCTTCTCTGGACCTTCTCTAATTTCTCCACATCTTTCTTGAATTGGGGTGCCCAGAACTGGACACAACATTCCAGCTGAGGCCTAACCAGCGCAGAGTAGAGCGGAAGAATGATTTCTCGTGTCTTGTTCACAACACACCTGCTAATGCATCCCAGAATCATGTTTGCTTTTTTTGCAACAGCATCACACTGTTGACTCATATTTAACTTGTGATCTACTAGAACCCCTAGATCCCTTTCTGCTGTACTCCTTCCTAGACAGTCTCTTCCCATTCTGTATGTGTGAAACAGATTATTCCTTCCTAAGTGCAACACCTTACATTTATCTTTATTAAACTTCATCCTGTTTACTTCAGACCATTTCTCCAATTTATCTAGATCATTCTGAATTATGACCCTGTCCTCCAAGGTAGTTGCAACCCCTCCCAGCTTGGTATCATCTGCAAACTTAATAAGCGTACTTTCTATGCCAATATCCAAATCATTAATGAAGATATTGAACAGAACTGGTCCCAAAACAGACCCCTGCGGAACCCCACTTGTTATGCTTTTCCAGCAGGATTGAGCACCATTAACAACTACTCTCTGGGTACGATTAGCCAGCCAGTTATGCACCCACCTTATTGCAGCCCCATTTAAGTTGGACTTGCCTAGTTTGTTGATAAGAATATTATGCGAGACCGTATCAAATGCTTTACTAAAGTCTAGGTATACCACATCCACTGCTTCTCCCTTATCTACAAGTCTCGTTTACCTTCCCAGTGAGGCAATAGGTAGAGCAAAATATATTTGTTTTTTATTTTCAATAAAAGGTGATAGTTAAATTTATCTTCCCATCCTGCTGAAAGAATCTGCTGATTGATGACTTTCATGTCAATGAGCTTGTAGTGAACTAATTGTAATTTTTAATGTTGTCAAAAGATTCTTAATAGAAGTGATGTTTTCTAAAGGAAGTGTGCTACAGAATTTGTTTAGTAACAGTTACTCTAGTATTGCTGTGGGAAAAGTTATGACTACTACTACCTTTTCAGAACTGGCAACTAAATTTAAAATCCTTATGTTTTTGGACATGATTATTTATCAGTGCTGCACATGACAGTTGACTTAGTGTAATCATATCACGTATCTCATCTTGCATCTTTATTTAGTCTTACCTTTGAATATTGATAATTGTTTTTATCCCCCAGGTCTCCTCCAGTGAAACTGCCTCCTTCTCCCCCGAGACACATTATACACCTTTGCCATCAGGATCCAGGGATCTCACCAATCACAGAGGTAAAAACTAAGCTTTGATTACCACCTTTCAAAAGTTCATAACAAACTTTGCTGTAAGGCCTTCTGAATTCATTACTGCTGCATCGGCACGTTAGAGAGAACACTGTGCTTTTCAAGCAGTTGATGAGAAAACCATACCTGTCAAGACTACAGATTTTAACTCATATTAAACAGGATTTAGTAGTAGTCTACTGGGACAGCAAATAAATCTATGGAATAATAACATTTAGCGATTTTTTAAAAAAATATAAAGAGATTAGAGTACTTAAATATTACTAAGTAGATGATTATATGCAGCACTGGTGATCTTGAAAGAATTTGTAAATTCTAATATTTGTGAAGAGAGTTATTTTGCAATTTAACAATTTAAGGCTAGTTTTAAAATGTTCACGCACATATATATTGCAATATAAAGGGATTCTGTTCTGCTTTTCAACACTAAATGGGGATCAGTGTGTAATTTCCTTTTTTTTTACCAGTCCTCAGAACTTCAAAAACACCTTGGGCAAATTCTCAGGTTCCTTCAGCATACCTAAGGAAACAAAGATTTGGAAGCAGGCAAAGAATTGTTACTGCCATAAAAGTGGAATTCCAAGCTTCTTTTCATTTGTTGCAGAAAAGAGAACCTGACTAGTGCCAAGCCAGAGAATTTGCTTAAATACGTGAGGTCAATATTGTCTAGCATCATAAGTAATAATTCCACTGCTTATTGGGCTCTAACAAGACATTTAGGGGTAAATTATATCAAAATAACTGAATATAACACGGAGAGTCAGGACTGGTGGATGTAAATAAACTTACTGGACTAAGGAAATTTGGTCATACCCATGATAAGTGGACAAGTGGCTAACTGAAATCGTACTGGGCCATGGATGTTATCAGAAGAGAGAATGCCAGAAAAGAGAAGTTCAACCTGTACTATTTAATTGTTCCAAGGAAGGTGAAAGAGCTCAGCTAAACATGACTGAGGGTGCCAGGCTTTCCCTGGGGAGAAACTACTGAAAGTGAAGCAAGTTGAAGCTGTTCAATCACTTTACATCCATCATCTATTATGTAAATAATTCATGATATACAGTAGCTACTATTTTCAGTAGATAAGGGACTGAACCAAAATGTGGGATATCACTGTGCCCAGACTTTTAGGATGCAAAAATTAGAATCCATCAAGCTACATTGTGTGGCTTGAGCCCATCTTTCATTTCTAGGTAAATGGTGTTGTGTTCAGACTGGAAAAAAGAGCAAAAGAGATTCTTATAAACTAGATGAATATAGCCCAGACTGGCAATACAGATGATAATTATATTACAGGTTATATGGCTAAATTATGGGTCATTTTTTCTTTTAATCCAGTTCTTTCTGGCTGTGTCTGGCAGCAGGAGTGTCTCATTGTATGGCTGCACATTTAGAGCTACCTGAGATCTTAAGTACCAATGCATTCTATGCAACATGAAGGTGTTCGTGCCCTTTGTGCAAAGAGGGGAATGGTAGCCCAAAATTCTCTAGTTTTATCTCATTTCCTGATCACCTTTGAACAGGAAAAGAGAAGAATACATGTTGCTTGTTGAAAGTATGCAGCATAGAGTTTTCAGGAATTAATTTAAAAAACTTTTCCAGAAAGCCAGCTATTGTGAATAAAGTTTAGAACCACCTGATAGCAAGATTTACTTGACCACTCAACTAGTCCTTGCAAAGTTATCTGAGCTCACAAATGTCAAGGAAGCTTAACTGGAGTTAATGGAAAGGTCTCCAAGCCAAAAAAAAAAAAAACAAACCAAAAAAACACCACCCTGGAAATGCAACGTTTTCGATGCATGCTCCAGAAAGGCATTCTTTTCTTGAGTGGTCTCAATCTTGTGTAAAATGACTGAATCAGCTTTCACATATAGTTTCATGGGATTTTTGATGGGTCATCTAGTCCAGTCCCTTGCATTCATAGCGGGAGGACTAAGTATAATCTAGATCATCCCTAACAGGTGTTTGTCTAATCTGCTCTTTAAAATATCCAGTGATAGAAATTCCACATCCCTGCAGGTATTTTTCCCCCCAGTTCTTGGTATGTAAATATTGGTAGCTTTCAGAAATATTTTTCAGCTCGAACTGAATGAGAGTGGCTATGAACTTCTGAGCACTTTTTAATTCATCCCTGCAAGGTCTTGTTTAGCTTGTGAACTGCTGGCAAACAGGTCAGCGGTAGCAGTAAATTAATTATTCTTTAGGGCTGTGAGAAAGTGAAGCATCATTGGTATTCACTGGACTTACAAAGTTTTACATTAGCAAATTTTTCTTGTGGTTTATTAATTTTTCTTACTGGAATAAAGGCTGAAAGTTCTGCTCAGGCTACACAGTGTGGCTTCTCATCTTCCAGTTTGACACTGAAGAACTCAACATTGTATTTCTAGGATGATCCCATGTCTTGGATGTGCCACTTAGAGGGACTTTACGCCTTCCAGAGTCTACACAGTACCACAGTTCAAAGTTGCTTCACAGTCTTGTAATATGAGAGTAGAAACGCCATGATATTACATCCATATATTGGTATGCCTGAGTTGTCCTGCTTATGAAGCCAGCACTATATGTAGCTGAGATTTGTGACCCTTACCAAGCTTTCTCCCATAGCTTGTCTGTCAATAGGATTTGCCTTGTAAAACAGTTTTTTTTCTCCTCAGACCTCAATTCCCTCCTCCTGATTGAAGCACCAGTCCCCTTTGTATACTGATTGGAATCTACCTGAAACCCTCTATTAGGTGGCTCTGCAGTAACGTCCGTACAGAGTTTTAAGACATCTCATCATCAAGTGAGTCTACAGAAGACTCCAGTGCCCCTAGTCTGCCATGCTACAATACTCCCGTTAGACTCAGTTTTTGAAAGTGGTAACTGTACACCAGCCTCGTGATTCATTTTTTGCTTCCAATACTGTGATCTCAAACTCCTAAGGTCAGTTATTCAGCTGCATTAGGCTAATATTTTAACTCTGAATAACTGTGTTTTCCCAAGTGTCTCTTCTAGATATGTATTAAATATTAATGAATAATTGGTCCAAATACCTATTTCAGTATGT
Source organism: Carettochelys insculpta (assembly GCF_033958435.1). Lineage (NCBI taxonomy): Eukaryota > Metazoa > Chordata > Testudines > Carettochelyidae > Carettochelys > Carettochelys insculpta. Next base: position 13,039,538 of record NC_134143.1, read on the forward strand.
CAAAACATCATAGTTGTGCAAAACATTTGCTACTCTTCTGAAACTAGTAAAAATTCATCATTGAAGCTAAAAGCCCCCAAAGTAGGTGGTCTTCCACTTTTTTTAAAGTCTCTTTGTTTATTGTGTCAGATTTCAGATCTGTGCCCTGTGACATTGGCATGAAAAAAATACAAAGATCATTGTGTGGGTGTGTTGTAACACAAATACTATTTTTCTTTAAACACATAGATATAGAAGGTTAATTGCCAAGCAACCAAATAGTATGTTGTCAGAATCCTTCAAGAAGGTTCCATGTGTGAAGACCCTGTTAGTTTCCTGTTCCTCATTATCAGCTACATTAGATCACACAGCAGGTCCTAAAATAGATCTTTTTAAGTGAATGTCATTTCAACAATGCAGCGGAGTTGTGACTACATTGGTCCCAGGGTATTAGAGGGAAAACATGCATTATTGGACCCAGGTGAGAGACAACAGCTTTCAATTTAGTTGAGATCTTATTTATATTTCTCCCAGACAACTTTGGTCTCCAGTAACATTTTATGAAGGCCTTCCTTCCTTGCCATCCTGCCTCCAGAAACAAATGCAGACAAATCCATCCCACACAACCACTACTCCATGTATACAAATGGCTCGTACCAAGCCCCATCAGGAATTTAAGACAGCATGTGATAGTTTCAATCTTCCTGCAACTGTGAACCACTGTCTTCTCACTCTGTCAGCAAGAGAGAGCTTTTTAGAGATTAAGCTGTGTGCCAACTCCCTGCTATACCAGTCTGTCTGCCTTGCTAGCAGACCTCTGGAGACTCTGCCAGTCTTTAGCTTGCCTTGATGGTAACAGTTTGCAAACTCCAGTTCTCCAGAGTCATGTCTCAGTAGTGTCCTCTCACTACAGACACTCAGAAATTAGATTTACTACTGCTAAAGAGACAGAGCACACACCACTTCGTCAGTGAAATCTCATTCTTTCCTATCAGTAGGATGGCACTTAGATAGTCCATGGTAAAGTGAAGAAGTCGACTAACAAAGAACAGGTGAGACTGAGCAAGACAAAAAGAAACAGATATGGTTGCAAACAAAACAAAACGCTGCTTCTGTTTCCTAAAATTTATGTCTCAAACAGATTCTCACCCCCAGCCTGTTACCAGCAGCTCCTTTCTTTTAGGCCAAGAGGGTCCACCATTTAAAGACTCACAGGGTCCTGCTTCTTATGTCCTCTACAGGATGGATAACTATGATGTTTTTATATTACCTGAACTGTACTATTGCCTATGCCTGAAGAGCCAGGAAAACACCCTCAAGTGTAGACTCTTTCCCCTTGCATGATTGCTAAACTGTCTTCTCCACTGTTTGTCAGCTTGATTGATTTGTTTACCTTATATTTAAATGTACTTTCCACTGTCCCCTCTTCTTGTGATCAAGCCAGTCAGGCAGTTAAATACATATTCACTGGTGCAGGGCAAGTTTGGTGTATGCACTGCCTCCCAAACTCTTTTTAGGAACTTTTTTTTCCTGGCACAAACAGGTAACCTCTTGTACACAACCTGTATATGCATGCCACTTTTTGGGATTAGCATGCTTCTAGTTCACATATATCTTATATGAGACCTTTTAGATACAGTTTACTTGAAGTAAAAATTGTGCCAGGCTTGATATGAGCTGCAGTGGGCTGGATCCTCTGCCACTTCACACTGAGGGAATGCCTGAGGTCACAGCAGTCTATATAAAGAATGATGATCAATTCCTGTATTTGATATTTTCTGTGATTTGTCTTCGACTTGGATAGCAGCAAGTACTTCGTGTGTATGTATTGGCAGACATTAATAATGGCACAGGAATGAACAAGATACAATGGATGGTATAAGTTATCAATTTGCTTCTTGAAACAGAATGTAGTGGGAAATATTCTACAGAAACACACCCATGTTTGAAAGAATGATTCTGTTGTCTGAACCCAGAATCAGGAACTCTGGAAATCAGTCCACTATAATTGACTAGTGCCCATTGAGTGGCTATTTGTGGTCATTATGTTGTTCCCCATTCTTGTAATATTGAGTTTTGGTATTTTTAAGCACAGTGTGATTGTAACTGTGTGTGTGTAGACAGGGTAAAGCATACAAAGTCTAGTCACAAAGCTTAGGGCTTCTTCTATGAGGCAAGGCATCTCTTTGTTGCTGGAAATTTAGCAGTCCCCTTGCAATACAGACATGCCCGTATCTATATTCTCAAGGAAGATTTACTGCCTTCATTACATATGTGTTTATTTTAAAAATATATATCTGTGTAGCATCAAGCTCCAGGTACTTGAAAAAATTAACAACAGTAACAACTAACTTAAAACAGAGATTAGAAGTAAGCTTCCAGTTTGACTACACAAGGGGCGGCAATGAAGTTCTAATTTATAGCTGGTCAGATGAGCTGACTTGAAAAGAAGCCCCATGCACTGGGCTATGAAGAATGCTGTGGAAGCTATTATGGAAGGGAGTTACAGCTGTGAAGTTACTGAGCCAACCACAGATGTGTCTGGGACCTGAGCTAGGTGAAATGTTAGAAATGGGCAGAAATAGCTTTGGAGGGAGAGCATGGGAGGCCCTGAGTAGATCTAGATTAGTAATGTCTGCAATCTAGATTTTGAAGCGTGTAATTAACAGGATTATAAAACAGAGGCACCATGGACCTGGAGTATTAATGGTTATTCCATGAGTAAGACCTTTAATTAAATGTATTGTCTCACCAGCAACCAGCGAAGATCACAGAGGAGTAGTTATTGATTCTCTGGCAGCTATATCAAGGAAGGAGTCAGGCAGCCTCATTCTGCAACTGTTGCAGTTTTATGATCAATTTCAAGGGAAACCCAATTAAAAACAAATTGCCATAATTTATCCGAGATGAGATGAAAGGATCAGTGATAAAGGTGAATTCAGCATTAGATGAGGGAAATTTTCTGGGTTCTGTATAAAAATCACATTTGTAAAATCAGCATGTGTTTGGCTAAAGGAAGTAGCTGGGGATGATTGACAAGCCAAAACATTGCCTTCCTCTGCTAACTCTAGTCCAACAGACACGGAATTTAAAAATAAGTGTTCTCAAGCCATTTGATGGGAAGTGGAACAGTTTGTATTGGTAAAGTTAAGCACATACATTCGTTTTTGTGGATTGGGTCCTAGTTTATAAAACGATGATGCATTTTCTAAAATGTTCGGAGACATAAAATTGGCTTTAAAATATCCCTTTGTATGAAATATTAAACCATAAGGGGTTCATTTTTGAAGACTTTCTTGTAGATATACAAGCAATGCTGAAAAATCACACTCTTCTTAAATCAAAGACATAAAACATTGAAGGTAATCAGTTTGCGTGACAATTTGCTTCCAGAAAGGTAATTATCTTGTGTATATTATCATTACAATCTTCTCTGTTGTTATTATTGACACAGTTGTTAGGTGCTCATCCCATTTTCCAGCCAGGGGCTTAGTTTAAGTTTGAAATTGATTGCAAGGAATGTCACAGAATAATTTACACAGCAACTTATCATAATTAGTTATAGTTTGCCATTTCCTTAATGTGAACTGCATTTTATGCTTTGCAGTTGATTTCTTCTATACCTCTGCATGAAGCAGCTTAATGCGCGCCATCAAAAAAAATATCTGTGAATAGTTTTTATCACTTAGTTAACCTGAAGGATCATAAAATAAATTTTAACAGAAACTATAAATAGGGGGTATTGGCTTAAACTTCCCTCTTAGTCATCTCATTTTGACTTATTAAATGAGTTAAAGTAGATAAAATTTATTTTAAGTTCCATGCCAGGCAGAAATATTATGAAAATAGAGCAAAGTTTACTATGTTGCCTTATACAAAAGCAAGCAAATCACTTCATAAGGAATCCATCATTTATGTTTCTTGCATTGGGTCATATGTATTAGTAATGCGATACAGAGTGAAGCAGCATGTCACAAGTCATGGATCAAAATGGCAAGACCCCCAAAAATGTAGAAATGGTAATTAGCGCATATAATAGGAGTGAAAGAATCATTGCTCAGGATTCCGCCTGGAAGCAGTGGCTGTCAAAATGATCATATTCTGGAACAAGGTCACTGTGAAATTTATGGTGAACATCAGGAAATATTTCCCAACAGAAAGTTCCACTAAGATCTAGAATCATCTCCCACTCTACTGTTAGAACTAGTGATAACAAGCCTGGAATGAGCAAGGTGTTGCCAATAACGACAAATCCAACGTGCAGAAGAAGATACTTCTACAGAAGGTTATAGAGGCAAGGTCAAAGAGTGTAGAACAAAAGGCTGACCATGAATGAGAAGGAAAGGTGTGAATTGCAGAAATGTAAGAAATGAACATTTTACCACAATGAATCCTGCTGAAACAGGAATTGCAAAGGACCATTCAAGATGGAAATCTATTCTGCATGCCACTATGGCTACATCATAACCATACAAATTTGCTGCTGCTGTTTGATGGCTCTGGTAATTTGGCAGGTGTCATGTCAAGTGTCTCTCATGATCATGAGTTTTGACCTCAGGGTACCTCATCAAGAAACAGGACAAAATCTATATACGGGTTGTATGTTTGTAATTTGATTTCACCATCCCGTTAACAAATGTAAATGCCTAAAGCATTATAAAAATCATACCATGGAGTCAAAGACTGTCCCCTCAGGGATTCCAGTCTATCTTGCCACTCACTTTATGATAGATGGTTACTGTGCACCAGAAATCATGATAGTATTTGGGTTACTTCTAGGCAAAACAGCTGAGAAATCCTTGCATAGGCTTAGAAACTCTCACCCCCTCAGATATCAAATGCCCCCCCGCCCACCAAAAAGTGAGTTCTTTTCTTCCAGCATTCAATATTGAGAGCAGACCTTGTTTGAGACTGTAGGGGAAGCAGTCAACAAAGTCTGTCTACAATGCCTTGTCTAATTCCTGTTGCTGGGAAGGGCATTGTGCTTGTTCTGGGCACATGAGGTAAAGGTGAATTTACAGTATTGGCAAACAGCTTCATAGTTACAGCACAAACATTTAAACATTACATTATAACATAGGACATAGAAGTTAGACGGGATTAACATATGCGGTGTTCTACCAGTGCCCCACATATGCTAAACATGCTCTTCAAATGCTAGTATCTATTTCTACTTAGGAGAGGGGCAACATTTGCAGGTCCTGGGGCAAGGCGTGGGGGATTGCGTGGCTCTGCACCTCAGAAGGGACTCGTTCTGCGATGGAAGGGATGGGGTCATCCAGCCCTCAGTGATGCCCAGAGTATGGTGCTAGACCCTTCTCCCCACAGCCCTGAGAGCCACACAGAGCTCCAGAGGCTATTTAAAATGCTGAGGTCTCAGGCCACAGCTACTGGCTCAGTAGCAGCAGCCAGGAGGTCCAGGCCTCTTTGACTTGCTAGGCCCTGCCGCGCAAACCGTTGGTTTCTCCCCGCCTAGTGGCCGAAATATTGTGCAGGTGAGCCGGGTGCTGGGACCCGCAGTTCTCAGAGCGGGCCAGACCCAACCACCCCGCCAAGCAGGAGAGAGCGCACTCGTCAATGGGAGCAGTGCAAACGCACGTAAAAGTCCACCCTACCTCCCCCCTGACAGGCAGTAGCTGGAACAGGGAGTGAGGCTTAGGCACATATTAAGAGGTGCAACTAGTAAACGATTTATTAACAAAAGCAGCAGCAAGCAAAGCTAAAACAACAACAATAGAACATACACATAAACCAATTCATATTAACTATTAACTTAACTATGCTTAACTTACAATTATTAACACACATTCCATGAGAATCACCTGTATAATTATGTTTATTTTGCCGGAAAGCAAAAAGCTAGGTTAGTAAATTAGGGTGAAGGAAAAAGGGTAAAAGGAATCTGGGCTGGGGCGCTACTCCCAGCCCAAGTGGCTGGTGATAGAAGTTGCCAGGGATACTACCCGTGTCAACTTCCTTCGAAACCCCAGACTTTTCCTGGGGATCTTATAACCCACACCCGTTTAAATACAGAAGGAGGAAGTAAAAAGGTTAAAGGGAATAAGGTGGCTTTGTTTCCACCAGTTGAGATATGCCTTATGGTATGTAATGGGCCAGGTGATTATGTCTTCGCCAGTATATGGCACCAAGTTAGGATTTTACTCTAATAACTATACTTAACTAGTAATACTACTACTAAGACTACTACATATGATGAACTAACAACTAATATTTTAATCAAGTGTGCCCCTAATCGGCAATATATGGGCTTTTTGGCCTGGCTCAAAGGAGTCGGGCCCCCAGGCTCTGCCCTCCCCCTTCCGGAAGACGGCACGGCGATAGGAGCGACCCCTCGCCCCACTTTTAGGGGTCCCGGTGCCCACAGTAGTTAACGGCTTTTATGTGTGTCAGTGGGAAGAACACCGCAGCGGTCAAACACTCTGGCATTTAATTTCAAAAAGGGGAATTACACTAAAATGAGGAAGCTAGTTAAACAGAAACTAAAAGGTAGAGTAATTAAACTAAAATCCCTGGAAGCTGCATGGAAACTGTTTAAAGACACCATACTAGAGGCCCAGCTTAAATGTATACCCCAAATAAAAAAACACAGTAAGAGACCTAACAAAGAACCACCATGGCTAAACAGCCATGTTAAAAAGGCAGTGAGAGAGAAAAGGGCAGCTTTTAAAAAGTGGAAGTCAAATCCTAGTGAGGAAAATAGAAAGGAACATAAACACTCCCAAATTAAGTGTCATAATGTAGTAAGAAAAGCCAAAAAAGATTTTGAGGAACAGCTAGCCAAAAATTCAAAAAATGATAGTAAAATGTTTTTTAAATACATTAGAAGCAGGAAGCCCGCTAAAAAAGCAGTGGGGCCCTTGGATGATAAAGATATAAAAGGAGCGATCAAGGAAGACAGTGCCATTGCGGAGCGATTAAATGATTTCTTTGCTTCAGTCTTCACGGCTGAGGATGTTACAGAGGTTCCTAAATCTGAGCCAGCCTTTTTAGGTGACAAATCTGAGGAACTCACTCAGATTGAAGTGACATTAGAGGAGGTTTTGGAATTAATTGATAAGCTGAATAGTAACAAGTCTCCAGGACCAGACGGCATTCACCCAAGGGTTCTGAAAGAACTCAAATGTGAAATTGCGGAGTTATTAACAGTGGTTTGTAACCTATTCTTTAAATCCACTTTGGTACCAAATGACTGGAAGACGGCCAATATAACACCAATATTTAAAAAAGGCTCTAGAGGAGATCCTGGCAATTATAGACCGATAAGTTTAACATCAGTACCAGGCAAATTAGTAGAAACACTAGTAAAGAGTAAAATTGCAAGGCACATAGAAGAGCACGAATTGTTGGGCAAAAGTCAGCATGGTTTCTGCAGAGGGAAGTCGTGTCTAACTAATCTATTAGAATTCTTTGAAGGGGTTAATAAACATGCGGACAAGGGGCACCCAGTGGACATAATATACCTAGATTTCCAGAAAGCCTTTGACACAGTCCCACACCAAAGGCTTTTATGTAAATTAGGTTGTCATGGGATAGGAGGAAAGGTCCTTTCATGGATCGGGAATTGGTTAAAAGACAGAAAACAAAGGGTGGGAATAAATGGTAAATTTTCGCAATGGAGGAGGGTAACTAGCGGTGTTCCCCAGGGGTCAGTCCTGGGACCGATCCTGTTCAACTTGTTCATCAATGATCTAGAAAATGAGGTAAGCAGTGAGGTGGCAAAGTTTGCAGATGACACCAAGTTGTTCAGGACAGTCAAAAGCAAAAGGGATTGTGAAGAACTACAAAAAGATCTCAGCAAACTGAGTGATTGGGCAGCAAAATGGCAGATGAAATTTAATGTGGGTAAGTGTAAGGTAATGCATGTTGGAAAAAATAACCCAAATTACACGTACTACATGATGGGGTCAAATTTAGCTACGACAGATCAGGAAAGGGATCTTGGAGTTATAGTGGATAGTTCTCTGAAGACATCCACGCAGTGTGCAGCGGCAGTTAGTAAGGCAAATAGGATGTTAGGAATTATTAAAAAAGGGATCGATAATAAGACAAAAGATATCATACTTCCCCTATATAAAACTATGGTACGCCCACATCTTGAGTACTGCGTGCAGATGTGGTCTCCTCACCTCAAAAAAGATATATTGGCATTAGAAAAGGTTCAGAAAAGGGCGACTAAGATGATTAGGGGCTTGGAAAGGGTCCCATATGGGGAGAGGCTAGAGAGACTGGGACTTTTCAGTTTGGAAAAGAGGCGATTGAGGGGCGATATGATAGAGGTATATAAAATCATGAAGGGTGTGGAGAAAGTGAATATAGAAAAATTATTTACCTTTTCCCATAATACAAGAGCTAGGGGACACCAAATGAAATTGATGGGTAGTAGGTTCAAAACTAATAAAAGGGAATTTTTCTTCACACAGCGCACAGTCAACCTGTGGAACTCCTTGCCCGAGGAGGCTGTGAAGGCCAGGACTCTATTAGGGTTTAAAAAAGAGCTTGATAAATTTTTGCAGGTTAGGTCCATAAATGGCTATTAGCCAGGGATAAAGTATGGTGCCCTAGCCTTCATAACAAGGGCAGGAGATGGATGGCAGGAGATAAATCACTTGATCATTGTCTTCTGTTCTCCTTCTCTGGGGCACCTGGCATTGGCCACCGTCGGCAGATGGGATGCTGGGCTCGATGGACCTTTGGTCTGACCCAGTATGGCCATTCTTATGTTCTTATGTTCTTAGTTTCTGGTAAAAGACTCTGGGCTAAGCCTCAGATTAAATGAAAGTTTACGTGTCCCGTTGTTGTGTCCAGTCCGGTTAAGTTGTCCTGTCAGGTGAGTTGTCTCTGATACGGAGCGGCGCAGGCGGTGGTCTGGCGGGAACAGCGGTGGCGATGACTGGTTTCCCTGCCGGGTACGCAGTACCTGCGGCCAGAGCCGCGGGCCAGTTCGCCACCCGACAGGTACGCCGAGGAACCCACTTGCTGCTCCCTCGCTGCTTGTGAGCGCTGGGGCTGTGGCGGCACTAATGCAAAAGCTTGCGCATCACAGCCCTACAGGCGATGAGGCGCTGCTAGTGAGCGTTGGTGGCGCCAATGTTTGTGGCGCCTCAGTGATCTCAGCTTCGCCCGACTGGGCTGGCCTGAGGATCAGCAGACGCTGTATTATGACAGCCAACGCTCTTCTCTGCAGGCTAGCAGCGTTCTCAGTTGTGTTGCCAAGGGCCCCCGAATGAGCTGGGGCTCTGCCTTTTATGGAACCAGTTCATGAATAATTCATGATTTAATTAACATATGTAAGAAGTCGAAAATTCTACACACCTGGTTTTCAAACAGGTCCTCAATGGCCTGGAAAGTGCTAGAAAGCTTCCCTCCAGCCAATCAGAGGTCCATGATTCAAACCTGCACCCATGAGTTCAGGTTACTGGGGAAACCAACTGACTCAGAGTGACCGTTGCGGGGGGTGGCTGCTAAATGGCAGCCTATGAGACTTTAGATTTTCCATGTACCTGCATTGATTTTTACACAGCCAGAGGCTTGTTTCCCCTGACACACGGGGACGATAATGCCCTAGGGATAAAAATCCCTGACAGGCCCTAAGGCCCCTTTTGTCCCCTCCCTCCCATTAGCAGGCCTGTGGCCTGTTTTAACTATACTGTCCCACAGGTGAGCTGGACTCGTCTCCAGCCATGTATTTGTCAGCATTCAGTGAGTCCTGGGGTCTTGGTGTGACCCGGCAGCTAGTATGCCAGTGTTACATTTGCCGGGGTGGGTTTCAGATTGAGGTGATGGATGTTAGAGGCTGCTGAAAGATATACAAACAACCAGGAAGTGGTGGGAGACAAGATGGTGGTGAGAAGGAGTGGAGATATGAGGGCATGGGATGAAGATTGACGGCATGGTTAAACTAGGCAGCAGGGATTTAGCAAAATAAATTAAAAGGGGCCAGTGTCTAGCAGTGGTAACCATACTTAATTCTGTTGGTGAGCACTCAGAATAAACTAAGTCCCTGCAGTGCAGATGAAGGTAATGAAATGGCTTCAGGAGATGAGGAAACTCTGCTGTATCGGGGGCAAACTGCAACCTCTTTTGTTCGTGCTGCTGCTCAAAAGTGAATTTTCTGAGGAAGGTGGGCCCTTTAGCAGGCCACTATTGGATGATTCCTTTTGCACAGTCGATGTTCATGTAGGAGGTGCAAGCTAGTGTTGTCTCCTCCACGGAGTGGCTTAGTACTGGGGATAAGACGCACAGTAATGAGGCTGACCTCGCTGCCACCCCTGTTGCAGCTGTCACTGGAATGAAGATTGCTCTGAAATAGCAGTGACCTGTAGTAGGACAAATCAGCCTTACTTGTTAAGTGGAGAGATGTCTGTTTTGGTGCCCCAGTGCTTTTTTCTGTGAAGCACAGAGATTTTTACCAAAAGTGGAGTAAATTGTAGTTGGTTTTGATTTTGACCCTGACTAATATGGTTCAAGAAATACGTTTTTGGGGTCATTGACTCTGTGTCACTTACAGAGTCACCAATTTCTCATCTGTGTGACAATGGAATGTTGGATTTGAATGAGATTATTGTAGGTTATTAAAACTTCAGCATAAAAAAGTACATAGATAGGAAGTCAGTCAGTCATGTGGAACTATGGCAGTGAGAATAAGCTTGGAATTTTATCTGAACGGACTCTAAGCTTTGCTCAGAATGTCCATAAAATCTTTTCTGAGGTTCAGAAAAGTTGAATAAATACTTGTAAAGTTAAATACTTTTTTTTTTTTTAAATTTGTGAGTCTCATCTACATTGTTTCATTTGAACCAGATATGCAGAACCCATGGACAGGAGACTGCTGTTCTTGAGTTGTTGAACAGGCTGAACAGCAGGAGGAAGTTGGATACAGAACCCTCTAAAACCTTATGGTAGCTTTTCTGATTTAAAAAAAAAAAGACTATGGGCCTGGAAGAGACAGTAAGAGGGGAAGAGGAAGTAGTTAAGTAAGAGGAAGTAATTAAGTGCCTAAAATGTTGAGAGAGATTTAAAACTCTTTTCTGGGATTTTCAAAGAAGTGTAAGGAGCCAGGTGTCCAAGACTCATTCATATTCAATGAGTGTTGGCTGACTAAAACACTTAGACTGCTTTTAAAAAAAGACCACCATTTGTTTTCAAATTACATTTTGAGGTTTAGCTTAGCAAAGTTCTGCATTCCCTGCTTAGGCTACTCAAAGCATGCCCCAAGCTCTTTAGATTTTCTCCAATATTTCCATAACTTCTGAGTCTTTATCCTGACTTTCCCAAAATTCACCACAATCATCCCACAAACTTAGTTGCCAGTCACACCAATCAGATCAGAGAGAAAATGAATGAGGAGGAAATAGCTGTGGCTGCAAGGGGAACAGGAAGCTTCAGTTTTTTCAAGACATGGCTCATTTTGTCATGCAAGTAGCAAGAAACCATGAAAATGTTCAGTCTCCCAATACTGGGTCTATAAAATGACAAAGCTGTGGCTAGGTTGGCTCCAACAAAGCAAAACTATATATATTAGAATCAGTTTTAGGTTTGCAGGAGTCTTAGAAATTGAGTGTGTGCACAATTGGCAATCAAAAGAAAAGTTGGCCAGTAAACCAGCCATTTGGCCTTGTAATAATAACCTTTTTAGAACAAATAAATCCAGTCATGCTATTTTGTGTAACCATAGTATTACAGCCCCCTCAGAGGAACAGGCTTCAAAGCACAAGCACTGCTGTGTACAGTCATACTCCAGAGAGTTTGTGTGTTTGGTTAGTGCTCCAGTCTAGCCTGTTTTAGCACTAGTCTTCCAATTTTATCTCTCAGGCATTTTTACAGCCTCATTGGAACAAATAAACAAACATCTGGAATCATGGGGGATTTTTAATTAAAATGTTTACGTTTGGCCAAAAATGGTAAAACCATGAAAAATTGCCTGTCTCCAGGATTGAAAAGGCCAAATGATGAAACTGTTGGCTACAAACAGTTTGACAGTGTACTGAAATTCTTAGATGTGCTCACTGGCTGTAACCTCCTCTCCATTTTGATCCATAGCCAGTTAACGAGTATTCAGTGCACAGATTGTAATCCTAATTGGAATTTGAAACAGGGTGTGATTTTTCACTCTATTGTTGTTAATTCATAGACACGTTTAGCTATTTTAATACACTATGTACTGTTCTGTAAGACAAAGGGGTAGTTTAGGTACTGTTAATAGCAAAACTCACAAATTCCCTCTGCAGGGCAGGTCCTTATTGCACATTTTACATTAATTCCATACACTGAGCTTTTCCTGATCTCGGTATGAATTCAGTCAGGAGGGTAATCATGTTAAGCTGTATCTGCAAAAATAATGAGAAGCCCTGTGGCACCTTAAAGACTGACGCATTTTTTGGAGCATAAGCTTTCATGGGCAAAGACCCACTTCATGAGGTACATCTAGCTACAAAAGCTTATGTTTCAAAAATCTGTTAGTCTATAAGGTGCCACAGTACTACTCTCTCTCTTTTTTTTTCTTTTGGTATGAATTCTATATATCAAACAGTGGTAAAACATGCACTTGATTGTAGTGGGAAAAATAAGCAAAATAATCTCTTGTCGTGCAAGCAAGTTGTGAGACTAGACACTGTATTTTTGTAAGGAGAATTTGCTCATCTGAACAAAGAGTTGTTCGGGAAGACCCAACCTTAAAAGAGAACAGTTACCTAAGTGCAGCCACTGGAAATAAAAAATGGACTTCCCCCCCTTCCAAATTTCTTGATTATATGATATTTCTTCATATTGCTATGATTCCTTCTAGACCTATCTAGCCTTCCCAAATTGAGCTGTTAAATACCCAAGTTGTCAGGCATGTCTAAACCCACAGGTGAAGAGGTTATGTCCCACATCTAGAGAACAGTGTTCCTGGGGTATATATAACACAACTGGCCAAAACCAAAGGAAAATTGACATTGCCACAGAGCTGTGGGAAAAGTTGGGGCAAAGACTTTTCACGTGAAAGTTTTGTAACAGAGTGTGACTCATGCTCTGGTGTCTCCTGCTGGTTGCTCGGGAATTAGCTCTTCAGCGTCTTAAGTGCCTCCTTCAGACTGCTGTCTCACCTACTATTACCTGTCTGTCCTTCACCCGGTCCCAGGACCTGTGTCCCTCCCAGACTGCAGAGGCAGGCTACTGCCCTGCTCCAGTTCCGCACGTTCTGGCTATGTCTAGATTGAAGAGATCTATTGGCAAAAGATACACAAATTGTGCAATGCATTTGCATATTTCCTGCCAACAGTTCTGTCAGGAGAGGCTTTCCTCTTCCACACAAGGCCAAACGTTGGGAAAACCCCCTCTGTCAACACATCCCTTCTTCCTCATGGAATGAGGATGACCAGGATGTCGGCAGAAGGCTCACAGAGCAGCAGACTTCTGTTGGGAGACCTCTGAGCTCCCAGGAAAAGCCTGCAGTCTAGACATAGCCTCTGGGGTATTCCTCTCTTAGGGAACCCAAAACCCCTTCTACCCACCTTGTCTCACTGACCCACTGCCAATCATCATTTTGCCCCTTATGCCGGGGCAAACTGCAGTCTGAAGTGGCTACTCATCATTAACAAGAGGAGAGTGGTCTTGCTGCCTTCATCTGCCCTGGCTCCCCTTCTGCAGCCCTAATACCCTCCCAGATCCCTGTTGCTAGGCCTCAGCCTGGTCTTAATCAGGCGAGAGCTCCCCTGACTTTCCCGAGCACTGCTCTGTCTGTGGTACACCACTCTAGCAGGCAGGGAGGTCCTTCTCCCTACAGGGCTAGAGCAAGTGTCTCCTCTCCCTGTCCAGCTCTCTCTTTTATACAGCCCTGCTGTACTCTGATTGGCTGCCACAAGTTTTACCCCGATAGCCCTTTCCCAGGGCTATTTTAAACCTTTCTATACCAGTGAAGGACAGCTGCCCCACCACAGTTATAAATATTTGGACATAAAGGTTTCTAATGGAAGCATCATTAAATCTTTTAATATAGTGGTATCTCAAGTAAAATGCTATGTCCAATAAATACGTATTTTAAATGGAAGTCTCTAACAAAAGGAAAGAAATTTACACACAAATGTATAATATATAATTTTTATACTTCTGCCCTGAAGGTCCAATCAGGACCTGAGTCACAGCTGAGCTACAAACATACAAGACCAACCTTTTATAGTTTTACTCACATTCAGTTGCCTCTTATTCCATGAATATTCCCATTGACCACAGTGGGATTTGTTGTGGAGTAAGGCGCTACACGAGGTTACTGGGATAATGAAAAGCTGTCTCATGACAAGACACACCATTCACCATATATGGATATACAGAGTTCAAGGTAGTTGAACTAATATTAGTGTAATATCATGCAATAGGTGATAGCAGTTCAACTTAAAAAATGAAGTCTTCCATATGCATAATTTTAGGAAAGTCTGAGTATTTGTCATGGATGAGTTGTCTTATGAAAGGTCAGATATTCAGAGCTGGGTGTAATAAGAGGGCAAGTAAAATCCTAAACACTGAAGAATTGCCTGTGCAAATGGGCCATTATGCAAAGAAGTAGTCACTGTGGATGCACAAATACAGGATTTTGCAGAAGGTACATTCATATTTTTGTGGCCTTACCTATTTTATGCATTTAGCCCTTTCCTTCTCTGTGCCACCCAAACCAGAAAGTTCTTCTGCATCTTCACATTATTCATGAGTCTATTTTAAAATTAAAATATGTTGGATTTTTTTCCATTTTCGGTTGACATACTCTGTGGGAATCACATTGTGGCTTCTGCCTGCATCACATAGTGAACGTGTGTTTCTCAGCTGTGGGAGGGGTGAGTGAGTGTCATTAGACACAGAATACTAATTCCCACATGGTGAATACATGTGGAAGCCTATTTATAATTAAAAAAAAAAGAGAGAAAAAGAAAATAAATTTCCTGCATAGTCAGAAGGGCAGCCATCTGCATCAGAGCAATAAAACTATTTTATCCCCTTGTGTGTTGCTTTTTATGGCACACACATCTTGCTATTACATGTAAATTTCTTCCAATCCAGGAGCAGCCAAGAAAGATGGAGTGTGTTTCTTTGTGTGTTTAATTCTGCCTTCAGGAAAGAAGAGAGATATCTTTGTAATGTTTGTGTCTGTTCCTATGCAAGTGGAGGAAGCTGTCAACATTTTATAGGAAATGAATGACTATATTCATGATCTAATGATATATTTGCTGATCATAAAGTTCCAAAAGCAAATGTCATCTATTACTGTTGAACAACTTTCTCCTTTTAGATGTGTAATAAAATTTGTGTGTCATTGGTACTCTCAGTGGATGGAATAATAGTTGTGGCGAATGTCTTGGCACCCTCTCTTTGGTTTTTTACACCCTAGAACAGCAAAATTAATCAGTGGATTTAGGTGATAAAACAATAAGTATCAGCAAGTGAAGCTATCTTTTGTGCCTTAAGAGTAATGTTTAGTTGATCCTTGTTTAGTTGTCATTGGCTGTGTTGCCTTACTTTCATGTGGCTACTATTGGACATCACGGCCTTATATGTTTTAAGAGCTGAATGACATCCATGTGTATTGTAAATGCCTTTTAAGAACGTTCAGGTGTGGTTCTAATGTATCTCGTATATGTAAGCAACCTCCTGAAAGAACTCCCTACCCACTTGTGGCTGCATAAAACTGAAATAAAGAATGAAAAATAACCTGTTGACTATGCACTCTCCCACCTGCTGAGATCAAAATACCATACCATGCAATTTTGGTACTTATGTGTCACTGGGGAAAATAGACTCCTAAAATCAGATAATGAAGCACGGGAAAAAAATCAGTAAATTTGTGTAAAGCTCTGTGTTATAAAAGCTAGGAAACCATAGGCTGTACTTCTGAAACACCATAGCATTGTAATGTAATTCTATTAGAATACCCACAACTATAATTATGATGTTTTGGAAAGTAGGTTGGAAAACTATGAGGTTAATGAATAAGGTTCTTATATTGCCCAGTGCAGGCAATATAATGTGTGCAGGCGCACAATGTGGAGGAGGTACAAGGAGTCTCTGTACTGCTCCTTTAAAGACCGAGCACAGTTGCAGTCCCTGGATTTATCGTCTCATATACTTACTGACCCAGTGTCATGCACTATCTCCAGTGCTGAAGACAAAGAGGTGGGACCATAATGCAGTGTTTCCATACATGCACTGGCTCATCAAGGTGGTTTTAGTCATATATGAACCAATGCAAGATCACTAAACTCTTTGTCATTTTGTCATGACCAGAACAGAAGTTGAATCCATGCCACAGAGGTGAAAAGGGAACACACCAACACACTCAATATCTCTACTAAAAATTACCCTGAATGACTTATCTTGAAAAAAGTTATTCAATTATAAATTCTGCAGAAAAATTACCAATTTTAATATAGTTTATTATTTTGAAAATAGTGTATAACTACACAATAAGTCAAATTAGTCAAGCCACTCAAAGACAATTTTATGTGGACTAATGCCAGCCATTTTTGATATAAGAAATATGATGTGTTAAATATTATTTTCATGGCATGCATATAGAGAAGTTAGATCAAACACTAATACTTTGGTTCAGGGTTACAATGTTTTTATTTTCTGGGGACGTTTGCACACAAGAACCAAACCATAGTTAGACAAAGCAGGCTGCTCTCTCAGACAGAGAGGCAAACTCAGGCCACCTTGCTCCATTTTGGCTCTTTACAGAGCAACTGCTGAAGGCCCTTCAGAGCCCCCAGGCTTCAAGCAAGAGCAAAAAACCCTTATATTTAGTAATCTGAACATACCTTTCAGCACACACAAAGAATAAAAAAAAGGTTGGAATTAGAATGGAGAAAAATGGAGATACGCACACATCTACTCAACCTCTAAGCACTCAATATAAAGTGGGGAGACAGGGAAACTCATCTCTCCACTGTTACTCTTGACACTGTTGGGTATTCGTTCTCATGCCAAGCCAGATGTTAGCCCTTCCCCCTTCAAAAAAAAATACCAAAATCCCAAGAGCTTTTAGCAAGGTGATCTTAATATAATAGAAAATTAGAAGGTTTTTCATTTAGTGATTTTGCTGTCAAAGAAATTAGAACATTAAGTAATGTTATGGAAGTCATCAGGCTCTGAGAACTGCTTGTTTTCTCTAAGTTCTCTAGTCTCATTGAGCTACTCATTGGTATTAATGCCATAGGAAAGAGGAACACCTCCTTATAACACTTCCTTATAACTGGTTTTCTGTAACTATTACAAAGATTCATCTTATATCACAGATATTTTCTAAATATGATGATGGAGTGAAAAATGAAATATACAGGAAAATAGAGAAACTGTAATAAAATGTGTATGGTGAGAATTAACATTTCTGTTATTGACAACAAGAAGCTATTGCATTTTGCATTATTTTAAGAATTTGATTGGTTTTATTATTTTGTATCCTTCATTGCTTTGTCATGCTCCTGCATAAGTTATTTAATATCAGTTTACAGCTTTCGTAAACATCACAGATTTATGGGCTTGAAGATGTTTTTCTAAACACTATTCTACTGCTTTGTTGTTTAAAGGCCAGTGCATTTCTGTGCTCTTACAGATCCCAACATTAAGTTTGATACAAAAACCTCTTTCAGTCTGTTCATGCCATAATTTTTTTTTCTGATCTGGAAGTTTGAAATACTGTGGAAGCATCTGTGTTAACATTTCTGGGGAATTTCTTGTCTGTTTCCTGCTCTAGGTGCAGTTATAACTGCACAAAATATCGGACAAAAATCTGTGAACATGATGGACATCACCATGGTGAAAAACATCTAAGTGCAAGTATTTAAGCCATACATGTGACTACATGTAGGAAACTTCAGATCTCCACACAGAAAGTAAAATATTATTGAAATATACGTGGCAATAATTAAAGTTGAGGCAATGTTGTTGTGTGTTGCTAACTTGTTGCTGCATTTCACCCCCAAAATAAGTTGATTCCTATATATGTCACTTTAAAATCCTTGAGGGTGGTAACTGTGGTAGACACACAATATGTTTTCAATATTAATTGGCCATCTAAATTTATTTCTGTTTAATAGCTGTTGTCCATTGAGCTGATCCATTGATACCCTTGGGGTGAGAAGAGGAATCACCAGTACCAGACCTTCTCTGTGTTGTGATAGGTTATGCTGGGAGATTCCCTCACTAATACTCTTGTTCACTGCACTATACTCATTGGCAATATCCCACACCACCAAACTGGGTCATTCTGAGGGGGATTTTCAGGAAAAGTAAGCATTGGCTAGAATGGGAGCAGACTTATGTCAGAGCTCAGTGTTTTTGAAAATCAAACTTATACAGGCAGGTTTGAGTTATTTGAATTTAATCTTTAATTATTGCGGTTGGACAAGCCTTTAGTGTTGTATCTCACCTCAAAAAATGTCACTTCACATGGGAAAATGCTCCATGCAACTACATTACAACATGGCCTCAGGAATGACCTTTTTGAAGGAAGATTGCTTCTTATTAAAGTATTAGTCCAACTACTTACGGTCCATAGGTATTCCTCAATGATCTGTCATCCAAACATTGTCTGAGTTTACGCATAACTACTAGATCCAACAGCAAATATTGATATTCATAGCTGCCTCCTCTTTGGAGCACATCCAATCTTATTTGCACATCTTGAGAGAGAAATCAGTTTAGAAATTCCACCATCAGATCTATTTTTAAGACTTCAAATTCTTACCAGTTTGAGGCCAGGTTGGAAATTCCTTAAAAAACAGATTGTTCAGATTCATGCATCATTAATCAAAATTGTTTGATTAATGTTTTTAAAAGGGAAAGAAAAGGGAATTTAAAAAAAAAAGAAATGCTTGATAGATTGTATTGCAATGTCAATGATCAAATGCTTTGAAATATGTCACTGGAAAGATACTTATAAATCTGACATCTCAAGATGGTTGTCAGACTTCCTTCACTCTGTGAACAATGAGAATATGTGCTTGGAGATGAAATATGGGCAAATCTTTTGTCTTCTACACAATTCCAATATTTAGACAAATCAGCTCTCTCGCAAATAATTCTTTAGTTAATTCTTGGGTTTTGTCTTTTCTTTTTGTGGTTTTAAAGCCTTATAAAAATCATAAAATAGTAGGGTTGGACACGATAACTACATGGAAGAAAATCAATTATAGACGAAAAATGGTCTTGTGATTAAGACAGAACTGTGGGTTCAGTCCCACAGATTTCTTTCATGATTTAGGGAAGAGGAGGTCCACGTTTTGCTAAAGTTGGAGTGATTACAAACCTTTCAGAATGATTTAAAATCTCCTCCTAGGTTCTCTTTTATTTGCTACATGACACTCAAATGTCCAAATTAGCTTTTTTTTAATTTTTTTCTTTATTCTGTTGCCTTTTGTGAACAAAATGTTGCCTTTTGTGAACAAAATAAGTTAACAAAAGCAAAAATTGCAAACAGAGCTTCAATTGCTCATATAAAAAGTGAGGGAGATTCCCATTACCAAAGAAATTGGCAATAGATATAGTATCTTTTATGCAGAGCATCTCCAGGCACTTATATGCAGAGCTTGGTCAAACCAGTTCAAAAGCTTGAGACAATGGGAGTTTTGAGTACAAGGGAAAAGGGGAACTTGATCTAATGTCATAAGGCAGGCAGGCTTGGAGCCTTAGGGCACAATTAACAAAGGATCTGGCTCCTGCTGACTCTAGTTTTGATATTTTGTGGAGAAAGACATTGTAATCCTGTTCTGGGGATGAGGCTTTTCCCCAGGCTTTTACTTCACACCATTGCACCCAGAAAAATCTTAGTACCTAGGGTGCAGTTACACACATCCTGTGCTGCTTCTTGGATCTAGGCAGTAGCTAGGGAGGGCTTGGTTACAATAGCATTGTCAGAGCCTTATGTTCATGTTTTCTTTCTGTTTAGAGCCATAATGTTTCTAGTATAAATGTGTGTGATAAGAACCAAACCAATTCACATAGTTTGACTCTCTTCACTACTAGGTTTACAGTAGAGTTTGCTACATTTTTAATTCAGTGATACAGTGGTCCCCAATAAAATGTCCATGGCAACTACCCTTATTTCTTTTTTTTTTTTTTTTTTTTTTTTTTTAAGTATGAGGAATATTATAGCATCTCACTCACCACTGTAGGTGTATCACTGGCAAATGCTGACTTTTTTTGGTAATCACTGTGGTCCGAAGGTCAACAAAGTTAGCAATATGATTTGACAGTATGGTACCTGAGGGACTTATGGTGCTTTGAAGGAAAATGGATTTTACTTTTCAGTTTAGGTATCCTTAGTAGTGGTAGTAGCAGCTCTTACAGACCCTATTATGCTTGGTGCTGTCCATGCAGAGATGTTGTTTTCTCCATGGTCCTAACTTAGGCAATGGGTATAAGAGAGAACACCATTATCCTCATTTTACAAAAGGGAAACTTAGCCATGGAAAGATTAAGTGACTTACCCAAGGGCCACACAGAAACTCTCTAGAATGGCAGGGAATTGAATCCAAAGCTCCTGTATCCCAGACTTATTCCTACATCACAAAACTGCCCTTCTGGTCATGTAAGTAATGAAAATTGTTCATTTCGAATATGTACATTTCTTAGGGGATGGTGATAATGAACATGTTTTGTACTTACTGTGAGGAAAATCAAATCTCTCTACAGAGTCATTTAAAACCTTATGTTTCACTTGAAACTTAGGAACTGCCTTCTAGCTCCCAGAGGTGCTTTGTGTATTTGTAGTCTTCCGAAGTCTCACTTTCCCATGGGATCAAACGTAGACCTTAGCAGGCCTCATGTTATCCCCTCAGCCTCCACTGGCAATTTGGAGTCCTTCCCTTTTGGAGCAGATCCCCCAAAAGTGTCAATATAAACAAAAGAAAGTGCAGGTGCAATTTAGACTGACTGGCTGAAATTAACCAAGTTGCGCCTTGGCTGAGAGCTTAGGAGAGAATCCCCCTTTATTCTTGGGAGGAGCGCCAGGGAATCTTCTATGGGTGTTGTATAGAAAACTGTTAAAATTGCAAGCAACCCCTTCTATCCTAAAATATCTCAACCAGTGCTTTGGGTGGTCATCAGAGGTCAGAGCCAGGATCAGGAGTCCAAAACAACTTGATAGGCATGTTGATCATACAGTTGGTATGGGGAGTCTACTTTGTTTGTTTGACACTTCCTGGAACTCTTCTGGGCTTAAATGGAATACCTGAACGAATTAGAGTCTTTGAGGGAAGCTATCAGTTCTGCTTTCTAAGGTGGCACTTCCTGGTGTGTATATCTGCATAGGTCATCCTGCAGACTTTCACAGGAGGGTTTTCCAATACATGCTTGCAGTCTAGCATGCTAGGGAGGAAAATATGTGATCTTTGTTCTCACTGACAGCCTAGAGCAAGGTGGGCTGAGTTGTGCCTCTTTGCATTACAGAGCAGCCCTCTTTGTTGTCTTCTGTTTTGTTTAGGGTTCTGGATTCTAGAAAATAAAGTTGCACTACACTGCCACCTTCTAGTAAGAAGAGCCATATTTTTCAGAAGCTCCTCTGAATGTATGTCTCATAGGCTGCAGGCTTAGAGGGCAAGCCATGGTAGTCTGTAGCTTCACAAACAACAAACATGTTCTGTAGCACTTTAAAGAATAAAATTTATTAGGTCATGAGCGCTTGGGGGTAGGATCAACTTCTTCAGATTACAGGCTGCAACTTTTCAAAGGAGACTGTTGCCACAGCCTCCTTTAAAAATCCCAGCTATGGTGGTGATCATATTTTTATTTATATTTAATTTTCTTTTTAATAAGTAACTCCCCCTAAACATGTGTTTTATTTTTTAAATAAAGAGGCCCTCTTTTCTTACTCTGTCACCTTTCGTTTTGAATAATCAGAATGCAGTTCCCAGAGGAGGGGTTGATAGCATCCGTTAAAAATTTCATACCCATTATGCTCCTTAAGATGTTGCAGAGAGAGAGAGACAGTCTTCCTACTTCAGCTAAAGTGGACAGGTAATGAGCAGCCCAAGGGCCTTTTCACTGAAGCACAAGGTGGTTGTTCTTTCTTTTTCTTTTTCTTTCTTTCTTTCTTTTGCCCCCCCCCCCCCGCCCCCCATCCAGCAAACCCACAAATTGGAATGATCCATGGTATACTTCTCTGAGTTGTTCACAGAAATAATCATTTGATCACTTCTGATGCCATGTTGTTCCTTTGCTGATGCTGATGCTATTATGGCTATAAACTGCTCTAGCATAACAGCTATTAATCAAAATATTCCTGGAAATTTTCTGTGGTGGAAGAAGTGGGTCTCCTTGTCACACCATTCCCTTGGAAAAAAGATGTCCTTAGATTTACTCAAAATTATGTCATCCTCTTTTAAATGTCACATGACTACTTCATAATCCATAACAAAATCGAAACTGTGGTATTCACACACTAATTCACTGCATATCAGTTTGTATGCAAGAGCTGTGTTTAAGATGTTGCAAAACATTTTTTTTATAACAAATGCTTCCCAGACTATGGCATATAGCCCAGTCTTGAGTAAAGGACTTTATCAAGAGTCCAACCTGTGTGTTGTCTCTACCAACCAGAGCAACTGGCATACGTTACATTGCATTTTTGATTGTGAGAAATTGAGAATGATTTGAAAAATCTGAAAAAGAGAAATCACACTAGTACATGGCTTGCAGAATACTGGAAATGGAGCCAGGAATGTACTTCTAATTTAGGAGGATGTGTAATAATGAGTTCCCATAAAAATAAATAACCATGTTGTTAAATAGACTGCAAATCATTGACACCTTGAGGTTTTCTTAGAGTTTATGCCCATAAAGAAATGTGGAAATATGCCTGTGTTTTTGCCAGAATAATTTCTAGTACACAAGGTTTTGTTTTGAGGCAGAGTACCATAGCATATTTAGGAGATTGGAGAGTGGGAAGCAAAGTTATAAAAACACTAATTTGTAGCAATACTGTACGTTAAGATCACCATAGTGAAATCTTTTCTAAAATGTTATAATTCTTTGAGTCTCTGCTCATTTGACAAGCACAAAATGAACTCTAGTGATTGCCAGCCAATTCTTTCTTAAACTCTTTCTTAATCTGTCCTTCCAACGTGACCATCTAAGAGAAGAAAGAAGTTTTACTGTTATAGTCTTTTGTTTTCTCCCATATGGACTTGCCTTATTGCATGTAGGCATCTTAATTTAAAAAAAAAAAAAAAAAAAAAAAAAAGTGAAGATTAACTTTGTTCCCAAGACAAAGAAGCGACTGCTTTTGTTGCTAAAGTTTCAGACAGAGCAATCTTGTGTGGCCTTACTCAGAACTCTAGGCTGAGCTTGAAGATATCTTTTTGATAACACTTACCAAAGAGTTAATTTTTAGAAAAGTATGAAGTATTTCTTTTACCTATTTTCAGGCTATTTATTGCCATTATTTATGTGTGTGTATTGTAGCTACTTTAGGGCATTACTGGGTTTCTCTACAGAGAGGCTATGTCTACACTACAGTGATCTGTCAATAGACGTCGCTGTTGGAAGATATCTTCTGACAAAACTTCTGTCAACAGATTGCAATGACACACAAAAGCAGATCACTCTGATCTGCTCTCTTGACAGAATGACCAAGTGGAAGCACAGCAAGCAGGATTGCCCAGTGACCTGGAAGCCCGGTATGTCGGCAGAGGGCCTCCTGGAGCATCCATACGGCTTTTTTGTGGACAAATTCTGTCAAGAAAGATATTCTGCCTCATGGGGGAGAGGCAGAAGTCAGCTGACAAAAGTGCCGAGTTTTGTCCACAGTATACTATATACATACTGTTGACGGAATGCGTTTTTAGTGTGGATGCGCTGTGAGTGTTTTTGACAAAACTCTGTAGTATAGATTTAGCTTTAGAAACCGTCCCTGCTCCGCATAGCTTACTTTCTAAATATGACACATACAAATGATGGGAAAAGGGAAATGTTATTCACATTGCAATTGGGGAACAGAGGCACAGAGTTTACAAAGATGTCCAAGGTCACACACACAGTCTGTGGCAGAGTCAGCAACTGAACTTCCATCTCCTAAGTCCCTGTCCTATGCCATATCTACAACGCTTTCCTTCCTTCCATGTCTGAATTTTCCACTCATTTGATTTATGAGTTGGCCATGAATTTTTCATTGTGTAGCAATAATTTTCACCTACTGTAGAGACTCAGGCAATTTACAAATCAATTGTTTGCCATGGTATTGCATAAGAAGTTTTGTCCAGAGGCTGTCTCTTTCTGTCTAAATTTATGGACTTGTACTGAAAGGAAATTTAGAAAGCCACAGCTTCTCAGTAAAATGTTGTTAGCTCTGTGAAAAGTATAATGGTCAATAATTCTCTGTTCTTCAAGATCCCAAAACAAAAGGGAAATTTACCCTCCTCTGCTGAGCCATAAACTAGTCAACTTTTAGTCATTAATCTGCAAAGTTGATGCTTGCCATAATCATTCATCAGACATTTTTGTGGAGTGAATCTGGTGAGGCCTCTTGGCATCAGCCTTTGAAATTCTAAGAACTCTTACTTCCTCAGGGAATGGTGTGACTCTCTCTTCTTATTGCACATCTGGAAGGAATGTTGCTGCCTTTGTGTTTCCAGGAAGAAACCTTTTTTAAGATAGACATTTCAATTCTGAACTATCTGTTATTATCTGAAAGTGCTGAAGATTTGATGAAAATTGAACAGAAAAATATTAGCTAGCTATTTGATAAAAAACAAAAACAAAAACAAAAAACCTTCTTTACCCATATTCCAGTGTTCATGGCTGGAAGATAACGTGATCATTGTGAGAGAATATTGTAATGAAGACAGCCACTAAAGCCATACTAGAAATGCTTTGTCAAATGTCCACAATAAAATCATCATTAACGTTAGTATTTTCACAGAATAATTTTATTGGAAAATAAGGAATGAAAACAAATTTTGTGATTTATTTAGGTCAATACACATTAACCCAATGTTCGTTTTATTTTCATCACTTACATTTATTTGAAAAATAAATATCCAATCTAGTTGCATGCCATCAGCCTTATTTTTATCTAGAAGGCTTTTATAACAAATAAAATCAAAATGTGTGTTAAGTGTATGTTTCAGGTTATGCTCATAAGAAAAAGTTAGCTATCAAGTACCCAATTTTGCAGTCAAATCTGCTCCCAAGTCCTCATTTGTAAGTTATACTAAAAATGAAAAATGACATACTGTGTCCAGTAACAACCTTATCTCTGACCTGGAAACCATGAAGTAAGTAAAACCTCTTGTTTCATTTTTTATGCAGTAGTTTGTATAGAATGAAGCCTTAAGAGTATGTTGAATTGTTTCAACTCATATGCACAGTAATGTACCCAGAGAAGGAAAAACACCAGTGTAAAACTTCAGAAATCAAAAGGTTCCTAGTGATCCTCCTAGCTAACATAGCACTGCCAATCAAAAAGTAAGCAGGACGTCCACACTCCCTCTGAATTGCCAGAAAGATTTGCTACTGTTATCAAACAAAATGTAACTGGAAAAAGACTATGACCCCAGTTCTGCAAAGCAATTAAGCTTGCACTTAATTTTAAGCATGTGTTTAAGTATTTTTAACAAAAAAACAAATAGACTTGAATGTGCTTGAAGGATTTACTGAAGTAGGGTCGATATATGGAGAAAGGGCTGATGTCATTTGGAACTTGTCAGTTGCTGAAATCCAGCACCATTTGAATTTGGAGTGAGATCTCAAAGACAAATGATGAAAGGCAAAATGCCAAGAGGAGTTGCATTAATAATCCATAATAAAGCATTGGTGGCCAACCAATCTGGGACATTAAAGAAAATAATGGCTTTAAACTGTCCAATATTTCGAGCACACTAGGTTCTGTCAATAAGTGCAGGAACCATTAAACCAGATTTTTAATGTACAAAGAGAACAATAAAATCCCCAGTTATTTTATTTCAGTTCAGCTACAACTTTTTTAGTTTTAATTGTACAACAGTTCAGTAAATTATTAAATAGTACTGTACTTTTGTGAGGTTTTTATAATTACAGTTAGTAGCTAGTTGGTGTAGCTTGGATGAAGATCTTTAGAACGTATGCCTTTCACGACAAGAATTGTCTTCCTGTTGTCTAATTCCTCCGCACCTGAGAGCAGTGGAGATGGAAGACACCAGAGTGGAGAACTGTGGGGCATTGTAGGGCACACAGGGGCTATGTCTGGAGGCTAATGAATTTGATTTAAACAAATGGCACTTCCTTACCTCCTTTCATTTAGAATTTTAAATTTGAACTGCATGTTACACCCATCAGGTTACTACGATATTATGCTGTTGTTGTTATGTTGATTTTAGTGCAACATAAATCGAGCTAATGGAAGTTATAGGGAAGACAGGCACTTTGAAAAATCTGGCTAAATAACTTAAAACCAATATTATCTCATAGTGTAGACAGAGCATCAGAGGCCCACAAGTGTTCATATACACTTCCACTTGGTCTGTATTTGGTGCGCGCACACAGATAATTATTGCAAATCTTCAACTTCCAATTCCTTGGGCCACAGAATATATAATTCCCGGGCTGCAGTAATAAAAGGGATGAGTGACAATAAAAATAGGTATAAAATTACTCAGACCATGCTTATTAGCAGTAATAGAAAATATTTATGTTATGGTAGCACCCAAAGGCCACAGTACAAACCAATAAAAGGATGTGCTGTGTAAGATGCCCAGCAGCTTATGTATTGTGAGGGTCTTGTAACAGGCTAGGGAAAGTCTCCCTCAGTGGTCATGATTTTTGGGCAACAGAAGAAAAGAAACTTTGTCACTAGCATTCTCTACTTCTGTCCGCTACTGTCCTCTCAGATGAAATTTTTATATGGACTTTATCCAAAGGCTAAAGGGCTGGCTATAGTTGGGGATCTTGTAGCTACCTGGAGCAAGTCTCCCTCAGCAGTCACGTTTTTCAGGTGCTGGCTGTAGCCATGGGTCTTTTAGCCATCCCTAGCTGTAACTGTTTCAATGAGGGCAATGTAGTAGCTAAGTTCTCAAAGTAAGGCTTGCAATGAGGAATATTCTTGTTCTGAGGGTCGTCTTTGGCAGGTCTGGCTGTAGTTTGGAGTCTTCTAGACACCCGGGGGAAGTCTCGCATGGCAGACACAATTTTGGGGGCTGGCTATAGTTTAGGGTCTGTTAGTCACCCTGAGCCGTAACTGTTTCAGTGATTCATTGCAGTTTCTGTGTAGCACCAGTGTCCACTTGAAGAAATTCTTCTTCTGAGGGTCTTCTTTTCCTGGAGGTCTACATCTTTGACAGGTCCAAACCTAGATCCAAGCCTAGGTATGCTCTTAATAAGGGCAGATGATTGGTCTCCCTGGGCAGGCACAATTTTTGGGTGCTGGCTGTAGACTGGAGTCTTTAGCTATTTCAATGATTCATTGCACTTTCAGTGTAGTGCCCATGTCTGCTTAAACAAATTCTTCTTCTAAGGGTCATCTTTTCCAGGAGGTTTAAATCCATATGCAGGAGGTGGGTCTTACCCTGAAACCAGGGGGCTGGCTGTAGTGACGTGTTTTTTAGCCACTGGGGATAATTCTCCCTGGGAGGTCACACTTTTGGGGGCTGGTTGTAGCCGGGGATCTTTTAGCCACCCTGAGCTGAAACAGTTTGTGTTTCATTACAGTTTCAGTGTAGCCCTTGTTTGCTTAAACAAATTCTTGTTCTGAGGGTCTTCACTGCCAGGAGGTCTAAATCTAGAAGCACTTGGTGGGTCCTGCCCCAGAGTGTTGGGTAGCATCCTGGGCATGGATGTAGCATTGCTGGACCTTCTTCACCTTCACCTGGACTTCCTCCATGCTACAGCAGGGGTGGGGCGGTGGCCATCCAGCATAGACTTGGGCATTACAGCGCTTCACCTTGGGGGCTTGGAGTAGATCCTCCTCACCTCACAGGTCAGAAGGGTCTGCACCTTTTGCCCAGTCCAGGAGGGACCCATCTCTTGGAGCCCTGGGCTGGCTCTTGGGCCTTTGAGACAAAATTATTGATCTGAAGATCTTTGCCAGGGGGTCTAAATCCACATCCAAGCCTGTGAAGATCCAGTGCTTGTGGATCCTGTCTTGAAGACCTGTCAGCAGGGAAACCCAAAATCTTTTCTCTAACCATGCCCAAGCGCTTTACTACCCCTCCCTTTGCCTCAATTATAAAAAAGCACAACTCTTATACAGGCAAGCCAGACCATGCCTGGAGAAAGGGATATTTGTTTAACAAGGCAGGGGAACGAGTGAAATGAAATGTGGGAAGATGTCATCAGATACCCCCATCCACTTGCGGGGCATTTTTTTCCCCATGCTGCAACAGTGACAGTAGCCAGAATGCTATGGGGCTGAGGGAACTGTGGGATAGGTTCCCACAATACACTGCTGCAGCAGTCGATTTAAGCTACCTGTGTGTAGCGGCAATAAGTTGATTTTCTGGAGAGCATGTGGCAATGTGAGGATGCTCAAAACTGAATTGATAAAACCCAGCATTAATAAATTAATTTCAATAAAATCTATTTTAGCTCGTAGCGTGGATGCAGCTTTTATGCCTAGGTCTCTTTCAGTGACATTTCTAGTAGTTCAGTAGCCTGCCTGCAGGGATTTTCTAAATGCATTTTGTGTGTAGCAGTGTTATTGTGAAATAAGCTATTCCAGAAAATCTCTTCCAGAATAGTTTATTTTGTAATAACACTGCGGTATAAACATAGCCTAACTGACCTTTGAAGAAGCTATTTCTCAGTCATTTTGATCAATAGTCAAGGAAAATCACTTCTTCTTTGTCTTCCAAGGGACTTTACATTTCCAGATCTAGATTACCTGCCTTCTTGGCTTCTCTTGCTTGGGCTGCCTTCCTCTGTGGTGCTCCTCTCTGGTTTGGGGACTTCGCTCGTTGTCCCCACCTGACTAGCCTCCATGGTCTGGCCCGCAGGCCACTCCCTCTCTGGAGCTCCACAGTCACCACCTTCCATGATGGTGGCCAGCCCAGAATGACCAGTTCCACAGATCTTTATAGCAGGCCTGCAGCTGGACCATGCCCAGCAAGGCCCTAGGGGTGGGCCTTCTTGGCCTAGTGAGCTTGGTTATCCCAATCTGACTCAGCTTGAGTTTCATGCAGCCCACCACAGGAATTAAAGATATCCTCATACAGTTTGTCCTGCTCCTCCTTATGTGGAACCTATTTACCACTGATGGCCTATTTTAGCCTTCATGCTGGACTTATGTGGTGCCTTCAAAGTTTTGTAGGAGCCCTCTGCCCTGAGGTGAATATCACCCATGAGCCTATAATACTAAAATAGGTGGGACTGCAGACATCAGTGAGTCCAGAGAAATAACACAGAAGGACCACAAGGGAATAAAAATAACAGCAGAAAATAACAGTGTAATTCATCTTGGAAAAATACAGGCTAATATGTTGGAATGGGTCAATAAGCCAATACAGAGATGTTCAGTGAATGTGACAAATGTAGAAAAATAGGTATTTTGAAAGAGGTCCATTGATAAGAATGATAGCAGTAAGAAATAAGAAACTGAGTTTGCAATATGATATTGTGAAAAAAGGGCTGATGTTGGGGCGGGAGGCAAGCACAGAGCATCAACCCCCACCACAGGAAGTATAAGCTCTGTTTGTGGCTGTGATGAAAAGGGACACTTGGACTATTTTTTTCCTTTTGTGGTATCTCCATACCTGAAAGACATTGACAAATGGTAAGAAGATCATTGTAAATCAACAAAAATAATTAGGGGCTTGGAAGGGCTGCTTTAGGCAGAAAAAGCTAAGAACTAAATGTCGCATGCTTGATATAGTTTGACTAAACAATGACTTGCGTGCATGGTGTTTGGTGAGCCGAGGTCAATGATAAGTATATGAGGCTGTATCTAGATTCTGTCCAGCTGCCAGCAGCATGATGCAAATGAGGATTCACAAAATTGCAAATGGTTGTGTATTTGCATATTCATGACAGAAAACAAGCAGCGTAGACATGGTTCTGCCAGCAAAAAAATCCTCTGTTGCCAGCCCCTTATCCCTGATTTTTTTAGGGGCTGGTGAGAGGGGTTATTGGTAGCAGAACCACATCTACACTGCTTGTTTTCAGCTCTAAATGTGCAAATGAGCTGTGTGAATATGCAAATGAGCAGCCATTTGCAGTTTCATGAACCTTCATTTGCATCATGCTGCGGGCAGCCAGACTGAATCTAAATGCAGCCTGAGAGTATGTCTACACAGCAGCTTTATTCAGAAATAAGCCATTCCAGAATAACATTCTAGAATGGCTTATTTCAACAAAATGCTGCTACACACAAAAATGCATTTCAAAACAGCACTCAGCTATTTCGAAATACCACATCTACAGATAAAGAGCCTATTTAGAAATAGAGGTATTGGACACACTATGGCTTATTTTGAAATAGGCACCATTCCTTGTCTTAACATCAACAATTTTGAAAAACCTATTTCAAAATAGGCGGTCTTCCTCATGAAATGAGGTTTACCAATTTCAAAATAAGTCAGTAGTGATTGCAGGTGCTTGGATACTTATTTCAAAATAACAGTTGTTATTTTGAAATAACTTTACTGTGTTAGACCTACCCTGAGTGTTTGAAGTACAGAGTGACTAATAGGATGGAGTATGAAGGGAAATTCAGGCTTAATATCCGGGGAAGAGAACTTCCTGGCAGTGAGGTATCTATTAGACTGTGGAATTGTTCCCAGTGGGATGTGGTGGAGGCAGTAATGCTCAGGACATTAACAAATGCAGAGAACAAAACATGGGAAACATGTTTTAAGGAATAGCTTGGCTTAACAAGGGGGATGGACGACATGACATTTACTTAAAGGCCTTTACTGTGTCTACTTTTTTCTTAAATATATGATCCTGGATTCTATATTATTAGGTTGTGATGGTACAACCTGTTAAATCTGATTGTCTTTTTTGTTGTTCTCACAATCCTTGTAATTCAGTCTTTACTAAAACATTTTGTGCCCTAAACGCAATGGCAGAAATAAATGTTTAATGAGGATACTCTTTTTATCTTTTTCTGTCTGTTCATTCACATATTTGTTCTCATTCATTATTTGGTGGCAACATATTTATTGGCATACCAGCAGTTGTGAAAATAAGCTATTTAAGAAATGTATGCATGGAAGCTAAGCAAATCGAATTCGAGAAATCAATTTTTAGAGTATTAAGAAACATGGTACCCACACTGCAGTAAAATGAGGAAGAGTTGTAAATGTCTAAAATATTCTTAGATGTGCCCTGGGTAAAGTGAATAAACCAATCACCAGGGAGATAATAGTACCTGTGAACCACTAATAACATAATTTTGACTTTTAGTAGCCATCTTATTTCCAGAAGATGACCAAAGATATTGGGAAGAATTTAACAAGAACATAATGAAGGCTCTAGCAGAAACAATTTACGGGGAGAGAGTTTCATGTGTGTAGTTTGACTAGCCAATGATAAAGTTGGGATGTAACTCTCTGAATCTATGAAACAGAAGAATTTCTAGGGTGATTGTCCAGTGTGATCTTACAAAGCAATGGGAAAAAATTCTGAGCACGAAAATAAAGATGAAATATTGAGGGTGTGTTTGGGGTGTGTTTGGGGTGAGAGGGTTTTCTCTCTTATTTGATAGGAGGATAGTTTTCTAAGCTTCTGGTTGAAACCATTATTATTGCACAAATGGTTTAAAGCTGGATTGGGTCCATGGCCCTGGAAAGAGGATTACACAAATTAGAGAGAACTGAGCAAAAGGCAACATAATTGAACAATCAGCTAGAGAGAACACTTTGGGAAAATATTTTGAACAGCTACATTGCCCAATAAATGCATGAGAGAAGGGCAGGGGATATCCATTAATATCAACAATTGACAGTGAGTATTGGTTAAATGGTGTGATAATTTAAATTTGTTTTGTTTCGTCTGTGGTTAATTTCCAGGTTGTAGAGTTAATCTTGATGTGCAGTCAAGATGTTGGTTTTTGATGGTTACATTGATGGATTCTATACAGACTGGCATTTGTGACTATCTAGTGATTGTTTATGAATTCAAAACTGTTTGAATCCTGACTTTTCCAGTTTATTCACACACATTATCATAAGTAGGAATCTATGAAGGCCTTCGATAAACCTGGTAATTCAAATATAAATTACAGAATCATTATGAGACCTCATGTAGGATTTCATTAAATTTTGGTTTGGTTTGAGCCTTTCTCTCCATTGGATAAAATTGCCACAGCTACAGAGACTTGTATTTAGCATGCTCATGGCAACATACTGTTTGAGTTGAGTTTAGCAAAAGCTTACTCTGTTTGCCTATGTTTATATTTAACATTCTCCATCTACCTTTCACGTACATGATTTATAAGAAAATGTTTATAACTTGTAACATAAAAAGGTAAAATGATTTATGATTAAGTAATTTATTTCTGAAGCTCTGGCTGAGCATGAAAGTACACCTTCAGATGAGACGCTGTTTACGTCACTCCAGATCCACATAAATCTTTTGCTAGCTTTTAGTCACTGACTTTGCCTTAACCCCATGCTGCTTCCGGTTTCAATTCATCCATTCTCAGAAATGGTGAAGCTCTGGGGAAATAAGTCTCTTGGTGTGAAAGAATAA
Source organism: Carettochelys insculpta (assembly GCF_033958435.1). NCBI lineage: Eukaryota > Metazoa > Chordata > Testudines > Carettochelyidae > Carettochelys > Carettochelys insculpta. The sequence continues at coordinate 13,072,160 of NC_134143.1, forward strand.
TTAATCATTCTGATTATGTACAGTTCAAACTTTCTGCTTTGTCATCTGGATGAATAGAAAAGTGGAGGTGAAAAAGCACACCATATTCTGATGGTTTCTGAGAGTCTATGCAAACACTTACAATTATGCTGAAATAATCTAATATGAACGTGTGTGTGTGTGTCTGGTAAAATTTAGTAGAGAAACATTTCTTTTAAAAAACGCCTCCTCTCCAGAGAGAAATTATGATGAGTCCAATTTTTTTTATTACAATCAGGTTTGCTCCAAATATATTGTGCACTGCAGGTCAAAATGATTTACTTCTATATTTTTGGACATCTGAGTTCTATTCTGCTGTTGCCAGTGTGTATTCAGCTGTGCCAAAACTGAGCAGGTCTGTGGTTCCTTTGTAACATCAAAACGAAGACATTTATCACTGAGATTTATCATGGGACAGCCAGCCAGATGGTTTGGGTATTTTAAAGGTGAACTATACAGATCTTGATTAGCTCATGTGATCTTTTAGCTAAAGACAACTAAATCAGCTGCTCAGTGGAAAACCGTTCCCCCACCACCACCCCGCTTTTAGTAGGGCAGAAAATATTAATGTAATGGCAGATGTGGCATAGACTGTCACTATGGAAAGAAAACCAAGTCATAACCAATTCCGCTGATTGCATTCTAATTATAATGTGACCTCCTACTGCTTTACATAGAGGCAGTATTCATTTCAGACATGCCGCTGAGAAACACGCACAATATATGACCCTCAAAGGGGCAGTTGAAAGATACAAGCTTGGAATTTTTTGCTCGTACCCGAAGGCCTTTCTTCTGCTAAGCCTGTGCTGATTGGGCCAGAAAAAATGCTTTTGATTATATAGAGAGAGCATTATTGGGAACAAAATATTATAAACTTTGAAATGTTTTCCAGTTATATTCAGATTTTAAGTTAGCCTTTATGATATCAATTTGATAATTGTAATGCACTATGATGTCCAATGAGAGAGAGGTTACCCTTCTGTCTGGTCAGGAGACAGAAGAATGGTCAAAGCTTGAGATATTTCTTACAAACATTGGAATGCTTATCAGGCCATCTAAGGTTTGGTAAATCAGTTTGGAAATATTATGAGAACAGGGTTTTCTTATGAAAGTTCTTGTACTTCCTGTGTTCTGGCAAATTTGAAATTGCATGGGAATAGTTCTTCCTGTTGTAATTCAGATAGTAATCATTGCATAAACTGGAAGATACAGAGCATAAGATTTTTTCCATCTTCGTATTCAAGATATGTTGGGGTTGGTGCCTGAAAGTGAATGGCTGATGATGGTGGTATTGGTCATTTAAAAAAAAATACATATCTGATCTATTTTCCTGTAGTTCTAGGTCAGGAACATATTAAGTCTGCTGGGGTTAAGCACGCTTAAAATATCTTTTAGTTAACCTTTGCAATGAGAGACACCACTAGATGCATGGCTGTATGTTTTACCGTGGTCATACATTGGAAAAGGGGGTTGGTGAATGAGAGGTAGCCTGAAATCCCAACTGAGGGTGCAGATGAACTTCTGAATGGTATGCAGGGATTTGAGTCACACTATTGCTGTGCATGGATTCACCACATATTGACTGTGTGCTAGATAATCTTTTTTTGCAATTAAAAAAAAAAGATGTACAGACGGTGTGAGATTTTGTATTTTGACTTTATAGCCTCCACCCTTGATTTGTAAGTGCCTCACAAAATTACTATTGATAATATTTCCATAATGGTTTAAATTCTTGTATGTAATAGCACAACTCCCTGTATGTAATTGCTTAACAGGTCTAGAACTATACATATCCATATGACAATAGAAGTGTATTCAGAATCAAACTCCCAGTTATCCAAGTCACATGGAGCAGCAAAATGTAACTGGTGCTTTCTGCAACCAGAGAACAATCTTCAGTAATTCAACATGTTCAGGTCTAGATATTGCTGTTGGCAGATACAGCCACCAGCATAAGACTGAAATACTGGACGAATGGTTTCTAGTGTGGTTGATATTTGCTGGATTAGTCAGCCAAGGGATGGTCTGAATTGAAGCCAGGTGAAAATGTCTTAGTTCTGGGATTCTCCTTACTGAGCTCCCTCCCTAAAATCACTCACTGCATTTCAAGATCTAGTGCAAGTATTTTCTAGTGGCCTACACTAAAACCCAATGAAGTAATTTAATCTGTGTGTGTTAGGTCTTATGACCAATGTTTGCACTGAGATATTTGCAAGTAAAACCCATGGTAGTCAATAATTTTGGGAACTGGAGGGGAGAATTTTGCCCTATATGTGAAAGGTAAGAAGAGTATATAAACCATAATTATTTTAAGGCCGACTTCTGTGACATATCCAGAATTGGAAATTGGGTGACTCAGGCTCTTGAATGACTGGTCACTTAAACAATCCAGAGGACGACATAAAAAACAGACATGCATATCCTGACTTGCCCAGCTCATGGTGTGGCAGAATATGGATGCAAGAATGTCTTTTAATTTCAAGTGTGATTTTATTGATATGAAGATGTAAAACTGAGTGAGAGATTTATATGTATGTAATTACAAAGCTCCCCACCTATAATCACTTAAAGGATAATTTTATATGTATGTATGTGTGTGTGTGTGTGTGTGTGTGTATATATATATATATATATATAATATTATAATTTGGTATCTGGTAACCCTTTATTCTCAGGGAGTCTTTTTTATTCTTGCATAGTGTATTTGCAATACTGGTATATATAAATTCATAAAATAGAGGAGATAGAAAACCAATGATTCAAGAAATCACATAGCATTAGATAATTCTATTGTGAAATCACAGCAGTAGTACCCAGAGGCATAAACTCCCCAACTTACTAGTGAAAAAACCCTTTTGATGTATCCAGTATTAGAAAAGCCTAGGGCCACTTTTGTTGTTAGCGCCTAATGTTTCCTGAAATAAACATTTAGCAAACTTTAAATTATACACCGTACACACATACATGCACACACGTTTAATTTTATAATTCAGTCTCTCTGACACTTATTTACTGATGCTTAATCTTGCAAGTGAGATTTAGTGTCTAGTGCTCTGTTTTTACCTTCAGGTATGTCTGTTTTCTCTGCTGATTGAGGCAAGTCTTTATTTAACCCCATCTTTGTGCAAATGGCCCATGTTCACCTCTTCATATGATGCTAGTTGTCCTATCCTAAGAGTCCCTATCCTATACAAGAGCCTTTTTCTCCAAGAGGGCTGTTAGTCTTATCTACACAGACTGGTGTGAAAGACTTAAGATGTATGCACTGTTCTCTGGGTTTGCCACATCTCCAGTATTTCCCCTGGAATTTCTCCTCTGCTATTTCTGGTTACAAAGTAATTGTCCTCCTCACCCTCAAATACAAAGTCTCAAAGATGTAGCGACTGAGAGAATATTTTCTGTTACTATAACGCACTCTGTTAAATGCCATTCTTGCTTTTGAAATCTTGTTTCTGCTGAGCATGGTTTGTAAGAATCTCAGAAATCTAATCTAATCTAATCTAATCATCATGCCTAACCTGATAGAGTTCCAGTTTGTGGACAGTCTCTGTTGGTTCTTCAGTTGAGGACTTCTCTTTTTGGTATTTTCCAGACTATTTAACAATCCCATCAAATACCTACCAACACATATTCTATAGGTATATTTTAGATTGTGTCTGTCTGAGAGGCCATCTGTCTGTGAGTCCATTTGTTTAAGAACTCCTCCTAAATCATAAGAGCTAGGATCACCAGATTTGGTATACAGCCTCTTCTTAACCTAATGTGAAAGTAAGGTTAGGGTTTGGTTGTGTCAGGCAAATGGGAAGTGCTTGGAATCCAGTTGTTTGCAGAACATAAAAATAGAGGAGGAACTACATAATTCAGACTCTTTACTCATCTACTTTGGATAGGACCACTTTTTTGGTTGCTTGAGTGATATTTTTTGTTTCAAGTCTGTTCCATTTTAGATTTTGTGAAAATGCTTTCCATGTATTTTTTTTAAGCCTCAGGGAGAGCCAGTAAACAAGAGTGGTTGGTTTTGTGGTTATCATTCTCCTTTCTTTGGAAAGGCTTAAGCAAAGAGGAAGGATTTGCAGCATTTTTGTAAAGTGATCAGATCTGCCTTAAAGTCAGGATGCTGGGAAAAACAGTTCTTGAGGGCTTGCAAATTGATATGAATTTTCCTTTGTGCCTCATCCAGTGGCAATAAAAGACACATCTTGGAATATATTGCAAACATTTTCATGTCCTGTATCCATTGTTTCAAACTGTGTCACCTAATGCAGCAGAATTTGAATTCTCTGGGCATCTCTGTGTCTTTCTTGGTTAGGGAAAAGGATGAGGACTCAGGACCTGATAAGGTAAAGCTACACTATGGTTTCTATTTTGCGATACGTTTGTATCCCAAAATAGAAACCTCACAGCCAAACACTGCACTCAAAGTAACAGGGCTATTTTGAGAGTGGTATTTCATTCCCACTATCCTTCATTATACAAGGGGCAGCGGGAAGTTCAAAATAGGCACTTATTTCAAACTCTGGTGCAGCGTAGCTGGCATTGGGTTTGAAATAAGTTCCCATGAAATAACTTAAGCAATTTGCGCAATGCAAATTGCATAAGTTATATTGAGATAGGGCTACACTCTAGCCCTGGCCATAATTTTTCCAAAAACTGGCAAGGAGGAATGAACTTGATCTTAATAAGGAAGCAATATGTTGTAACCCTGAGTACCTTAAATTGCTCTGCCCTTATATTTTGCTTTAGCTGGATGTTCTGAGGCAGCATACAAATATGCACTGTGTCTATGTGATAAGCAGCCTTAGACCATCAACTTGGACCGGTCGCTTGTTACTCTCCAGCTGCATGCTCATATCCACCAGCTTGTCGGCTACATCTGGTAACATAATCCCAACACCCATCCCCCAACACATTCTCCAGTTTTCCCAACTCATGTCCTCCAGTGTTTGGCCCTTTCCTGGACCACTCAGCATAATGATAAGATTCTTTTCGTCCTCTAAATAAAGCAAATCACTTTAACTGAAGTTAACCTCAATTCAAACACAGCACTGGGTTGGTCTAGAATAAAAGTAAAACAAGTTTAATGACAAATTGAGATAGAATTTATAGTGAGTTCAAGTGTAAAGTAACAGAGAGGTAGCCGTGTTAGTCTGTATTCTAACAAAACAAAACATCAGTAATGTAGCACCTTAAAGACTAACAAACTGACCTATTTGGTGATGAGCTTTTGTGGGACAGACCCACTTCATCAGATCAATAGCATTTCCAGTACAGAGGTCCGAAAAATGTTGCAATAAAAACTGACAAATCAAGTTCACAGGACTGAATGAGGGGGGTGAGGGGTCAGGGATGTTAAGCATCTTGCTTGAGATAATTACGGGCATCGAAGGTAGGGAAGCAGTCCTTGTAATGTGTGAGATAATTGTTATCTTTGTTCATACCAAGTGTTAATATGTTGAATTTGCATATGAACTCCAATTCACAAATCTCCCTATGTAATCTGTTTTTAAAGTCTCTTTGTTGTAAGATGCATACTGTCATGCCTTTAACATCCCATTGTGTTCACTGACCATCTTATGTGTATTGAGATTCCTGATGTCTGCTCTGTGTCCATTGATTCTTTGGTGAAGAGTTTGTCCAGTTTTTCCAATGTACATAGTGGAGGGGCTCTGCTGGCACATAATGGCATATATAATATTGGTTGAGGTACACGAGAATGAGCCTTGATGGTATCTCCAGAAAAAATATATGGACAAAGTTAGCAATGGGGTTTTTTGAAAGTAAAAATTCCAGGATTACTATTACTGTGGCATAGCCCGCGATTGCTAGTGAGAATCATTCTTGGGTTAGGAGGTTGTCTGTAGGTGGGGACAGACCTGTCACCTAGGGCCTTCCAGAGTGTAGCATCATGATCTAGAATAGGTTATAGGTTATTAATGTGTTACAGGGATTTGAGCTGCAGACTACGGTAATGACAAGTGATGTTCTGTTACTGATATTCTCGGACCTATCTTGAAGTAGCTGGTTTCTGGGTATTCGTCTGGCCCTGTAAATCTGTTTTTTTTTTTAACTTCTCCCTGTGGGTAATTAAGTTTTATGAATGCTTGGTAGAGGTCTTGAAGTTTTCAGTCTCTCTCGGTAGGATCAGAGCAGTGCGGTATGCGCTGGATGGAAGCAGGAGGCACGTAGTAAGTGTAGCAGTCAATGGGTTAAGTGCCTGCATGGCCCCACAGAATGCTAACATTTTCACGAACGACTTAGAACAATGATTGCTTAGCTCGCGTTCCCTATTTCCCCTCCTTTACTTATGCTACATCAATGACATCTTTATCATTTGGACCCACAGTAAAGAGACTCTGGAAGAATTCCACAGAGATTTTAACAACCAGCACCCTACCATAAGTCTCAGCCTTGACTATTCCACACGAGAGAGAGTTCCTGGACGCCACAGTGCATCTCACCAATGGCTACATTGACACCACTCTCTACCTGAAACCCACTGACTGCTAGACCACTTTAAAGGGTAAAGGTTAAAGACAGGAGTGGTTACAACCATGTAAAAGTGAAAAACATTTTCTAGAGACTCAGACTTACAAATCCAACAGTGCAAATAATTGGTATAAAATTCTTATCACCCTATTTTCCAGAAAGATGGACGACTACCCCATGTGGGATCTCCCACAAAGTCCAAAGTGTTCGTTGGTGGTCCTGGATAAAAGACAACATGGTTTTTTGCCCCTTTGTTTTAGGGTAGATCTATACAGAAAAATGGTCTGCATAATAATTTTGAAATAGTAGCTGGTTTATGTGGAAATTTATATACCTCATTCTATGAGGAATAGCACCTGTATTGAAATAGCTGTTTTGAAATCAGTGCTGTTAAGACAAGAAATAGATCCTATTCTGAAATAAGCCATAGTGTGTCCAACTGCTCTGTTTCAAAATAGGCTTTTTTGTGAGTAGATGCTCTATTTTGAAATAAGTCCTATTTCAAAATGCTTTTTTGTGTGTAACGGTATAATTTCAAAATAAGCTTTTCCAGAACAGCTCTTCTGGTATAGCTTATTTTGAAAGAAATACACTTATAGTCCAGTGAACCTTTGAAAAGGAGTCTTTTGAAGGTTACATCGCTGAAATATAATTCATTCAAGTTGTGAGGAGGATGACATGGAGTCTGGTGATGAAGGAGGTTCCTCTCCTGATTCTCTCCAGTTGGTGGTTTCTAAAATTTAAATGGATCTGTTCCTGCATTCCACAGTGCAAATGAATGGTCACCATCCACGTGCTTATTGCCACTTGACTCTGATGACAGCTGGCTGGAGGTGTTGGCTTGTCCTTTGTTTGGGAGACTTGCCTCGTAAACACATTTTAGTTTCACGCTTTCCCTTCATGTTTAATGGTCCCTGGGTTATTTACTCCAGCATACAAGAATATTAATCATTAGTGTGTTATCAGTTTTCCAATGATACCTTACCAGAGATGAGACAGATACATTTGGGGGTAAACTTAACTGGTCAGGCCAGCTGAGACTTACTACCATATACAAGTGAGACCTTTGTCCTCTTGCATTCAGATCCAGTTAGGATTACAATGAGGCATCATTTTAATTTGAGAGGGCAACTCACTTTAGTTTAAGAACTTGATTAGCTGATGAGTTTTGACAAGCAATGTCACTTCAAGAAGATTCAGATGAGTGACTTGCAGAGGTCAGACCTAGCAGCTGATTCCAAAATACTGTCACTTTACTTAGTAATGGTTTGATTTTAACCAAGGGGAGAAGTGAAATTAGATAGATAAAAATATGTGGTTAACCTTAGCACTTAATTTTTTTTTCTGCCTTTGCAAAATTGGTAATTTAAGAAGGTGATCAGAACATCCAAAAAGCCTCAGATTTTTTCTTTTATCTTTCTTAGAAAAACCCATCTGATTAATAATGAAACTCAATAAATTGCAAAACAGAAAAATAAATAAAATTCTGCTAGTAGAGTTAGTTTACATTGACATATGTTATTTACTTAAAATTTGGAGCACGTTAAAAAAACTGCTGACTCTGAGAGTTAAGGAAATATTTGTGCCATTTCAGAAAAAGATGAAGATTCTTAACTCTCTATTTGCTTATGTTAATTTGACATGCTGAAAGGGAATGTAATTCTATTTATGTTTTAAACTAGTCTTTATATGAATGCAGAGGAGAGGGTAAAGGTTAAAGAAGACTGCTTTATACACTTTATTCCAAAATGCTTTCACTTTAAGTGTATGTATTTATATGAGAATGTATCTAGAGGATTTTTGTGGTAGGTTTCCATTCAAGAGCTTTAATGTGTAAAGGAAGTATCTGCCTGAATAGGTGAGCATAGAGTCTCAAAGGACTGGAAGAGACCTCAAGAGATTATCTAATCCAGTCACCTGCACTTGTGGCAGAGCTAAGTATTATTTAGTTGCTTTTTGACAGGTATTCATGTAATCTGCTCTTCAAAATCTCTCATGATGGAGATTCCGCAGCCTTCCCCAACAATTTATTCCAGTGCTTAGCTACCCTGACAGGAAGTTTTTCCTAATATCCAATCTGAATCTTCCTTGGTGAAATAAACCCATGGCTTCTTGTCCTATCATCAGAGGTTAAGAACTAAGTTTTCTTGAATTCATACTAACAACTTCTCACAGAAAACCAACTGAAAGTATCACTATCCAGTTGGATTTTACTTTGATGATGGCAAGTGAGGAAAGCAATCCCAATATTTGACCTCCAGTTATCACACACACAAGTAGCATTCCACAAAGTTGGTTCCTTTTTTATGGGTTATTCATAATGTAAATCTTGGCTTCTCCATTGTCACCAGATATATATAAGTGAAAATAATGCAAGTGACATCCTAGTTGTTTTCATGAAGTTTAACATCTAATAAAATCTTATCCATTAATAATCACTTTCATCTATAGTAATATACAAGTGAGGTAGCCTGAGGCTCTGGCATGACTTGGCACCTTGTCTGCCAACATTACACCAGGTTTTTTTAAAGTGTTTTGCCTTCTGTAAGAAAATATGATTTTTCACCAAAACCCCCAAAACTCTTAAACTGAACTGTCTAGGCCTGAAAACAAAGCATTTTATTTTGGCTATTCTTCTGTGGCGTCTCATGGGAGCTGTCACTTGCTTTTCTCATGTCTCCATGCCCCCCAGCCAACTATATATCCGACAATGCAACCATGTTCCCTCACCACGATGTGAGACGATGGTGCAAAATGGGAAATGTATTCTGAACAAGCAGCCCAGCCTGTAAAAGTGAATGAGAACATGGGGCATCTGAACGAAAACTTGCATGAGGCACCACAGCAGCATTTCCAAATCAAATTATTTAATTTTTCAGACTGAAAATTTCAATTTTTGCTAAAAGTTTGTATTTTCTTCTCAGAAAACTAAAACCAAAGCATTTTTTTCTTGTTGCGTCAGTGTTTTCTGTGGGCCAGGGGAAAAAGAAGCTTTTTTTTTTCCCCCCAATCATATCCTTTTTAGATGGGAAATAAAAATACACGTGTAATTTCAGCTTTCTCTAGTTCATTTTTTTTATTCAGCTCTTTCATTGTCTTAGCACAAAACTTTGATTATTGATGGCTCCCAACATTTTTCATAGTATGGGTCATGTTTGAATACAGTGACTTTTTCAAGGGCATGGACTTTTTCATGTTATCTTGTTATGTGTAATGTAATATCCTTGTGACAGCTATAGCAATTGCTTTAATGGAAAAGTAGTATTTGGAAATATAATAATAATAAGTGAAGACATTAATATTTATGTATAGCTTAGCTGGGCTTTAGTGCACTTTAGGCTGGGGGAAATGAGGAGGAAAAGCCAGCCTCATGTGACTATTCAGTTGAAGCTAGTGAGTTACCACGTTTTGCATGGAACATTAGTGGTCCACTGGCCACAGATTCTTCTGCACTTTGTCATGGCAGAGTATTCCATACATCAGCTGTTGAGTTTTCCTAACATCAGATGCTTGCTTGATCAAACTGGAAATCCTTATTTATTTTATTTATTTTTTGTATTACATTTTAAACTTGTTTTCCACATTCTATGTAAGCTAATGCATTCTTCAGCTATCAGTCATACATTGTGCCAATATTTTGTTGTCCACTTATAAACATTTCATGGCCTCTTTCTTCCAAAAGTTGCTCATGCTCTCAGAAGAACAAGGTTAAATGGCTTTCTTACCCATATTTCCCACACTTAAACAAGCTTTTCTTTCTATTAATCCCTATAAAGAATCATAGACCTTTTTCTCCTTATCTCAAGGCCTGGTATAGAGCAAAATATACCAATGACACTTTCTCTTTCATCTCTTCTCCTTGGTTTTGCACCCAATGTGAGGTTCTTGTTCTTTACCTTGTTTGTTTCTGCTGCTCACTGCCATTCATTTATTTAGCCCATGCCAGTTTTCTGGAGACCAGCCCAGTTTCATCAGTGTCTTGCTGTCCATTTGCATAATAGTGAGGTGGGAGACATCTAAACACATGAACTTTGCATTCTGTAACTTGAATGAGGCACCGTATGTTCCAGAGCTATGAAATATAGTGAGCTGATATCATGTGCCTGGCCTTGTTAGTTTCAAAGTAACTTGGGTAATAAAATATTTCATAGTTTTGGGCATGACATGAACATTTGTTTCCTCTTAGTTCTTGTTCCATTTCCTTGATAAATGTCTTTGATGCCCAAAGGGGTGACCTTTTCCTTCATATTTTCATCAATAAAGTACTTGTATAGTCACTTAAGAAATTGCACATGTAGCCCTCCTGTTCACATTCTGCATCTTGGTCTTTGTGCTGTTGCTGACTTTTCTTGGCTTTGTCGTCGGTGCTTTCTTGCTAACTTATGTAGTATATCAGTTCCAAGGGGCCAGCTGGACATAGCAAAGTTTAAATAAATAACTGACCTTACATGAGGTGTTTTCCAGCTGTCACAAGAGAGAGTTTGCCTCTTTAATCCTAATTTAATGGTTCACTCCGACTGATTTCCCATCCACTAACTACCTGCCAGTCTGCCAGTTATTGCCATACTATTCTGGAAATTTTCCCCCATGTCTCTCTCACTTCACTGTCTGCTCATTGTTCCTGGATTCTAGCCTCCACGAAACATATTTTCAAACACAAATACACAAACATGTCATTCTTTCAACATGTTTTCAGGGAAGAGAGAGAGCTAGGGTTGGTCTCAACATCTGCCTTTATGTAGCTACAATCATTTTCAATGCACTTCCTTTCCACCTCCATACCAGTATGGATGTATATATTTAATCTCTTTGTTTTAAAAAGCACTCCACAGGCTATCCCATTCTTAAATAAAAAAATATGAACTGCCGTATGCTTCAACCAAGCTTCAGATGGCATTGTTTTAGTAAGTGAGCACTACAAGATACACATATAATAAGGGAAAGCAGACCATAAACCATTTTAATACATGAATTCAAACTACAGTTTCTGAATGGCATAACCATGTGCACTGCATTTAGGAAATATACTGAGTATGTTTAAGGGAATAAAAAGAATTTACCAACTCCACCACACCCACCCAAAGCATCCTGGTACCCAAAATGTTGTAAGGGAGACTGTGATTCATCAATGTTTGGAATATTTCAGTTGAGCCAAAATCTGGTCTAAATAAAACATGATAGTTGTAGTTATATACAGTGGGGTGCGGTCACAGAAGACTCTTTGGGATGTTCCCTGGTGTGCTGATCATTCCATTGATACCCTCCTTCTTGCTTTCTGAGGTGCCCCACTTCCCTCTCCTGCTAGGCCAGCCAAGACATGGAGTTGGAAATACCACCTCATTGCAGAGCAATGCAGATATTGACTGACTTCAGCTCCAGGAGAATGCACTTGTAGGACACAGTACTTGGGAAATCAACCCCCAAAAGTGATCAAACCTCCCAATAAATCTGTCTCTATCTGTGCAAAAGATTGCATAGGGAGGGCTCATTAGGTAATCCCCCTTTATCAATGAAAGGTAGATAATGCACTGTACTCACCCCATCCCTGAGTAACAATTTACAGTGGACATGATTATAAACAAAAAAGTTTTTATTAAGCAAATTTATAAGAAACACAGGCAGAGCAAAGTGAGTTACAATTTAAAGTAAAAGAAAATGGCTGGGTAGTTCTCTTCCACTAAGACTCTAGTTACGTACAAGGATGGCTGATCGGGGTAAGTACTTGCATCAGGTAAGAGCTTCAGATAAAAAAAAAAAAATCTTATCCTGACCTGGATTTCCAGTACCCTGTGTCAGGCAGTCTCCAAGACAGGCTGTAGACAAAGGAGCTAAAAAATTCTCATTGCTTAAAGAGGCTTTCCCCTCTGGATGGGAACCCCTTTATTTTAGCATCCCTCCTCTGCCCCAATGGAAAAAAAAAAACCCAGAATTTCAAAATGGAGGCCAGTACCAGGTGGCATGGTCACATGGCTTTCTAGAACCAGCCACCTCTTATCCTTACAGGACAAACAGGTCTGTTTACAAGTGATTAAGCTAACTGCTCATTAGGGTTGATAACTCAGTCATTTGGGTTGTTCTGGGAGCACCAGTAATGGCTGTCATTAGCACCGTCAAAACTATAAGCAGACATACACAACATATTGCTAACTTCACTTAGAAGAACGATACATGCAAAAAATATGATATACAGGTTCAGCCAGTTATAACATTACATTATAGTTTACAAGAGGCATTTTGTCCAAAGCATCTCTGATTTGTGCATATTTATATTCATAACCCATTTTCCATAAAACACAGAGGTGATCTGTCACTCGGGGCCCCAATCTTGCAACTTGTTGCAGTCAGGCACATCCCTGTGATAGGGAATGGAACTTCACAGGGTTGCAAGGCCCAGCCCATACAAAAAAGTTTGCAAGATTAAGATCTTGGTTAGGACAGCTTCTAGCCCCCCCATTGCCAGGACTAAGAGAGATCTGTGTGAATGCTCTATTTTAGTGCAGATCCATGTACAATATAATCAGCTGTCACATTGCTGTCTTAATCTGTTTAGTGATTTAAAACTATATTCTGTATAATGATTTGTTCTAGAGTGCTACTTATTTTAGTGCTCATATAATATGGCTCTGAGCACCCTTGTGATGTTATCAATGCATAAAGACATCTGTGAGTTCCTTGATGGAAATTACATCCTGGCCACACCTTGGTGGCTCCTGAAATCTGGGAACTAGGAGCTAGCCTCAGCCACAGCATTGCCCCAGGGAGCCCTGACTGATTGTCCAGCTCCACTGATTGATCCAACCATGCTAGTTAAGCCAGAAAGAGGCACGGAAAGTTGTTTGAGCTACTAGGTGATTTCCTGTTTTTACTGCATTGGATTCTACTTGTGCCATCTTCTTGCATTTGGCAACCTGGCCATGTTTCTGATTCCTGCTCTGCACCTGGTTTCTGCCGTACGCTGCCTTGGCTCCTAGTTCCCACTGTGCTCCTGTTCACTGACTGTCCTTGCGCATTACTTCCAACCATTTGTTACCTGTCTCAGCTCTGGCCTCTTAGTCCGACATCTGACTTTGACTCTCGTTGGACCCATGGGTCTGGCAGTTGATATCTGACCATGGCTCTAACCTTCAGCTTTGCTTTCTGGCTTAGCTCCTGGTTATGGTTGTTGTCAGTTGATTTAAATCCCATTCCTTGTCTCCATTTCCTGATCTGGATGTCTGCTTTGCAAAGAAGAGCTGATTTCTGTTCTGACCCCTTGGCCAGGTCCTGAACACAAGCAGAGAAATTACTTATACAGATGGAACAAATGCACACAGCATTCCATTTCCAGCTCCGTTAGTTTGCATGTCAGTGTTCAACACTCTTCCTCTTGGACTGAGCCGTCGATCAACGGATGTTAGTTTGCATGCCAGCGTTCAACATATGGTATATGTTTAAGATCAGAGCTGAATAAAATGCATCGATGTAGTGGGCAAGGCAGTAAGGAAAGGACAGGTCTGTAGAAGTACTCCATATTCTTTGGAAAGTTTGTTTTACCTCTGGAGGAATATCTACAATAATTCCCACAGAAGTCCCTACAAATCCGCCTTCTTATCCTGTTTAACATTAATGCTCAAGACCTTGAATTCTAATTCCACTTTTCCTGTTAAAATCAATGGACAGGAATCTGTTTGGAACCCCTCACTACCACTGCTAAACTGGCTACTAGATCACAAAGGTACACAAAATACAACCTCTCCTACCTCTACTCATCCCAGAGAGCTACAGAACAGTTCTCAAAATTCAACCCGCATGAACCATCAGAAGCAGTCACCTACAGGGCTATTTTGTCTCCCATGTTGCTGGAAGCAAGCTCAGGCAAACACGACAGAGCAAGGCCTGGCATGTTTTACTGGCAGAGCACCAAGACTTTTCTCCATTATCTTGAAATTGTGTACTGCTACTGGCTGTTGCTGCCAGCATGGCATGGGTTCTTAAGGTGCAGCTATAGAGGGGCTTTTAAGGATCACATTTTGTGAGTTAACCATCCACTGTAATTCTCTACCCCACACACAGACACAAAAGAAAGTGGGGTTACAGTTAATGGATTATTAGTGTGGACTATAAACCTGTTTGGTCATGTGATGAGGCCTTCACAAAATGACTGCTAGTAGTGTTGTGTTGCATGCACACAAATCTGGAACGTGAAGATACACACAAAAAGTCAATAAGGGGATTTATAAAATCCCTCCCAATGTTTTAATTCTGTGCATAGGGAGGCAACTTTTAATTCCATTGAAAGGGTTGCTCGGTGCTCAGAAAAAAAAATTGGTGGATCACAGTGGAAAAATGCTAAGTAATTTCTTAGGAAACTGGACTGTGTCCTAAATAATAATGGTTGCCATGTGTATTATTAAGACAGCTGACAGAAAACACTGTCATATGTGCATCTCTTAGGAACAAATTGACAGCAAAGAACAAATCTTGTAAGTATTAGCTTATTAAAAATGGGTTTGCTGGACTCCACATATTTGCATGTGGAGCTTTTTAATATAAATTATTGAATTTTCATTGTATAATTATTGTTCTTGAATAAGATATGACATTCACTATATTACAGTGGGATGTGTGTTTCTAATATAATGTTCTCTTTTCCAAAGAATTTTCAAAACAAAATACATAACATACAGAAGAATAAAAGTAATGCTGAGGTTTGGATTCCACAGTCTGTACAGATGTTACATTTAAAGTAGCTGTCAAGTAGTGGAATTGTGGTATTTGTTGGTTTTCCCATTTCTGTTGTTTACTGAATCTGATAGCAGGGGGTATTGATGACTGAAACGCAGCAGTTCATATGTATTATTCTAGCTGAGGTGTAAGCTGGCAGTGAAATTTTTGATACATACAATATAACCATACGTATTTTGCATGTCAGCATGGAGATTGCAGCGTGTTTTAGTGAACTGCTGAATTGCTCAATCAATAGTTAGTTACTGATTTACAAAACCAGCTATAACTTTGGAACTCAATGACCACAGAAACTGATCTGGCCCCACCAGTTCAGAATTAGGACATAACTGAGGGATGGATTGGAAAAGCTGCATGGCTGTTGCCTAGAGTGTTCCTTTTTCGTGAATAATGAACTGTCAGTCTGGCACCTAGACACCAGGTTCATAAAGTGGCCACTTCATGCATCCTTAGTCTTTAAGGAGCCACAGGATTCATGGTTGGTTTTGCATATACAGACTAACCTGGCTACCCTTCTGAGACAGGAAAATATTGACAGGTGCTCCACTTAAATGTAGGAAACACAGGGTAGGAATAAATGGTGGTATGCTCCAGGGTCTTTATTGCGATCAGTGCTGTTCAACTTATTTATAAATGATCTGGAAAAGGGGGAAAGAGTAAGTCGGCAAAATTTGCCGATACAAAATTACTCAGAATAGTTAAGTCCACAGCTGATTGCAAAGTGTCACAAAAGGATCTCACAAAATTAGAAGATTGGGTAACACAATGGCAGATGGAATGCAATGAAGATAAATTCCAAGTAATGCATATGAGAGTATATAATTCCTACATATACAAAGCTATGGGGTCTAAGTAGTTGTTACCATTCAAGCAATAGATTGTGGAATCATTGTGGAGTCTCCTGAAAATATCTGCTCAATGTGCAGAGGTAAGATAAAAAGTTGACAGAATATTGGGAATCATTAGGAAAGGAATAAATAATAAAACAGAACATATTGTATTGCCTCTATCTAAAGTCTTGGTATGCCCACATCTTGAATACTGCGTGCAGATCTGGTCATCCCATCTACAAATGATATATTGGATTTGGAAGAAGTACAAAGAAGGGCAGCAGAAATGATTAGGGGTACGGAATAGCTTCCATATGAAGAGAAATTAAAAAGCCTGGGACTGTTCAGGTTGGAAAATAAAAGACTAAAGAGTGGGGGGGCGGTGTTAGAGGTCTATAATATCATTAAATGTATGGAAAATGATTGAGGAAATGTTATTTACTCCTTCATTAACATAGCAACAGAAGGTGACACAATGAAATCTACAGGCAGTAGATTTAAAGCAAAAGATACTATTTCTTCACAGTCAACCTGTGGAGCACTTGTTGGGAGATGGTGGAAAGGCCTAAATAATAACAGGGTTCAAATGAAAATGAAGTAAGTTCAAGGGCAACAGGTCCATCAGTGGCTAGTAGCCAGCACAGGCAGCGATGGTGTCCCTAATCTGTTTGCCAGAAGTTGGGAATGGTTGAGAGGGGATGGATCACTTGATAATTACCTAGTAACAGAGAGGAAGCTGTGCTAGTCTATACACTATCAAAACAAAAAGCAGTCAAGTAGCACTTTAAAGACTAGCAAAATAGTTTATTAGGTGAGCTTTTGTGGGACAGACCCACTTCTTCAGACCATAGCCAGACTGGTCTGGCTATGTCTGAAGAAGTGGGTCTGTCCCACGAAAGCTCACCTAATAAACTATTTTGCTAGTCTTTAAAGTGCTACTTGACTGCTTTTTGTTTGATAATTACCTGTTCTGGTCATTCCTTCTCAAGTACCTGGCAATGGACAGCGTTGGAAGACAGGGTACTGGATATACGGCACCATCGGTATGGTGCCGTTTGGCCTGATGTTTTATATGGAACTCAGATGTGTCTGGCTGTTGTGATCCACTAGACCCACACTCCCTGCCAGAGTTGAGATAGAACCCAGGAGTGTTTTTCTCCTCTTCCCACTGCCATAGAGTTAGTAAGGAAATAAGAATCATCATCAAGAACCATGGTCTCCATCCCCATTGGTGTCTGATGCCTCCTTTCCTATTTTCTTTCATCTTTCCCTGTCCAGTGCAGAGTAGCTTAGTTTCTGTAGACTAGCTCCGTACCAATCTACTATACCATCAGCCCCTTCTCTGATGCGGTCAACCTCTCCTATTTGAATCATCCGTTATGTTGAATACCAGGGTCTTAATTTTTCATTCATTGTTCATTCTGCAGATATTCCTGAATAGAATGGAAGCATTGTATAACCTTCTGCACTAAGTTCCCTTTCAGCTGCATCTTCTTATATAATTCCTCGTTGGTGACCTCTGCCTCCATCTTATTTTCAGGCTTTTTCAGTAACAAGTCCTCTCAAATGCCAATATCCCTCTCTTTCAATCTTTCGTTATTACCCGTATCTCACATCTGTACAACATGCTGCTGAATACACATTTTCAAGATGCTCAGCTTTGTTCCTAAGCTAATCGCTTTGCTTCCTGAGATCTTATCCATCGCCTTCAAACTTGCTCTGCTTTTGCTGTTCTAGTGGCTATTTCCTTCTTACAGTCTAGATCATATGTTATGTTGCTTCCCAGATAAGTGAACTTCTCCATGTTCTCTAGTTAGATCTTGTCTACACTGATCCTCCTTCCTACTTCCTTATCTCTAAATACCATTGTTTTTGTTTTGTCAGTGTTCATAATCAGTCTGTACTGCTTCCCTTCCTTGTTGAGCACCTGCACCATTCTCGCTACTATTCATCCTCTTCAGTAATAACTATGTCATTCGCGAACCTCAAGTTGTTGATTCTCATCCCATGCACAGATATCCTTTCTGCCTCTTCCTTGATCTTAGCCACTGCTCTCTCTAGGTGCGTGATGAAGCTATTTGGAGATATCTAAACCAACTTCCCATCTCTCCATGTGTTCTCACTGCTGTCTCCACATTGTTTTTGATATCCTTCAACAACTATATCAGTCTGCTATCCACTCTGTACGACTCCCAATACTGCCAGAGTCACTTTCTGATCTATACTGTCAAATGACTTCTGAAAATTGATGAAGCAATTGTAGACATTCTTGTTCTTTCATCGAGCTTTCTCTTCCATCAGTCTTAGTGCCAATATTTGCTGTATGGTACTTCTATCTTTCTTGAATCCTGCTTTCTCGTCCACTAGATGTTCTTCTATCTGCAATTTCAGTCTCTCTATCACTATCATTGTCATCTTGCCTAGATGACTTGTTAGGGCAATCTTTCTGTAGTTCTTCCACTCCAATGCACTCCTTTTCCTGTGTATCATCACTAGCACAGATCTTGTCCATTCCTTAGGTGCCTTCACATCTTTTCATGCTATATTACATAATCAATGTATTTCCTGAATTATACTTTCTCCTCCATATTTGATCATCTCTCACATGATGTTATCATTTTCACAGCTTTTGTTGTTCTTTAGTCATTTCAGTGCTCTTTCTACTTCCTCCTTCGAAGTATCATCCACGCTCTCAAAGCTTGGTGGAGTTACTGCTTTCAGTTTTTTAGTAAGTCCCTCTGAGGCACTTGGATTCAGCTGTGCTTTGTACAGATTGGTGCAATGTCTCGTCCATCACTGCACAACCTTCTTGTTCATAAGCACCTTGTCATTCTAGTCTTTGATCACCATCTGCTTCGGCTGCTACTTCCTATTAATAGTCCTGATCACCTTATACACCTCTCTAGTCTTACACTTGCTGTAATACCTCTCTAGATCTTCACACAGCTTCTCGAACCATTTAGCTATATCTTTATCCTTTCTGGCTGCTTTCCTTACCTTGTTGCTTTTCACTCTGTATTGCTGTTCCACCTTCTCAGAAACATCCCTTCTGATCTTCAATGTGCTCTTCTCTTGGACCGACTTCAGTGTCTCACTTTTTATTGATCTTCTGGAACAGCCCACTCATTTCCCTCTTCTATCTTGGTGGCTATCCTGTTGACTCTCTTATCTAAGTCTTTCTGTGTGCCTGCATTCCTAATCTTCTCTTCAAGTGCTGCTCTGTATGCATTTCCTGTTTCTTCCTCACCTAGACTTGCCATGCATCATCTTTTCTTAAACTGTGTCTTATGCTTTCTCTTGAGTTTCATCTTGATGTTTGCCATCACTAGACTGTGATCTGAGTCTCTATATCCACTGCTTGGAAAGTTCAGCATTGCTGTACTGATGCTACCCATCTTCTTCTTATCAAGGTCATATCTGTTACGTTCTCAGACTTCCCGTCATTCAATCACCATGTCCACTTCCTACTGTCCTTTTGTTGGACTCTCGTGTTGCAGATCACCATCTCATGCTCCATAGCAAACTCTACTTGTTTCTTGCCTCATTCATTTCTTTTTCCATATCCAAACCTTCCCATGACTGTCTCCCAAACTTTATCTGTTCCAACCTTTGCATTGCAATGTCCTCCAATGATCAACACATCTTTGTTTGGTATCTCCTCCAGCATCTTGGTCAAGCCTTTATAGAATAGCTTGATCTCTTCTTCCCTACTGTCCAATGCGGCTGGATACACCTGAATGACTAAGATGTTGAATGGTTTTTCTTTGGATCTCACTACCATCATTCATGCACTCACCAGTTGGTATCCCCTAGCTCTTTTGCTAAGAAAGAATCTGACTCCTGCCTCATGCTTCGTTTCATTCCCTGACCAAACGACTTCACAACTGCACATCTCTCATGATGCTGTCCAATGCATCTCTGCCAGTCCATGCATATCACATCCGGTATCTCTCCATCTCCTTTTAAACCAGCTCTAACTTTCCAGTTAGCCACAGTGTTTGGATGTTCCACATTCCAATTGACAGTATGTGTGTTAGTTGTAATTTTATTTTGGTAGCCAACTTATTGACCCAACCCTGTTTATCTGGGCAATGTCAGAGTTGGCATCTTTTATCAGTTAGTTCTATTGGGTTCATATTTCATTAGTATTGTTTTATGATCAGCATGTCATCACTCATCTGACCAACCCCCCTCCTTTATCCAGGTTTGGGACAGGCATGGAACCCCTAGAGGCTCCATGGTGGAGGTGAAGTAAGAATATACATTAAGCTTTTAAGCCTAACCAGTGTCCCACACATTTCCAAATCTGAATAAACTTTCCAGGGGGAGGTGTCGGCTGTACAGGTTGAACCTCTCTAGTCTGGCACACTCATGTCTGGCAACATCTATTATATGGCATGATTTTAGTAAGCTGGACACTCACTGGTTATGGTTGTGGTCAAGTTTGCTGTGGTCCCATAAAGCTTTTCTACAGCCACCCGTCCTGGCTTTCAGTGTTCTGTGCTGTTATTTTTCTCTAATTTACCTTCAAAATGACTTCCAAGAGCCCAGTAAATAACAGAATGGTTGGTAATGCTGCTAAGCAATATTGACCTCCCATGGTTTGGCAAATTCTCTCATTCGGCACCAGTTTGGTCTTGAGTGTGCCGGAGTAGAGAGGTTCAACATGTATTAATCAATAGCTGCAAAAGTACCAGGCCTAGGTTACAGCAACTCTGTGGGTATATTTTTTGGATAAAAATCAAATAAAAAGTTATGAAGGGAGGCAATCAGACAGAGAGTGGCTGTTGACCAGCTTATGGCTAGCAGCTGCTTTCTTGCCCCTTAGTCCATGGGCAGAAGTGGAAATCTGTGTCAGTTGCAATGGAGGAGTGAGTCAGATGTGGAGCTGAAAAGGATAATTAGGGAAGGGAAGATGCTTTGGAGTAAAGCAAAGGCTGAGGCATGGGTAAAGCAAGGGTGGGAGGCTGCAGGGTATAAACAGGGAGAGGGTGGGGCAGGGGCATTTAGCCAGTGCCCCCTTCACCCCCCAACAATTCACACACTGGTCACAGCATGTCACTAAAGAACATGCAGATACTGAGGCATGCACAAGGAGCCATGTGTCCTATTTGGGTTGATCTGCCTTGATAGTGTTGGGGAAAAAGCAGCATATAAATTGCTTTCTGCAAACTGATTGGACTGTCCCTCATTTTGCCTGCTTTCCTTGGCTCATCATTAGCCATAGATTTGTTTGGGTGGGTGAAACACATTAAATCTTTGTGGGCAACCCCTAAATTGCAGACACTGAGAGCAAATATTTCCCAGTGTGAACCCAGCAGATTAAAGAATCTCTCATTGCCTACCTGCCTATGTATAGAGAGTGAATATAATGGATATAAAACATTAGACGTTAAAGTTATAGCCTCAAAGGGAAGGCACATTATTTTCTTGTGAAACCATGATGTCATGGTCTTACCTCACCTTTAGTTTCAGCCAAGCAAATAATGTGTACTGAGCTCTCTATCATGTACCATTATAATTAGCTTTGTCAGGTCTTAGCCCTGCAACCCTCATGCAGATAATATGATAATATGTCTTCATAACCAAGTGACCTTACATGCACAATATTTCTCTCCTTATGAAGATTGCATGTCAATA
Source organism: Carettochelys insculpta (assembly GCF_033958435.1). Taxonomy (NCBI): domain Eukaryota; kingdom Metazoa; phylum Chordata; order Testudines; family Carettochelyidae; genus Carettochelys; species Carettochelys insculpta. Next base: position 13,093,858 of record NC_134143.1, read on the forward strand.
AAGTAATTGAGTCTCAGAGGCTGCAGCAAGTGAAGATTTAGATGATTGGACTTTCAGGGCAGTGATGTATGACTGTTATTATTCTACTTGTCAGGGAGCTGCGTACAAGCGAGGATGGTCAGAAGATGACAGGGATGAAAGGTTGTGTTTCATTTAAAAAAATATTGCCGTTAATCACTGCTCTATTCTTTTCAAAGTCACTGAGGAAAAAAAACTACTTTTTTTTTCCATTTTAGCCCTGCTTGAGTATTTTAAAAAAGAACTCACACAATGCTTTCAGAGTGAGCTACCTAGGTTCAGATTCACTTAATGAATGAGATAAATTATTATTTCAATTAATAAAGTTACAACAAAAAATATAGGCACCAAGACCACTGCATATTTTATTACATCACTTTAAATTGTTATTATATACATTTTATTAAGCTTTAAACAACATTTTATCTAACTCCTTAAGCAGTTATAATAAGTGTTGTTGAGCTGGAATAAAAACAGTCCATACTAAACTCAACTGTTTTTGCTTGTGCTAATTTGTTTGGACAGTTGCAATACTTGAAACATTTGTATTTCCATACTTAGTAAAAGCAATTTTTTCCCTTCACTATGCTGTTTTGTAACTGTAAATTTGTCTCATGATATCATAACAGCTGGAAACTTGCAGCTTGACATGATTTTGTTTCATATTTAAACAGTTTAAAATTTATGTTTGAAACACAATATTTCTTTCTCTGTGAGCATTTTTTTCCATTTTGTTGAACAAAGAACTAGAAGAGTTTGCAGTATATTCTGAAGATTTTTTTTTATTTGATCATTTAGTTTATTATTCCTGGTGGTTTACCTATGCTGTGAGGTTTTAGTTTATAAAAAACTAAATGAAAAAATAATCTGAAACAGCATTTGGATAACTCTGAAGTGAAATGTAGTTGAAGTTTCAGGCAAGGAGTATGCAAAGACAGTCTATAGTCCATTTAGTGAATGGGAAACTCTAATAAAAGAACATCTCTTTTGAAGAATTGGTTTTCAGGAGTCTTTAAATCTTCATGGTTAAGTAATTGACTGAGCTATAACAGCCTTGAAGGCAAAAAAGCTTATCATATCATTTTGGGCCATACATATGAAGGTGATAATTTATAACATAAAATTAACCACTGCGTCCTTTCAAGACTGACTCTGATAAAAATGATTCTATCAGGACACACAATGGAAAAAGAGAGCGAGAGACCTGTATATTTAAAGTATAGGAGACCAAATTCTGCCATGATGTGTTCCTTTGTCTTCTCCATTAAAAGGCAATTTTGCTGTGTGGCATGGAATTGAAAGGGGCACACTTAGCTTGTCTACAGTGGAAATGTATTATCTTTAACATTATAACTACAGAGCTGTCTAGAGGTTCTGTCTCTGATCTGGGTCCTGCTGTGCTGGGCACTATCCAAACACACAGAGGCCTAATCCCAAGGACCTTCCCATCTAAATGGGACAGGCAATGTGGGGAGGAAAACAGAGGGACTAGAAAGGTGAACCACATGTTTGTATCACACAGGAGGTTAGTGGTGAACCCAGGTATAGAAGCTGGGTTTTGTCACCTGCAATCGGATCCCCGACTCAGAGGTGAGCAAACTTTTTTACATCAGGCCCCAAATTTCATCCCTGCAATAAGCATGTCTAGTGTAATCCACCCTGATGAAAATTTCAATTATGTTTATCTAGGGAAAAATAAAACAAACAACCTTTCGGCACGTGTAAGAAAATAATTCTGTAGAATGTAAAAAACTGTATTAATTGGCATATAAATATGAAAACACAGGCATAAAAACAGTCACATATTTCAACATTTTTAATGAGATGGATGAGCCTGAGAACCAGCAGTTGATCATGTTGCAATCCCCCCACCCCCTTAAATTTCATGTCCCCACTCAAGGGACACCTATTTTGCACACACCTAACTACTGCTTCTCTGTTCGATATAACAATGGAGGTGTTGGTTTTAAAGGGAGTTTGCCTGAGTAAAGTGTGTGACATCTGGCGCAGTGTTGTTGGTTGATAGTTGTAGGTTAAGAAAAGTCAGAGAAGTATGATTTTAAAATTGATGCTCTCTCTTTAATGAAGCATGTTAAAGAAACCATAAGGCTGTAAGCTTGGACACGAGATTAACAAAATTGTAGTTGTAGTCATTAATGTGGCCTTAAAATGCAGCCTTTAAGCTATGGAGAAGGGGAAGGGAGAAGAAAAAAATCCAAGAAGGTGGTATATACAAGGGTCAGTATGGAATGAGTAAATGGCAACTCTCCCAAAAAGTTTAAAATAAAATAAAATATACAATAAAATAAAGCCCTCCAAGCCTTCCTAAACTTGAATGGTTATGCAAAACCAAAAGCTAATAGCCCATTATATTTGTGTATGTCTTTTTCGATAAGGGAAGAATATTGATTCCTTTCAGTCAAATCAAGCTCCGACATGAATGATCTGACTCCTCTATCAATGTGACACCTGCCTCACTGTTAACACTTATTGGTGTTGATAGGCACACCCTCATGGAGAGCCAAATGAGGTTGTTTTGATCCCTTGTTCTTTTATTTCCATCCCTTCTCCCTGGTTTCTGTCACGGTGTCATGTCAAATCATTGTTTGGTGGCAGATGCAGAACCCCCTGAAGTATGGCGGTATCAGGCTTCAGGAACCACGTTGAAAATGAATATAACAATGGAAACCAGAAAATAGCACAAACCACTTATCAGGGAAGGAAGGAGCTAATAAGTATTGTTAGTGGTTTCTGTGGGGAAGAACCAGATGTACATCCTGCGGACAGGCAGGTGTAGGTTGGCTTGTCATGGTGTCCAGTTACAGGCAGGCTGGGAAGATTAGTATTGATGCCTGTCACTTTGTGCCTGTCAAGCTGTTTGTTTGAGAAAATGGAATAGGCAGTGGTTATCTGGTAATCAACCCTGCTCTGAAGAAGAGAGCTATGGAAATGCTGTTTCTTGGGGATTTCTGCGTACGTCTGGTTGGCTGTAGCCTAGTTAGTTGTATTTTCCTTTACATTTAGGTTTCCTTCCTAAATAAGATAAAGAATGCTCATAAAGAAAAGATGTTTACAGAATTACCCAACATTTTTCCAGGCTTGTTTTCTAGATGCATATGTGGAAGCTTATATTGTACTTTTCTGTTTGAAGTATCTGAAGTATGTAATTAATGGGCTGGATTTTGGGTTTCCAGCTCAATTCATGGCAGTTTTGTATTTTTCTGTATTAAGGATTATTCACAGAAGTCCTTCTTTCTTTGGTTTTGCAAGGAGAGAATACAAGGTGGATAATAATTCCATTTTACCTCAACCTCAAAAATTGGTAGGAGCAGAGAATGAAATAAAATATTCCACTTTTGCCCATCTCAATGTATATATGTATGTTCATATATGAATAATTATAAATAGAACAAACAGCAAAAGCTTTAAAGCTTCTAGAGTGTTTCCATTATAGCCTCCTTTTCTATTGTTTAACTTTTTTGAAATTTCAGTTCTCCAACTGGTATTTGCCTAGGCTCTGACCAAAGGTGGGGTTTAGTTTGGGGTCTTTTTTTGTTTTGAAAAGTTCAGCAAAATGCATCTACTGTTTCTCATAGATGCATAGAGTTTAAGTTCAAAAGGGAGAATAGGTTATACAGCCTGTTCCCCTGGGTGTCAGAGGCCATTGAATTTAGCCCATTTTTTGTATTGAGCTCGATAACTTACATTTGACTAACACATAGGTTTTTGCCAAACACAAATTATCTTCCATATATCCAACCTTGATTTGAAGGTATCAGTAGATGGACAATCTACCAGTTCCTTTGGTAGTTTATTGTATTTGATTCATTATCCTCACAATTACAAATTTGAGCTTAATTTCTAATTTGAAATTGTTTGGCTTTATCTGCCAGTCATTGGCTTGTGTTATGTCTGTCTTTATCCAGAATAAAGAGTCTGTTAGTACCCAGTATTTACTCCCTGCAAAGGTACTTATACACTTTAATCAAGTCACCATTCAGTCTTCTTTCAAAACATTGATGAAAATGTGGACTTAATATCAATTTCTGTGCAATCTCACTAGAAATCGTGCAAATCTTCCCATTCAATGATTATCCCCTCACCTCAGTTATCCAGTTACCTCAGTTAGTGATATTGGATAGTGCTGTGTTCTTAATCAGAATTTCATATGGCACTAAGACAAACTCCTTATCAAAGTATGTTACGTATACATAACCACACGTCACATACAGATTTATACTCTTACCAAGAATGAATTTGAGCTTGTTTAACCAGATCTCTTTTCCATAAAGCATGGTGACTAGCATTAATTATGTTCCTTTCCTTTTCATATTTATCTATTGACTCCAATATTATCTTTTCCCATTATTGTGCCTAGCATAGCAGGCTATGTGGTGTATAGCTCAACTGGTTTCTTTTGTTTGAATATTAGCACAGTATTATCACTCCTTGCAGTCCTGTGAAATTTATCCTGCTTTCTAAGATTTACTGGACATTAACTTCTTTCTAAGATTTACTGGACATTAACTTCTATGGTTGTGATCTCCTCATCCAAATCTTTTAGGACTTCTGTGTTTAAGTTGGACTAGCTGATATAACAGTATCCTATCAGACATTAACATCCTCCCTAGTTAGTAATATATTGGAAAGTACTTTGTCAACCACGTGTGACATTATTACATAATCTTACTTCTTAATAAAATACAAAACAAACAGTATTGACTGATATTTCTTCTGTGCCTCCATCACTAACAGCTTTATTATCTCTATCAAATAATGGGCCTATGCCATTTCTAGTATTTCTTTTGTTCCGAAATATCTAAATAAGAAATTGAAAATAAAATGTGTTCACATATGAATAATTATAACTGGAGCAAACAGCAAAAGCTTTAAAGCTTCTGGAGTATTTCCATTATAACCTCATTTTCTACTGTTTTAAAACTTTTTTGAAATTTCAGTTCTCCAACTGATATTTGCCTATTCTTAGATACACACACACACACACACACACACACACACACACACACACACACACGCCCCCTTGGTTTTGTTTTTTTTTCCCCACAAAATTAGTAGAAGCAGAAAACTGACACTTTCCAGGGAGCTCACCTTTACAAAAGAATGGACTGTCCCATGCATATGTGTAAATATTTATAATTGCATGGAGTTTCCAGTAGTCAGCCCAAGTCACCAGTGGTAGACAGACAGCTTTCAGTCTCCATATCTGCTGATCCCAAACAGCTTCCATTTAAAGGAACATTTCTGGTTATGGTGAGGAGTAAGGGAAGTGCTGCTTGACTGCAGTGCCAGAAGAGTAGCCAGGAGACTGTTCAAGCAGCAAAGAGTTGTTAAGTGGTTTAACTGGCCCTGGATTGAAGCCCTTTTTTTCCCTACCCTCTTCTCATTGTAAGCTCAGTGCAGAGTGAGTATCAAGTCTCTAGTAGCTAGAGAGATCTGTATCAATCTATCCCTGCAAATATGTGTCAGACCATAACGGTGTATAAAACACTGTCTTGTGTGCTTTAATTAATAAAATATGAACATATTTTCTCTTATTTGTTAGTGGAACTACTCTGCCTTCCAAGCCTCTTCATTCTGTTTACCTGGAACTGAGTGACTGCATTGTATTTTAGTTTTTCATTTAACATAATTGGCTTATTATAGGAATAAAAGTTGATTGGTGGTTTACCAATGTTTTCATCAGCATGCTGTATTGTCTCCTGGTTTTAAAGCTTGGAAAGGATTTGTTCTTTTTCACCTAGTGCAACAAAGGTCGAATTTAATTTGGACTTTGAAAAAACCTTGTGGAAGGCTAATCAGTTACTCTTGGCTGTGTCACAGTCAAAGTAATTCAGGCACATTCGGGAACAAAAAGTTTGTGTATTAAATTGTGGGCAAATGCATCATCTCTTGTGTGATCTTAATCCCAGCATTTTTCTCCCTCTTGCCAAACCTCCAGTGTAGCTAATAATGATATGATATATGATAGATGCGGGGGTACTCTTGAATGATCGCATGGGACATGTACTCAGTAAATATTGAATCCCACATCACAATACCAGTAATAAAGCATTTACCGTGCTGGGCCAAAACACTGAAATGCCAGATTGGGTATTTTGTGTACAGATGCCCATTTGAGTGTCTATGCTAAAAGGGAATGATGATGTCACCCACCTAAACATTTTGGAATAGGATAATGGTCTTGCAATAGGATGAATACTAGCATAGGAGGAAAGAAAGAAAGAGAGAGAGAGAGAGAAATTATTTTAACTTTTCTTTTCTTTTCTTTTATTTATTTTAGCTCTGCTAATGGCATAGTCTTAGGTGTTTTAAAGTGCCTTCGCATTCAGTCATAGGGATCACAATGTTGCAATATCTTTGCAAACGTTTTAAGAGGCACCATGCCAATTTTATCTGTTATTCTAGTGGCTCATCTGTCTTGTCTGGTACATGACAACAATAAGAGAAAACATGTTCAAGAAACAGCGATATTGTTTGAGACGCATTTTTTTCTTCTTAGTTGTTTATTTCTTTTATCCTGCTTTGCTGCTTCTTCCTTAACACATGCAAGAAAGCTAGTGGTAGAAGGGTTATAGCAGCCTAACTGGTGTCACATTCTTACTCTATAACGCTTCTCCTTCTGAGGGTGAAAATGTCACATTTAAATATGACCATGTAATTTGGTTGGACCTAGTCACCATAACTACTTCAGTACTTGGCTGCTGATGCTCTACAATGGTACTTAAGACATTGTAACTAATTTAGATACCATTATGTACCCATTTGGCTAAATTTTTGACTGTGCAATCACATCAACTTAATCTGATTGGCATATGTGAAGATGCTGTTCTTCTGCCTCAAAACAGGTGCTGTTTCTTATAAATAGGAGCCAGCTCATCATTTGTCTTCAGTTTGTTCTTTCTTGCTTATACACCAGTTTCAACGTGTGTAAGTTTCCGTGATAATATTTAACATTTTCAAGGTTAACATAAAATGATAAGATTAACATTTTCACCAGTTTCAGTCTCCGTGATAATATCCATTTTCAAGGGTTGCATTTTTGTAATTGCTTTGTCTTGGTTTGGTTTGGTTTTCTTTCCCTTCCAAGAAGCACAATTATGGAAATGAATTAAGAAAAGGTCCCGTCCATTTGATTCTTTGACTCCACCCACATCTGCCCAAATACAATGTTTTTAAAGTAAAGTGACTCATCAGTGTAGCCCACATAAGTACCCAGTTTTATAAAGGGATATACAATAACTGAATGTCTCTTTGGCCTACCAATTATAACAGTTTCCAGATCCTGCTAACATGTTTGCATTATTTGTCAAATCCTGTGACACTAATGGTGCTTCGATTACATAGAGATGAAAAGTGCCCAAAGCTGTGTGAAGTGGGAGCCGGTTGAAACAAAACACGCACTGCCTGAAACTGGTGAAAATGTTAAAAAAAAACAAAACTAAAAAGGGTACGTGACTGGACAAAGGCACACTCTGCTGCCAATGGGATGGGGGAGGGGACAGTTTCCCCAGAGCCTGGAAATTTAAAAGAGCCCTGGGCTCCCGACAACCATTGTAGCAACCAGAGCACCAGGCCCTTTAAATCATCAATGAAACCCCAAACAGCGCATGCCCTATGGCCCCAGAAGCACTGAAGGGCCAGCTGAGGGATGCTGGCCTCCCAGTCATCCCCCCTTGTTGAGAGACCCAGAGCGAGCTCCCTTCAGGGCCCAGCAAAGCCTTTCAGCAGCTTTGCCCCTTACCACACATGCACTCCCTTCCTCCCTCCCTCCCTCTGACTTTTTCTTATTTTGCACGTTGGAAGGCTCCCAGAGAAAGGCCACTGGAGCAGATGTCCTCTGAAGACTCTCACTTTAGTGTGGTGGGAAAATCTATCAATCTCTATCCTGCCTATTCCAACATATCATTTTCGTTTTAGTAATTGGTGTCCTTTATCACCACTGCTCATGAATATTAGAAAGCCCACTCCAACTAGTTTAACTAGGCTTTCTGACCCCTCTCCAGCTAAGAATAAAGCACAGCCCTTGCACTCTGTCTTATGAATGCCTCCAATTCCCATGTTAAATCAAAACTGGTAGTTTTGGATTTTTTAGGAAGGGGGTTTCATTTGTAACATACAGCTGTGCGTATAGTAGACTCAATACATAATGTCAACCAAGGTTTTAAAGTTAGTACTTTTTTGATGGCTTGCTGCAGTAGCAATTGAGTACCATTTTCTGGGATCTATTGTCAACAGCCTGGGGCTAAATGTCTCCACTCTACAAGGTAGTTTACTTGAGAAAAAAGGTTACAACTTGAAAACCTGAGTCACAATGTCTAGTGAAAACTTGGTAGCACTATCAGAACTCTTGAGTAGCTAGAGTCATGCCAGTGAGAAGCAGGTGTTCTTTAAATGTATGCTTTGTCAGTAGTTTATAAAACCACTGGGAGAAGACTTGAATTGTACCAACAGGAGTATAAAAGTTAAAGTCTACACTTATGCACTGCCTCTTTAATATCTAACCAAAGTTTTGAAACTGGGGAGAGGCTGGAACCTGATCTATGAATTAGGTTAAATGACTTTTAAATGCGGGCTCTCAAGTTCTCATCTCAGCTTGTCAGTTGGCATGTTCTATGACCTTGGGTGAGTCACTTTAACTTTTCTTGTCCCAGTTTACTTACTTGTAAAATGAGGTTAATACCTTCAAAGGAGAAATCCAAGGCAGACTTAATATTGATAAAATAATGCTGAGACACTTAGATGAGCGGCACTAGATAAGTTTCTGTTGTTTTGTTGCTGTTGGAGTGATTTGGAAGACTCTGGTGTTTACAGCCAATGTGGTGAATTCCTGTGTCCCAAGGTAAGTAGAGTTCAAATGTTTAAACCAAAATGCCATTTCCTCTGAAATAACATATCTAATCAAGCACTTTTTTAAGCTTCATATTTCTCTCTGGTTTGAAAACCTTGAAATGAGCTAGAAGTGAAAGCAAACATCCGTTCAATGTAACTCCCCTTTATTCACCATGATAAAAGTAGAAAAATGTGTGTTAACATCAGCTTTAATTAATAATTTTGTAAGAAATGGGGCTACAATGTCCCTTTTGGCATTTCTTGTTTATTCCTCTTCCATCATTATTTCATAGTACAATTACATACCTGATCAAAAAGTGGGTACTGTGAGAAGTACTTTCAACAACTTCCGTGATTTTATGGTTGGTTTTTGTAACTTCTGTTCAGATAGAAGAAGCAGAAGAAGAAATAACCACTAGCATTTATTGTTAATAAATGCTTTGCTTTCAGCAGACACATGACCATATATGGCAAAATGATGATAAAGTGATTGTTGTCCTCTCTTTGCCATGCTCTTTGGAAAATTTCCGTAATGAAGGTGGTTGTTACTGGACTTATAAGAAGAATGTTGATGTTCCTGTGATTGATGTTTCTTCTCATTACTTTGGATGTATAAAACCTGTGTCTTCCTTTTTTCCTCTTCTTCCACCATCTTCTTTCTTTCATTACATTTCCAAGTCCCTTCCAAGTAATGACTGTACAAGTATATCATTAGACCTTTCCTTTTTACCTATGTGTCTCTGATAAAATATTGTTTGTGGTGTCATTTGCTGTCATCACAATTATTTTAGTGTCTAAAGGCTCCCCAGTTACACAGATGAGCACACTGATTATTTAATTAGTCTAATCAATGACATCACTGTGAGTTTTCACAGTTGGTCAGAGCTAAAGTAAAAGTAGTCATTGAACTGCTTGTCCAAGTGAGAAATACAAACATGAGTGAGTGGCATGCCGTTATGTTTGTATGATGATAATGCTACCAAAAGAAATTGCTATTTCTGGTGGTCTGCTCAATTACTGAGACAAAATTGTCATATACATCATGTGAAGCACTTTGGGGTCTTCTACATTAACCATGTTAAATGCTTATCACTATGTTGGCTTGTAGTAATATCTGTAGTTTTATACAGGGATACCACTTACTGCATTTATAGTAAATTGAGTGCTGTAAGAATGTTTAGAAATCCAAGAACAGAAGTTCATTTAGTATCTGGATGCATAATTTCTGTGGACATAGGGGAAATATTCTAGTCTGATTCAGTGAGGGTAATGACCCTGACCTCCCTTTGTAAAGTGCTTTACGATCTATTGATGCCACGTGGTATCTGGAAGCTCAGTATTGTAATAATGATAATTAATTTGAAAAAATCTTCCCAAGGATCCCAAAGCAAGTTAACCAATAAAGTGAATTATTTTGCCCAACATGGAAGCCATCATGAGCTATGAGGGAAGACTGAAAGAAATGGACTTCTTTAGTTTAGAAAAGAGAAGACTTAGAGGGGTCGTGATAGTGGTTTTCAGGTACTTCAAAGGGGGTTACAAGAAGGAGGCAGAAAAATGGTTCTCCGTGGCCTCTGAGGATTGGACAAGAAGCAATGGGCTTAACTGCAACAAGGGAGGTTTAGGTTGGACATTAGAAAAAGCTTCCTAACTGTCAGGGTGGTTAAGTACTGGAATAAATTGCCTAGGGAGGTTGTGGAATCTTCACCACTGGAGATATTTAAGAGCAGTATAGATAGATATCTATTGGGGATGGTTTAGATGGTGCTTGGTCCTGCCGTGAGGGCAGGTGACTCGACTTGATGATCTCTTGAGGTCCCTTCAAGTTCTAGTGTACTATGATTCTATGATAACACATACTGCACAGTCTAGAACAGCAAGTGACGAATGTTTGTTTTAACTGGTAAGAGTACATACTAGGCAGAACATGACTACCCAAAACAGAATCTGATTATGAGAGCAGCAGTCTGGTGCCCGGGTGAATGGCTCTTTATGTGTTACCTGGAAGGTAGCCCTTCCAAGACCTTATTGCCTCGTTATGCATTTGATAAATACTATGTTGGATTGCCAACTCCAGCTGTTTAAAAAAAAAAAAAAAAGCATTAGATTATCATGAGATTTTTTTAAGTTGATACTTATGCTATTCTTCTTCCTTAGCCTTTGAAGTATGCTTCATTCATGTTTTTTAAGCTTGCCCTCACTGCTGTGAGTGCTGAACACTTAATTTAAAAATGGCAAAGCTAAGATATTTGTGCAGTCTCTCGTGATTCCAGCGGCTGGGTTTAAAGACTTGGTAGAGCACTGTGACAGCTAGCAACTCGGGATGTCCCTTTACTAAATCACAAATATCACTTTCAGAGCCACTAACATGTCCCTTAGAGTTCTCTCAGTCAAATGTGGCTGAAGGCAAGCCAGACCGAAATTTGAGGAAATGGGTAAATAACATTTTCCACAACATTGTGAACTTAATTCTGTACTCAGATGTTACGACTCTGAGGAGTGACAGGCAGTGAACTAGAATTATGATTTAGATAATTTTTAAATTTGGGAGGGACAATGACTTACAGTTCATTTCTTCAGTGGTTTATCCAGAAGTAAACCTTTTTTTTTTTTAATAATCTGATCTAGGAGAATAATTCTGATTGATTTACAGGGGGTAAGGCTCCCAAATCACTAAAAATACTGCTTAGGCTCCTGATTCACATAGGTGTTTTCGAAAATTTTATCTTGTGGCTTTGTAGGTATCTGTAGGAGTTGGCATTCCTTGTGAGCGTACTGTAAAAAAATGTTTTGGTTTGTGAATATTGAAGAGTAAATACTGTCTCCTCTTGGGCAACTAAAAGGTTCTTGTTCTTGGATGACAGTTGTTTAGTTTAAGGACTATTTCTAATCCTTAGTACATTACTTTATAGATGTTTTTGCCTTTAACCATGAACATAAAATGCCCATAATCAGAGATTATATAATATTGTTACCATTTCTCCCCAGGATGCAGCTCTCGAATTGAAATGTCATAAGGAAATTTCTTTGTACCTGTGAATCAGAAGTTGATGACATCCTTACCAGCCAGTGAGCTTCTGAGAGAGAAGCTCTTCTTACAGTGTAGAATACTAGAAGATTACTGAGTTGCTGAGGGTCATCTTAGGTTATGGTATGAGGGGATTAGCTCAAATTTATAACAGTTCTTATTTTTAACTCCTCCTCTCCCCTATATCCTCTGCAGATTTACAAGGCTCTATCTATGCCACAATATTTTATAATATTGTAGTTCAAAGTGGCTAAACATGTTTGCTTAAGCTTTTAAAAACCAAATCAAAACAACCTTTGCTAGTCAATCTCCCAGAAAAGACAGAGCCTAGAAAATTTTAGACAGAAAAATTAAAGTTTTACCAAGTTATGAGCAATTGAACCTAGGGTTTGAATGGAAAAGCTTACCAAATCTGAAACACAAATACTTCCACTGCTTTAATTCACACCGATATAAACAACAAACTCGCAGTTAAATTACATACTGCAACAAAAGACAGATTGCTGCAGCTAGAAGTGAGAAATCCAAATTTAATGCCACCATGTTTATGTAACGCCATTGCTAGTAATTTTCGAAACCTTAAGGGTGATTAGAATATAAGAATGGTTTACTAAGTTTCAGAGAGGTAGGCACATTCCAGTGCAAAATAATTAAGAGGCTTCATTAAGAGACTAGTCAATCACAACTTCCACAACTGAACATACATGTCAATAATACATACCTCTCTAGTGAATGTGACATCAGCCAATGACCTTTACCTTTAATTTAGATTGTGCCCACTCTTATTGTAAAGAATTACCATAAGAAGCACAATCTTCTCTGCCCACCTCTGATGGGGATGCGGATACCAATATTCTGTGATTAAATACTTAATCATGTGGTTGAGTGTGTTGCAGGACCTGGGACAGAATATTCAGAACATTCCAAAATTAAGCCACCTCTGTGCAGTTATACATATTGCAGAATTGAAAAATATTTAACACACAGGGTCAGAAATTCAAAAGGACTCTGAATTTGCATATTGCAAACTGTATATGTATCCATTTATGCATCTAATAGCTGTAAATTGCATACACAAATTACATGACTCAGTGGGCAACTGGCCAGTAGCTAAGGAGGTTGGTAACCAACATCCACAAAGAAGTGTGTTTTCATGCATAAAGAGTGCAACTATAAATGTCTCAGGTGCACGTTCCAGAAACCCTTTGCAAATTTTGCTCCCAGAAAATGGAGGTTTAAACTATGTATGCGTGCTTACCTATGTAATATAAAGCATATTTCGAAATCCATATGGGCTGGGACGTCTCACTGCTGTATCTAATATTTTGAGAGTCACTCTGAATCATGCTACTCTCCTGGTTCAACAAGTATAGAACAGGTCATTTGGTTGATGTTTAAACAAATGTTTCCAAATTATGAAATTTTCATGTGGCACTACTGGGTTTCTTCAAAGTCCTGGAGACTTCAAGTTATAGTGTTAAACAAAACAAACAAGTGAAAACCAACAACCTTTCTGTTAGTCTATAAGGTGCCGCAGGACCCTTCGTTGCTGTTGCAGATCCAGACTAACACGGCTACCCCTCTGATACTTAACCACTGAGAGGTCACTCTAAACATAATACTTACACACTTCCCTGAGTTAGTAACTAATTCCAGAAATCGTTCAGAGTAAATTAATCAGTAAATAATTGTACTTTGACTGGCAAGCATGAGTATCGCATAGCACTTTAAGGTCTTGCAGGTGTACACATTAGATTTTAGAATAAAAGCAAGTTATGTTGTAGTTCAGATATGGCATGTGACCACATAATTAAAGATTGCATTGTAATGAATTTGCACTAGTGAAAGTGACTATTGTGCAAATAGATCTTTGCACTTCCAGTTTTTGAGTGCTTGAAAGTGCAATTGTAAAATTTTTTCAGTATGTCTTCTAGTTGTCAACCCTTGAGTACTGCAGTGCCAAAACAAAGCACTGCTTCAAAATTCTCTGTTTTAGCTCTTTCCTGTAAAGTTTCTTGAGAAACAATTCTACTGCTGGGTCATCCTATTTTTCTAACTCATCTTGGTTCAGAGTCTTTCAGCTTTCACTCAATTACATCCATTGCCTTTTTTTTTTTTTTTTGGGGGGGGGGGGCGGGGGAGGAGCTGGTACTCAGACAGCTCTCTGACCCCCTCAGCCAATCCCATGGTTGTACCGACACAAAAAAAGGACTGCTTTCATCAAATTTAAGAACTGCATTTGATGTGATTCTTTCTTTCTGTTTTGGTGTTATAAGAAGCAGTCCCATTCCAGGCAAATCCCTGGCACAAACACACACTTACATTACTTTAACCTATAATAAGAGGAAGGTGTGTACCAAATTTGGTGGTCTTAGCTTTTACTTTTTAGGAGGAGTTCTTGATCAAACAGACAAATTCTCTAAAATATATGGCTTATCCTACATAGTCTAGTTACTTTTGTTATATTGTGCTGTATTAAATATAAATTATTTTATTGTGGTCTTTAAGATTTGTTTGTATCACTGGCATACATTACTGAGATTTTGACTTCAGTTTGTAAAAAGTTTGGAATACGGACTTTGATACGTGTTTTGATTACCTTAAGTGTCTGTTTTTATGCCCTTTTTTTTCTACTGGCCTTCACCCAAGAGCCTTTCAGCTTGGGCTGCTGTCTGCAGAACATAGCTGTCTCAGTTACTGAGAAAAACCAAGAAAACTGAACACAGTACATCATCTTTAATATCACTTCTCTAGATGTCAGCTTATTGTAAGATTGAGTTTAATGTGTTGTTATTTGTGCTTATTCCAGTCAGGAGTTTGCCTCTTCCTGTTTGGCTGAGTTGTGGTGGTAATTTCCTTTCCAGTTCACATTCTGTGCTCGCTCTGTGCTGGATGAACACTACTGGGCTGAACCTTGTGGTGTTGGGGACGCTATTTTGAAACACTCCATGCAAACACTCAACTTTAATTGCAAGAATGCCCATTAACTTCAGCAGGACAAGTCATATATTTAATGCCTTAACGATGAGTTTTGGCTGAGTTGCAGCCTTAGGATTTAATTGAATATAATTAAACATGAGCAATTCCCAGAATGTAACAGAGCGCAGAACCTCACCCTGTTATATTCATATTTATCTATGGTACGATATTTCTCTCTCTCTCTCAACCTGTTTACCAATTTCTGCAACGTTTTACTTTGTGGCTGAGCCAATCGTATTCAGCACTGTAGACAACAGTAGCCCCATCCCTCATTATTTTTCCACCTTCCAGAATCTTTTGCATTAGGGTCAATAGTGTCCCAAAAGTAGCCATAGCAGCTACATAGTGGGTTTGGGGGAGCCTATGAGGAGGCAGGGAGCCATGTTATTGTGTTTGTTGTCATTGGGCAGTGCTTCATTACAGGTATCACTACAGACACCTATCTTCATCTCCTCCCCATCATCTCTCATTCTTTACGTTTTTAGCCTTGTGAAGCAGGGATTGTCTCTCTGTCTCTGTCCAGTCCTCTGCCCACTCATGCCCAATCCCATTGGGGCCTTTGGGGGCTACCCATACTAATATTTAGGTCCATTGTTGTCTTCACATGGCTAGATCTAACTCAGAAAGTACAATACATTATATGATTTATGACTATGGTGAAAACAGGAAATACTTCTGTATGTTCTGATGGCCTTAGAAGAAACTCAGACTGAAGGGGGGATGGAGGAAGCACAGTTATAGTTCTTAAAATAAATTAATAAGTTTAATATATAATGTATCAGTAAATGAGAAGATAGCTACCTTAGTTAAATATTAATCCTTGGAGCATTTCTGCCTGTGTTAGCCAGACTGTTACAGTAGCATTTTCTTTTTTCCCTTTTGTGCACTTAGGAGTTATGGAAGACTGGATGAAGGAATGTTTCTCATCTTTTTCAGGTTATCTTCATCTACTATGGTCATCTTAAAAAGCCTTTGCTGTCTCTGAGGACAATTATTTCTCTTCTCCTTATTTCAAGGCCTTCTCCATCTTAGACTGTTAAATTAGTACAAAATGCTTACTCAGAACAAAACTGGAATGATGTGATATTATTAAATGGGATTTGCAAAGGCTACAGTAAAAGTGAGGAATGACTTTGGTTATTCTTTCTGGACTGTGTTCAAGTTCATGTCCCAGAGAAAATCCAAATGTGTTGCAGACAGCGGTCTTTGTTTTTAATGCTCTAATTGACGTTTTAATAGTGTAGAACTATCCCTTTGTTGATCAGTTTTAATCAGACTTTTGCAAATCATGGAATTTGCATGTCAGCTGCAAATCTTAAAAGTTTTTCTAATTAGTATTTTGATATCTATGGTTTTCAAGTCAATATGCAGTTTTCATTAAAACATGAAAGTGAATGTGCAAATGTCATCTGCAAAATAGTAATTTTCCTTGACACATTAGATGAGAATTAATAATTTACATCATTTCATGTTGTTGAAACAAGGTATCATGTCAAAGATGTATGTAAATACCCAAAATACAACACATGACACAGACCATAAACTGTATTTTTTAACATGTATTCCTAGTACTTCACCTGTGGAACATGTGTTTTATTTTGGGGGAACTATGATAAGCATCTGTTTGCGTGGGAGATATGAATGAAACCAGACCACATTTGTTTGCAATGTTATGGATTATCTGGTCTTTCATTGTTTATGAATAAATCATAGAGGATAGCTAGGCCTGGTAATCACAACAGCAGGTTTTATACTTGGTTTAAAGCATCAGTGTATATATTTGTTTGTTTTTTTTTCCTGTAGACACTCCAAAATTTATGCTTTATGTAAGGAAGGCCCCTTTTGTATTTCTAGGCCAGCATTTTGACTCAAGTATCAGAAATTCTTTCAATTTAAGCTTGTGAACCCGGTGAAATTAGTTCATTAATTGTTAGAATATATCAAAAGAGTTTAAAAATATTCTGCATATTTATACATGGGATATATTTTATTATTTGAGAAATTGTATGCAATCATGTAAATAATGATTTAATCAAAGAACAAGTATAGGCAGAGTTAAGGTTACACATGCAGTTTGAAAGACTGATACTGCTGATGCTAATAACTAAATGCAGTAATTACCAGTATATCAGTAGGACAACACACAATAAAGTGTTTTCTATTCAGAATAGTATGATGGATAAACAGAGTGCCTGGCATAAAATGAAGGTAACGATACAATAAACATTCAGGAAACTTGGTGGAATGAGGAAAATTAATGTGGTATAGTAGGATGAGGTTAAAGAGTATTTAGGAATGGCAGAATAGGTCACACTGGTTGGGGAGTGGAATTGAATGTAGAAGTCTTGTTCTATTATATATGTTTAAATAGGTTAATTTTACTGGATGTTTAAATAGTTAGAATATTTTTATTATATTTTATCTGCTATTTATTATGACTGTTATCATACCTGATTAGCTAAGACAATAGAGATCAACACACCTCATTTTCCTGGTTATATCCATTGCCAGTATTCAGAAATCAAGTCTTGCAAAATATGTAGACATTGGTTTAAAACAGTGATGGCAACCTAGGCTACTGAGTGGGCTGTGTGAGTGGTCCTTCTTCATCTCAATGTGCTGCAAGACTCTTGTAATCAAGACAAGGATAGGGTAGTTTTGCTAATAGCGCTTGCAGACTTTGAAATTGTGGGGGGTGCAGATTGAGCAGAGCTTTGATTGGCTGCAGAGGGAGAACACAGCTTTTACATTCAATATTGTGTACAATCAGCATGCACCTCACTTAACATGCCCTTGCTTTACATGCATGTCACTTTAATAATACAGGTATTAAAAATAACATGAATGAAAATGAGCAGAATATGCCAACCTTCTGCATGAGCAATGATAAACAAAATGCCTCATGGGCCACACATAGAGCCCTGATGGGCTGCTTGTGGCCTTTGCCCACAGGTTTAAACCACTGGCTCAAAATAATGAGATTTTACAAAATAATTGTCTTTTTTATTTTTATTTTTAGGTTTTGGGGTATTTTTTTTATTTGACTTCTGGATTTTGAACTTTTAAGAATCACATTTTCCTACTTTTCTCCCCTCCCACAAGGGCAAGGAACTTTTTATTTTTTAAATTAAATTTGAGATGCTTATGTTGTCTCAGGACTATAGGAGTTGGCACTTCAGGAAAAACATGGGATTTCACGAAAGGTGGCGACACTGTTAATCTTTCCTTTCATGAGCAACATCACACAACCAACTGGATGCATTGTACAGCCTTTGTCACAGCAGAGGGGTGAGACGTTATTGCTCACTGCTGAACACTGGATGCAATAGCCTGATCACCAGCAAATCCTTCATTTCTAACAAAGTCATATATGTTTCATTATGGACATTTCAAATAATTTGTTCCCATGAAAAAATCTGTGTGCTAATGACTTTTCCAAAGTAATTATTCAAGCCAAAAAACTAAGTCCTGTAAAAGAAATCCTCCCAACATACTCTGTCAGGAATTATTTCTCATCAATACTAAAGCATGGAGTTATCATATATAAGCTTCAGAATGACAGTCTCAGTGTAAAGACACAATTGTTACTTGTAAATGAACATTTTTATATCAGATTCATGTTACAGGTACCTTGGGGCCCAAACCACAGGTAGGGTTTAAGATCTATAAATATAAACATGGGAATCAAATATTCTACTCCAATGAAATAACATGTTGTTGTTCCAAGGGATTACTGCTCCTTAATTTTGTGTTTCTTCCTCTTGGACTTGCTGGTTTAGACCTATATTGCACTTTTTGTTCAACGCCCTATGTGAATGGCATTAATTAGATCGCTGTCTGAAGTAGCACCCTCCTCAGGGTCTCACTTCTTCCCTATTCCCCCACTGGGTTCCAGAAGAAAACAGCTCAGTTCCATCCTTCATTAGGTTCAAGTTACTTTCCCCCATATGAATCAGTTCAGTTTTCTTAGATGGTGTGGGAGAGGAGTGAGTGAGTTATTGCTCCACCTACTTCCTGTCTCTTTCTGCCCAAACTAGCAAAGTACTCTGCTTCCACCACAGGTTTAAAGAAATACACATGGCCATCCCACCCCCAAGTCTCCCCAAAAACAATAACCACCAAGCAGAAATACAGCATCATTGTTTTAATTCTACTCTACCCAAGAACTGACTGAAGCAAAGTCCATTTTTAAGTAGAACCAGGAGAGCAACTCTTCTCTTATAGAGATGGAACTATAACTCCCTCAAGAATCATGCAGTATAATGGCAGGAAGCTGGATATTACTATTAAACTGCATGTTATAGATTCCGATGCTGTTTCCTTCCTTTTGAAGAGTGTCTTGGCAAGTTTTGCTGGAGGAGAGTCCTCCAGACCAGACAAATGCAATAATTCAGTGAGCCAGTTATCAAAGAAGGAAGGGTCAGAGGACTCAAGTACCAGGAAGTCTTAATGCATTGTGCTTGTTTTATGTTTCATCTATCTCTGAAAGAAAAGTTGTACTATCTCTAATTAGATCTGTGACAGAATCAGAATGGTATGAGGCTTCTGACTTCATAGCATTCAATTTAGTTCTATGACAATGTTCTACAATCCCTTCACTCCAGGATTCGTGATTGATTGTGGTAATTTGTCTACTCTTCTATGAATAAGATCCAGCATCTTAGAAAAGCAGCATTTCTTATATTTTACCACAGATGCAATATCTACATCAATTTTAATGCCCCAGAAACTAGGGAGGCCATCAACCTCATAGGTTTTTCCTACCCTGTAAAAAAAAAAAATGCTTCAGCTGGTGAAGTCTTACATTTACTTGCAAGTTGTAGGTATGTGCATTAGTGGAAAGATCAAGGTGGGGGAAATGGGTTTGTAAGAGCCCTGGAGAGCACGTGCACACAATTTCTACCCTGCCTTCCATGGCTACGACTACACGTGAAGCCTACATCGAAGTAGCCTATTTCGATGTGGCGACATCGAAATAGGCTATTTCGATGAATAACGTCTACACGTCCTCCAGGGCTGGCAACGTCGATGTTCAACATCGATGTTACGCAGCACCACATCGAAATAGGCGCAGCGAGGGAACGTCTACACGCCACAGTAGCACACATCGAAATAAGGGTGCCAGGCACAGCTGCAGACAGGGTCACACAGCGGACTCAACAGCCAGCTACTCCCTTAAAGGGCCCCTCCCAGACACACTTGCACTAAACACCACAAGATCCACAGAGCCGACAACGAGTTGCAGACCCTGTGCATGCAGCATGAATCCCCTGCTGCAGCAGCAGCAGCCAGAAGCCCTGGGCTAAGGGCTGCTGCACACGGTGACCATAGAGCCCCGCATGGGCTGGAGAGACAGCATCTCTCAACCCCCCAGCTGATGGCTGCCATGGAGGACCCCACAATTTCGACGTTGCAGGAGGCAGATCGTCTACACAGTCCCTACTTTGACATTGAACGTCGAAGTAGGGCGCTATTCCGATCCCCTCATGAGGTTAGCGACTTCGACGTCTCGCCGCCTAACGTCGAAGTTAACTTCGAAATAGTGCCCGACGCGTGTAGCCACGACGGGCGCTATTTCGAAGTTAGTGCCGGTACTTCGAAGTAGCATGCACGTGTAGACACAGCTCATATGTGTATGTCTCTCTTCCTTCCACATGTGTATGTCTCTCTTCCTTATATATATATATATAAAAAATCACTAGACTGCTCATGATTTAACAAACCAGAATGTTTATTAATCAGAGATGAGCTAGGTCTGTTCTCTCATTCTGTCACTTCTGATTATCACCAATATCAGGCAGGGTAGAGGCCCTTGGAAATTCAAGGGAAAATGATAATCCGTGCCAAAATTTCAGACTCCGAGTCCTAGTGTCAGGCACTGGGATCCTAGCGAGGACACCTAAATAAAAACAGCTTGATACTTAGGGTATATTTTCACTACGCAGAAGATCAACCTTGTTAGGATCTATCTTCCTACGTTTGATTTCATGTGCCTGGCAGAAATACACAAAATTGAGCTATCTGGGGTCAACAGTTGACCCCTATACTTCTCAAAATCATGAGGAGTAAGGGAGGTTGACAGGAGAGTTTCTCCCATCAACTTCCCTTTGTGAGAATGGCCAGGTAAGCGGATTGTAGATAAGTCAATTCTAGGTATGCAATTTCTGTAGCTAGAATTGCTTATCTACAATCAACTTTACCGTCTAGTGAGACTTGGTCTGTGAGAGTGCCAGCAGTGTGCCTTGACTGAAGTGTTAATTCCTCTAGTAGAAACCGGTACATAGCCAAAGAAAATACCACAGGGGGCAATTATTTTATGAGAATGAATTCACAGGAACTACCATAAGCAGAACAAATTGAACAAAAAGATTCTTCAACCCAGGACTTACTCCCATCCTCAGTAGCTGGGTGCGTGGTGTCTTGGATCATTCTCCTCCTCTCCCTCCCAGTGCCCTTTTCATAGCCATTTGACATTAGAACCAGAGAGGACAGGGGAGAAATGAAGCCTAATTTAATCTCTTCTGTGTTTGGAGTGATCTGGTGTCCCAGAACCCAATCACATTTAGACAATTGTGATGTAAGATTGCCAAGGATTTCCATTGTTGCTTGAATTTAGACTACATTTTGGGCTGGTTCTTGAATTGTCTGAACACATGCTCCCCTCAATAATCTACTGTTATGTCTGTATCATTCTGCCTGGGGTGAGGGGTGGGGTGAGGTGGGGTGATTTCTTTTGTCTCAGCCAGGCATGTGTCCTTAAGGCCAAGCGCTATTAAGACTATGAGTTGGGTCTTTTGGAAGTTTTCCTTTTGGGAGCTGGATGGGGTGGAAAGTGTTGGTGGGGGAGGGGTGGGAAACCTTTTCTTTCTTTACTTGTTCTTCCACCTTCTGAACCAGGTTACCTGTATCATGTTTCCAACCCAAAGCTCTGCTGGTTTTGTCAGAGAAAGCTATGCATCTGTAACCCAGATGCTAGCCTAGTAGATATAATTGAAGTGAACGAGCTCAACTCACTCTCTCTTCCACATAAGAATTCCGCTAGTGTGTCCTGGAAGTTGCATAAGTTTAACATACACTTTTCGTCTTCATAACAAAACACTAGTATCAGCACAAAAGAAAACATTGCAGCTCTACTTTTCTTTGGAAGTGTTGTGTGGTTTCCAAAACATTGTTATTCAGATAATATACTTAGATCATATTCTGTATGCATTTTAAATCCAGTACCAGGAAGGGAGTGCAGGAAGGTAGTATGGATTTTACTGAGTTCAGAGTTTAAATTCTGACTGATTAAAATAAATCTTGGAGTCTGAGCCAGAGGATCAAACATTTAATATTGTTTACATTTCCAATACAAATCAATCTTGAGAATCTGCTCTGTTTTTAGTTACATGTAAATATTTAGATGAATATAAAAGAACTTATTGATAGTCCACACACACAATGGTGTATTGATACTTTTGTCAGATTTCATAATATTTATCCTGCTAATAGCTCCATTGATTTGGTTGGAGCTGAAAATACAATTTAGGAAACTGAAAAAAAGTGATAGTTCTATTCTTACACAATCTCAGTTGTTTGTAAAAAGAAGTCCTTAGAAGCAATAGGTACGTACAGTACCTTTTAACTGCCGCAGAATGCTCTTGCATGAGAGTGATGTTTCACAGTTTCAGCCAGATGCGTTCCTGCAAGGAAGTGCTAAGAAAAGTCACATATTGTTTGTAACAGTGCTGTAGGCTGTGTTGATGACTGCATAGTTTAATCATATTGGTGTGAAGCACAGCTGCCCTTTCCTCCTTTAGGCTCCTTTGAGAAATCTCAGCCATTTTGTGATGTCTAAGGCCCGATCTTTCAAGCTGCTCCACATGAACCCATTAGAATCCTGAATCCATGTGGATCCCTGTTGAATTAATTGGAGCTCTGTGTGGATGCTGGCGTCAGCTGGTACCTCAGGCTCTGTCTATACTAGAGTGATCTGTTGACAGAAGTTTCTTTCAGAAGATAACTTCCAACAAAACTTCTGTTGACAGATTGTGGCCAGACTGCCAAATGAATCGACAGAGCGCAGCTGGATTGCCCAGTCACTCTCTTGACAGCATGGGCAGCCAGAAGCACAGCAGACAGGGCTGCCCCATGTCCTGGAAGCCCTATCTGTCGACAGAATGCCCTCTCCCCAGAATGTCCAGACCAGCTTTGTCCACACCAGTTTTGCTGACAAAACACTCCAGTATAGATGTGGCCTCACAGTTTGTGTTCTTACGTAACACACCTGGACCTTGTGCATCATATGAAAGTTGCAATCTTCCAGGCCTTGTTAGTTTTACTTGAAAACTCACTTCAAGAAGATTTTTGCCCAGAGAAGTGAAAAATTGTTAGTTTCACCTGCAACAAAAGAGTCAAGAAGAAGTTTATAATCAAGATTTATCCTCCCTGTGTTGAGCAGGTACAATGGTTGCTGGTATGGGGTTTTGAGGGAAAAAATATGGTAAGTAAATAAATGTGGATTCAGTGAAGGAATGATAGAACAAAAAATGAACCATGTTCTCTCAACTCTCATTTTGACTCTAAATGCGGCATCCAAATGGTTGTCTGGATGTCACAAAATTTCTCTGGCAAAGGAGTAAGTCTCTGAGCTTTCAAACGCTTACGCAGAAGTTTAATGTTAGGTACCCCATTGAACTCTCCAGGATTATTTACGTGCCTAGAGTTAAGCATTTAAAGTATGTGTTTTCAAGAACAGAGCCTAATTTCATAAAGGAACAGAATTCCCCTTACATGGCAAATCACATTAAAAAGGGAGCTCCCTATTCTTGCTGACATTTCCTATAATTAGATGTTGTAACCTGTGTGTGTGTGTGCGCGCACACATATTCCAAAAATATCCCTTTACTGTCTCACTTAGTGTATTGATCTCACTCGTATAAGCAGTAGTAGCAAGTAGCAGGAAATGTTAATAAATGCAGTATTTTGCCCTCAGTACTGTATTGTTCTGCCCCAATCTACAAAACCTAATTAGTGCACCCAGAGAAGCGTTAAATGGATTTCATGCTGTTTAATAAATGCAGTGTGTGTGTTCATGTTATTGCAAGATGTTAGGGACGATGTTCCCAATGCATCTTTCTGCTGTTTCTGTTGCAATTAAGGTGCAGTTTACATTGCGTGTGTCGTTTTTGGAAGGCTCGGTAACTTTTTGCTCATCAGATTTGTTGTTATGCTCTATTTGTTTTGGTGCTATTGCATAATGGTATTGAAATAGTCTCTTAATGCAGGTCTTTACTATTTACTTCACAACTGGGTGGTGGGGGTTGGGGTGGGGGTTGGGGAGAGATGTTTGCACTAGAATATGCCATGGTATTGCTTAGTGACTCTGGGTTCCACAAATCTTCATCGTTGATGTCAGTCTTCAAACTAAAAGGGTTTACTTTGTGGCATCCATACCCTGAATCTTTTCATTCCTTTGAGCTTGTATTAAACTGCGAGGCTTTTTCACATGACCACCATTATAGTCAGATTTCCACAGCCCTCATGGTGTTTTGTCCCTGATTGCCTCCCTCTCGTTGGACTGACTTGGATGAAAGTATATGAAATGCAGGCCTTGTAGATTTCATACACTTGCATCCCAGGGGAAGAATGCTCAGGGAAGGGTAAGGAAGCTCATATTTTTCCAACTATTTTCTTGGCCAATAAGAAACCTGAAGATTTTCTAATCAATTAAGGAGAGTTCTGCAGTGTCTGGTTGGGACTAATGAAGGTGGTCTCCATACATCTGCAAGGTCTTCTCTTTAGCTAACACTAAATTCATTCCTTGTGTTTAAATTATCTGATCAAGTTTCTAGGGACACAATAATTTATATGCAACCATAAACTTGTACCTAATATTTCTGCTCCTCCAACACCTTCAAAGATAAATAAGGGTGTTGCAAGTACTGCATTAGTCCTCACAGTACACCTCTGGCTTGCCTAATTATCACAATCATCTTTTTAATAGAAGCGTAAATTGAAGTGCAGGGAGGGTGTGAAGTAGTCAGTGGCACATCTGAGCATACAACCCAGAAGTCCTGATTTCCACTGCCCTTTTCTAGCCATTAGACAGGACTTCTCAGTAGTTAGAGCATAACCGACTAATGAAGAAATGTGGAGGAGTGGAACATGCAGCCACTTCTGTTTATCTTTTGGGACTAGGTACCTGCTTTAAAATCCCTGTAGTAACCACAAATAAAGTATCTGAATATGTATAAGAAAAACTTGAGATTGCTATATTGTGGGCATAGAACATATGAATGGCCATATTGGGTCAGACCAAAGGTCCATCTAGCCAAGTGTACTAAGTGACCAATCACAGGTGCCCTAGAGGTCATCGAAGAGGTAATCCTCAAATGACCCATCCCCGGTTCCCCATTCCCAGTTTCTGAAAAACAAAGCTAGGGATACTCAAGTATTTATGAAGTTTAGTGCCCTCCAGCATCTTGTACAGTAGTTCACCTTCTAATGATATTGTGCATCAGTGTCTAGCAGTCTATGCCCTTAATTATAGTGTGAAAATTTCCCAGTCTGAAAGCTTCCTGACTCCTTATTTATGTGTTGTTTTAGAAAAGCTGAAATGAAGAAATACTCCTACAGGAACAAAAACTTTAAAAAGCACAGGCAATGTGAGAAAAGCATGTCATCAAGTCTGGAGCCAGCTTTTGTCCCTACATTTATTATTTGATCCTAGTTTACCAAACCACACAGATAGGAGTGTGAATCTGAGGGTCATTGATTGCAGTGAGTGTTCCAAATGTTACGTAATTAAAGGAACACCTGTGCTCCGGCCAAATAATTTCATGCTGATCTGCTATAAAAATGTTGTGCTCAATAACCCTAAAAATGTCTCATTTCTTATGTCCAGTGGAGGTTGCACACAGAGCAGCAGTATATAAAACATGAGAGACATTACTTCAAGACCTCTTAAAGGTCTCTTAAGATTGATTTAGTAGTGTTCCAATGTGACTTTCTTAGTCTCTGCACTTATGCTTAGCACATTTCAAGTGGAGCAAAATAGGTTATAGGGCTGCTGTTGATTTATGAAGACTTAAGTTCTACCTAGCGTTTAATTCTTTCACCCAACAGAAGTTTTGAAAGGAGCCAGAGGTCACATATTCATACCCAGGAAGAGGCAAGATTGTTCAGATTGCTCAGGATAGGTCACCAAATTAAAAAGTGTCAACCTTTTACTTTTAAAAAGAGTTCTGTTTATACTACATCTGAAAGTTGCTGTCTCTTATCAGGAAGAGAGAAATTTGGTGTCAAACTTCAGTGGTCTCCTGAGGGCAAGAGAAAACTCACTGCTGGAGATTGAGGGGAAAGGAAAAGATGACATTGATATAATGTTTAAGACTACAAAGAAGTTACATAAAGTTTGAGGGGGGAACCGCACATGATAAAAATAAGATCCAAGTGAGGATTGGTACCTGCTGAAAAAGCAGGAAAGTGGGATTAAGGTAAATCAAAAAGGCCAAGCTGTTTGTCTGGATGGGGCTTTTCCTCTCTTTAAATTTTATGAAGTTCTTAAATTACAGTTCTGAACTTGCAAGGCTCCCCTCCACTGGGACCAAAAGCCCTGTCATCAAGTCCCAGGTTACACCACATGAGAAGGTGGAAGTGCAATGAGGAGTGTGATGATTGTTCTTTATTTATCGTGTATTCATCCCAGTGTTCACTGAATTGGTGCATTTATTGTAGATTTGGATACTTTCTTTACTATTACCAGCAGCTTTTTAAAGATTTAAGCAGGTGTGTATGTGTATATAAGGTGCCACGTGAAAGGACACATTAAAAAGGACACTGAGATTTCATAGCAACTAAAGCTGCCTCCCCACGGTTGACGACGGTGCTAGTTATGAGGGGAAAATGACGGAGTTCTGACCTCCAAGTCACAATACACATAGTCTTTCTCATTCATCTGGAATGAGTCATTTTATGTCATTTCAGTGTAGTCTTTATTTCATTTGTTTCACAAAATAGGCCAGAGTATCTGCATTCTTGCTAACAGGTAGGTGGTAAGCATGCAGCCTCTCTGAGGGACTGGTCTGAAATAATGGGACTATAAGCAGACCATTTCATTTCCAAGTCACTAGTTTAGTTCCAACCCAGCCTTGGGAGTGACTGAATATGACAGTCATCAGTTGTCATTCAGCTGTCACATGGGACATGAGTAGAAGTGTTAGTCCATTTCCCAGTGTGTAGGTACTGACATTGAGGTATTCCCACCACAAAAAAAACACCCCTACTAGAAAAAATTGATCATAATCATACTACTGAGTGAATGATTAAAGAGCTATGAAGACAGGACTATAGTCCTTTCTCTTCCCCTACATGCACTACCCTCCAGTTCAGAAAGGAAACCTGTTGAAAACAGTCTTCACCTATCTATGCTTGGTAAGCAAAATGTGCATCCATCAAAAGAACCCTAATCTCCACATTGCATTATCAGTAGGTAAACTGTAACCCCTTAACAGTGAGGAAAAGTCAGTATGTCCTCCATCTCCTTTAGGTGTCTCTCCATACACATCACCCTTCTACCACCCAGCCTTCCTCTGATAATGTACTTTGCCTAGAGGTGTAGATGGCTGTATCATCCAAGGTTATTAGTGTCTGCCACTTTTCATGAGTTCTTCATTTCCCTACAAGAACTGAGTATCTTTCCTGGCCACAGGAAGCTGTCTGACATGTATGTTTTTTTGCTTCTTTTTTCACTAGTTTAGCTTTATTCATGGAAGAATATCAATTGATAGCTCAGGTCTTGAATTTCAGGTTGTTTCAAAGGTCTCAGTTTGAATGTTCACTTTTAAAATCGGAATGACACTACTTGTATTTACTGAGGAAGAACGTTTTAGCTGTTGACTCAAAAGTTCCTCCTCTTAATTTTGAAACAGCTTGGCAGTGTCTGCCTGAGTTACTCTCCTTGATTTAAGTGAGGCAATGTATGACCCTTCAGTCCTTCTACTGCTGCCGTCATGATCTTTTTCTTGGCAGTGTACTCTAATATCATACATGCTAATGCTGTGAGGTCACAAGGGATATTCATAACTTGGATAGGTTTTATAAATATCTCATACATCTCATATGGGTTCCTTCTGTGATTTGGCCCTCAAAATGGAACTTCTTTTAGGCTTGCCCTGCCTAAATAAAACAAAACAGGATTTTAGGCCTAACCAAAGGATATTAATTCTCCTGAAATCACTTTATCCCCATCTTAATTCTCTCCCTTCCTGATGGTTAAACACCAAGTTTGGATTGTTTGCCTTATCTTTGAGTAGTGTCATATCCACCTGCCTTGGTATCATTACTGTGTTAGTGCAGTTAACTGAGGTTGGGGTCCCATTGTACTAACTGCCGTAAGACACAGCTGCTGCTCCAAAGAGCTTACCTCCTACATAAAATAGAAACGATGGGAGAAAGGAAGCAGTAAAATCCTTCGTTTTTAGGTGTGGGAGGTGAGGTATTTGGGGGGAGGGAGGTTATTTTTAAAGTTACAAAGAGGAGTTCAGCATCTGACTCCCTTTGAAAACTCCTTTGTATCTTTAAAACCATAGAAGCAGTTTACTCAAGGTGTCACAGAATCTGTGACAGGTCTGGGATCAGGCCTTAAATCTTCTCCAGTCCAGTACAGGTACAGACGCACATATAGCTTATTTCAGCTGTATGTTGGGTAATATGAAACAGAGCTGCAGGGGCAACATCCTCCTTCCCTATCATAGCTGAAGGCATCACCTCATTGATACATTGCTTCTCTTGCCAGGCTGCATGGTAAAAGGCTGAAACTAAATCCTGAACTCAGATCATCCACATAGTGGCACAATTTTCTCATGCTTTATTGCTCTTTAAAGACATACATTTGGATTTACGGTTTGTGTAAATTGGCTTAGGTCAGTTAAAGTCAATGAAGCTGTGCTTGTTTACACCTATTTATTTACTTACTTACATTGAGGATAAGGCCCATAATCTCCATCAGCATCTAATGAGATTAGAAAGCATAATATCAACATTTTCAAAAATGGATGGCTAAATTTCAGCCCATGTTATTGGCGAACTCTCTATGTTTCTACATATGCAAACAGTAGAGCAGGTTCCAAAGACTTAAGCAGAATGATTTTCTGAATTCTCTGAGACTGCCAGTCTGCTGACGTGGAAATTCTCCATGAAATCCAATCAACTTCCCTGAAATATTGTTTGGAACAAAACAAGAAAACATTGTCATGCTCAAAACATCAAGTTTTGATTTTCCATTTTTAAAATACTTTTTAGTTTGATAGTTGTTATATTTTATTTTATTTTATTTTATTATAATGCAATGTATAAAATAATAAAAAGTGAAATCAAGATGAAAGACACCAAAGGGTTTTATGTCCAGAATTTTCTTTTGCAGAGCATGTCAAAATATATGGGGTCTCTTCCTAATTCTTCTCAAAGTGGAATTTCCATTCTCTATACAGCTCTAGCAAGTAAACGGTGCTCAGGTGTAAAGGGCACAGTTGCTAGGTTTTGTAGGATCAGCAAAACTTGTGTGCTGCAAATGGCTCCCTCTACTTGCTCTTAACATCAACTGTTGGACCTCCCTAAATCTTTATGTAGACACCCAAATAACTCTCAAAAGTGCTAGGTGCCATAGATCCTAGTCATACGTGGCAAACTCAGTAAAAGCTGCTGGATGTCAAAGTATTGACTGGCCTAGTTTTAAGCAACCATTGTTGAAACTGTTGGGTTAAGTATTTATATCTGCTGCACTCACAGGCCGTGTCTACACTAGCCCCAAAATTCGAAACAGCTATGTATTTCGAAGTTTACTAATGAAGCACTGAAATACATATTCAGCGCCTCATTAGCATGCGGGCGGCTGCGGCACTTTGAAATTGACGCGTCTCATCGCCGTGCGGCTCATCCCAACAGGGCTCCTTTTCGAAAGGACCCCGCCTACTTCGAAGTCCCCTTATTCCTATGAGCAGATGGGAATAAGGGGACTTCGAAGTAGGCGGGGTCCTTTTGAAAAGGAGCCCTGTCGGGACAAGCCACGTCAATTTCTAAGTGCCGCGGCCGCCTGCATGCTAATGAGGCACTGAATATGTATTTCAGCACTTCATTAGTAAACTTCAAAATGGCCATTTACATGGCCATTTCGAAGTTTGGGGCTAGTGTAGACATAGCCACAGTGAGTAAAGAACATATTACCCTGGGTCATTTAATGGATAGCTGCTCAGAGAACTGATTTTGAGGCCCTCAGAATAGTAGGGAGCTTGACACTTGGGTAAAATAGATATCCTGTGAGAGTCACCAGTAAAAATTAACATTTGAACATGCTTAACTTGAAGTGGTATCTGTGAAAACTTTGTTTCTTCTATAGTTGCAATAAGAAGTAACTTTGTCTTACATAACGCTCTCATGAGTACCGGTGAATGTTGACTTTTGAATGATGACCACTACAGTCCATTCTGCCAACACTGTTTAATAGAAACAATAGAAGATTAAAGAGAGACTGGTGGAAGGAACTGGTCATTTTTGTGGAGTGAGTTCATGTGGGTGACATACGTTTTCCTCTGTTCAGGAGTACAGCTTGGATCCCAGGTTTGACAATTTTACGCAGAGTGCATTTCTTAGACAATATACTTGTTGTATGTAGGACAGATATGATTTATGGCCCCCAGAGACTTGGTCTATTGTAACTTCCATGCAGGAGGAAAGGGGTACTGATGTTAGTATCAGAAAGAAATGTGAGAGAAGACTGGAATAAAAAGGGGGAAAATTTGAAACATTAAAGGTGAGAATTATTATTTAAACATAAAACTGTAACAAATGGATGTTTAAAGTGAAACCAAAGTATCCCTCTAAAAGAACGCTTAGCAATGATATGAGACACTAAAACATTTGTGATTTCCTTTACATTTCGGGCTAAGAGACTGTGCACTAGCATATGAAATATAAATATATTTTGAACTGACTTGCCAAAAATGTGTTTTTCCAAATTTATCTATTGTTCAGATTTACAGATGAAACCATGGTATGTGTATGTACCTCACTGTTACAGAGACCAGAAAGCTTAAACCTTATGGAAAGCAGTTGTGACACAAATAAATACCCTATGAATGGGTAATAAGTTTTTGGTTTTCAAATCCTTTATTTGGCTTCTGAAATTCAACTCGTGTAATTAAAAATCCATATCATGCAATGAATGACAATGGTGGATTTTTTTTAATTGACCATGAGTTTATGACACACATTCATTAGTTTCTGGCCTTAGGACTGATACAGAAGGGTGTGTGTGGGGGTGTGTATAAAAATATTTTTTTAAAAGTAAGTTTCATGTGTGTTGCTGCAGAGGTATTTTGGTATAGTGCCGATACAGTCCGTTTCTCCTTTCTCAAAGATAACATTTGTTATTGTTTTTTATTGTACTTAGGGGAACTATTTCAGTAATTTTGCACTTTTTTGCATTTTGTTGCAGACGATGGTGATATGGTATGTTTTTTTTTTAAAAATCCAGCTAAGTGAATTGATAAATACAGCTGATTCAGAATATTTACATAATCTTTCCAATGTCAACAGTCAATTTAAATTATCCTAACTTTATAGTGAATCTCCAAAATCCAATTATCAGCTAATAATAATTGTCAGTTTTACTCTAAACCTTTAATGATAGGTCACAAGGGATGTTGTACCAGAAGGATTAAATCGTTGTAGACTCTCGCTATGCCCAGACTTAAATTACTAGCTTCTTATCTCATGGTAACAGAGCTACTATATGTTTTGTCGCCATTTTTGCTAAATAGAATAAATGTCATCAAAATTAATTTCATCTCTCTTAAATTAGCTTCTTAGTGTGATTTCTCATTTCAGTCAAAATTTATTTCTTCACAAATTTAATTTCCTCCTTAATCTGTTTTGTTTGAGAGAGGCAAAAAGTACATTTAGGAACAAATGCCATTTAAATCATTCTGTGGCTACTTTAGAGGATTTCTCTTCATTAATAATTGCTGATCCCTTTCAGGATAGTTTTACTGATTTAAACCACTGTGCTTTATAAACCATTGCATATAACCATTTATAAGTACACTAGCTCTTGTTATTTTGTTCCAACTACATCTTGGATACCATGAAATAAAGTTGTGAAAATTTTGCCTGTAAGGAAAGGTAAAGTTGAATCAGGCAGATACAAAATTTCCTATGTGATGAGTGATTCAGGAGGGAGTGTGGTAATTAGACAATGTAATTATCTTTGCTATTTTTTAATCATATTAAAGATACATGCTCATGACAAAAAATAAGCTTAGTTTAAGGAATAATATGATTGAAATAAATACTGTTTGATGATATTGAAAGAGTGTATTACCATACTAATATAATGGTAGCAAATTGTGATCATGTTATAGGCACCTTGACAAATGCCTCCTAAGGAATGAGATTCATAAAACAAATTACTTAAAATTCCACCAGTTGTAAACTGTACTCTTCTACATTTTTCCCTTCTGGTGGCTTCAAACTGTTCAGTGAAAATCAGCAAAAAGCTTGATCTAAAATCACAATGCAAAAGCTCCCTGAAAGTAAGAAAACCCTGGGGAAAATGTGTCAAAGAAAACAGGAGGGTCTAAAATAACAAACTTTTGGGATTAATCCCTGTCTTAAATATCACTGTGGGGCTAAATAGGGAACAGCAGACAAACCAAAAATTGAATGAACATTTAATGCTGATAAAGAAATGCTGTTGCGAGAGAAATGAAATCAGTTTACAATGTATATCAGAAAAACAGAATATGTACAGTAAATCCTTGAAATGCAATACTTCAAGTTGTGCTTAAGTGGGATTAATGCGAGTTAAGCACAACTCAAAGCCGCTCTGTGGCTGTCTGCCTTCCAGGCTCCCCCTGCAGCAGGGAGATGGGAACCAAGTGTCAGCCTGGTTCCCAGCTCCCCTGCACTGGCAGGACCCAGGAAACTGACCAGCCATGTGCTGGTCAGTTTCCCGGGTCCCACAAGCACGAAACAATTCCTTGTCTTTGCCTTTTCAGTAAGGCATGCTTCAGCCTTCTCATGTCTAGTTACCTCTCCTCGGCCAGTCTTCACTCTGCAGCTCGTATAAGCTATGTCTACAAAAGAGTTTAGTCAACAAAACGCTGGTTTTGTGAAAAAACTCACTGAGCAGCCACACTAAACGTGTTCTGTTGACAGTAAATCAACAGAACATGGCACTTTTGTCAACAGCCTTCTGCCTCTCCCTTACATGGCAGAATGCCTTTCTCGACAGACTCTTTTGACAAAAAAAAGCCCTGCAGACACGCCCCTTGAACCCAAACCAGGTTTATTCTACCTTGTACCCAAGATCCATAAACCTGGGAATCCCAGATGCCCCATCATCTCAGGCATTGGCGCTCTCACCACAGGATTGTCTGAATATGTGGACTCTCTACTTAGACCCTATGCTACCAGCACTCCCACCTTTTCCGAGATACCACCGACTTCCTCAGGAAACTACAATTCATTGGTGACCTTCCTCAAAACACCATCCTGGCCACCATGGATGTAGAGGCCCTTTACACCAATATCCCACAAGAAAATGGACTCCAAACTGTTAGGAACATTATCCCTGATGAGACCAAGGAACAAATGGTGGTGGAGCTTTGTGACTTGGTCTTCACCCACAGCTGTTTCAGATTTGAGGACAATTTACACCTTCAAATCAGTGGCACTGCTATGGGCACCCTCATGGCCCCACAGTATGCCAACATTTTTATGGCTGACCTGGAACAACACTTCATCAGTTCTCGTTCTCTGGCGCCTCTCCTCTACCTGCGCTACGTTGATGACATCTTCATGATCTGGATCCATGGAAAAGAGGCTCTTGAAGAGTTCCACCGTGATCTCAACAGTTTCCACCCCACCATCAACCTTAGCCTGGGCCAGTCCACACAAGAGATCCACTTCTTGGACACTACTGTGCAGATAAGCAATGGTCACATAAGTACCACCCTATACGGAAAACCCACAGACTGCTATGCTTATCTACACACCTCCAGCTTCCATCCAGGGAACACTACATGATCCATTGTATACAGCCAGGCACTAAGGTACAACCATATTTGCTCTGATCCATCAGACAGAGACAAACATCTCCAAGACCTTTACGAAGCTTTCCTCAAACTACAATACCCATCTAAGGAAGTGAGGAAACAGATTGACAAGAGCTAGATGGGTACCCAGAAGCCACCTGCTACAAGACCGGCCTCGCAAGGAAAACAAGAGAACACCTCTGACCATCACATACAGCCCCCAGCTAAAGCCTCTCCAACTCATCATCAATGATCTGCAACCCATCCTGGACAATGATCCTTCACTCTCCCAGAGCTTGGGAGGCAGGTCTGTCCTCACCTACAGACAGCCTGCCAACCTTAAACGAATTCTAACCAGCAAATATAGACCAAAACACAATAACTCTATACCGGGAACCAATCCCTGTAACAAACCTCACTGCTAACTCCGCTCACATATCTACACCAGTGACATCATCACAGGACCTAACATCACCCATAACATTAGGGGCTCCTTTACCTGCACATCTACTAATATAATATATGCCATCATGTGCCAGCGATGCCCAACTGCAATTTACATTGGCCAGACTGGACAGTCTCTACGTAAAAGAATGAATGGACATAAATCAAACATCATGAACCATAACATACAAAAACCTGTAGGAAAGCATTTCAGTCTCCCTGGGCACTCACTAACATTTTAAAGTAGCAGTCCTACAACAAAAAAAATTCAAAAATAAAATTGAGAGAGAAATCTCTGAGCTGCAATTCATTTGCAAATTTGACTCCATCAACCAAGGATTAAACAGAGACTGGGAGTGGCTGGCCCCTTACAAAACAGCTTCTCTGCTCTGGCTGTTCACAGCTCCATGTTAGAATCTGACAATGGGTCACATTTGCCCGACTGACCTGACTTGTTTTCTCCTCTCTTGATGTATACTACTGATAATGAGCCATTTCCACCCTGACTGAATAGACCTTATCAGCTCTGGCCCTCACTTTTACTGCTATCCCACTCTTTAAATACCCCTGTGAACCCCACCCACCACTCATGCATCTGAAGAAGTGGGTCTTTGCCCACGAAAGCTTATGCTTCAAAACACCTGTTAGTCTATAAGATGCCACCGGACCTCTTGTTGAGCTCTTATATTCTGTGGTTCCATTGTCTCTTTCCCTTTTTTCCCCGCTGTAGCCTTCCATACTCCTCATATGTCCTGAAGACTGACATACAGTCCTTTGCCATTCACCATAGTCTTTCACATTTACCTTTTATATCAGGAGCAACCCTTGTGCATAGTCCCTTCATCCTCCCCTTGTATTAGGCCTATGTTCTCCTCCAATTTGTTACTGAAGGTTTTACTCAGCCCTGGACTGTGCCTTCTCTTGATCCAGTCGGATTGTCAATGGATCTACCTGGCCACCGTTACCCCTTTCAGTTTTGGGTGAGATGGACATATCATCATAGTATCCAAGATGTGAATTCTGGATGCCTAAATAAACCACAGAGGCTGAATAGTTGCAAAGAAGATGGCACATTCCTACCATCACTAATATTCTGTGTGATAGGATCAGCTGGGGTCCACAGGAAGCTGAAGAGACAGGCTGTTGAAGTTTGGAAGACCTTTGTTCTCATGTACAGCCACAGATCCAGATGCTATTATGAGGCATTTATTGGCAGGAGACAAAAGAAAGGAAGTCAGAACAGACTCCAAATGAACATTTCTTTAATAATCTCAAATCCTTACATAAAATATGAATTAATTTCAGGGAATTAAAAAGAAATCTTGCAGACAAGCCTCTGAAGAGTTTAACTCTACACATATCAATATCGGATTTCTTTTTTAATCATTTTCTGACCTCCCCCAAATTAAAAACATTACAGCCCTTCTTTGGAATGCTAACATTACATAAAGTTTGAAGGTGCCATCTTTTTGCACCCTAATGTTCAAGAATGGTAGTTAGACTCTATGATAGATCTGCCTGTATGATGGTTAATTAGTTACACCCATTTCAAAGCAGAGCAGTACACTGAGGAACTTTTAGAGCAGGACAGCCATGTCCACATGGAGAATTGGTGCATGGAAACCTACTGCAAGGTCGTTTAACGCACAAGCTTACCATGCACTAACTGTTCAGCCACAGAAATCTAGGTCTATCCTAGAGCTAGCCCCCTATTTACATAGATGATTTTGCTTTGAGATTAGCACCTCGGCTTGTTCGCTACACAAGACTTTCTTGTGTGACCTTGGGCAAGTCATTGTATGCCATGTTTTCCCTTCTGGAAAATAGGGATAAAGTAAGTATTCTGTTCATCTTTTTTCTTTCTCATTCAATTGAATCATTAAACTCCTTCAGGCAGCACTGTGTGTTGCTGGGTGGCTGAGGCACCATCTCAATACAAATAAATAAGCAGACAGACACCAAAATTCTCTCTTCTGATGGTGATGCAAAAAATAAGAAGGTTGGCTTTTCTTCCTATACATTTACATCCTCCTCCCACTGCTAGTCCCTTCCCATTTAACCTGAGCCCTCCCTCCCCTAAATCCCTATCCATCTATTGATATCCTTGGGAAAAATACTTGTATCAATGGGAAACTGTGTTCTGCCTTGGCTTGGGTCCCTTTTTTCTTTGCTGTTTGCCATAGGATGCTGCTCTAAGTTCCTCTGAGGACAAAATTGTTTTTCTTCTATTTCTCTATAAAGTTTGGGAGATATTTTCATTTATATAAAATGGGTAAGAGACTCTTTAATTTTTGAAAAATAAGTGATGTTTGTAACATGTATCACTCCACAAAAACCAACATTTGAGTAGTAATGGCAAAAGCCACAAAAATAAAGACTTTGGGGCTGAAACACCAGGTTGGCATTCTGACTTTTCTTCAAGCTAGGGTCTTGAAGAAGTCTGCAAGCAGATATGGTAACTGATACTGCATGTCTTATGTGCTTTAAAAACTACTCTGTATATTTTGATTTTACCATATAATACATTCTGGTGGCTAGAAACTGAACTCATTCCCTGTTTACTGTGCTTTGAGTTGTAAATAATCATTCTTATTTGGGTAATGCTAAATGTCCTTTCCGATTCTAATCAGATCTGGTTTTAGTTAGAACAGCATTCAGTTAAATCATAAAAAAACATTTTGGTAAGATTTATATGCATGTTCGTAACCTAAGAAATGTTCTGGATTGAGTCATTGAATTATAAGGCATGATTTCTAAGAATTGCTGTTCCAGTGACCGTAAGTAATCCTCATGACGTTAGTCATCTTTCTTTCATTCTTTTTAGTGTTCCTTTAAGTTGTTTTTGTTGTAATCGTTATACAGGGTGGATTAAATATATAGAGGCAAAAAAGATTTTGTTTTGGCAGTAAAAATCCAAGTTTAAGGTTTTTTTCCCCCCTCTTTTTGCCTCGCCCCATAGAATTTAACCTTTCTACTGTACAATGAATGTCATATACCCAAAACACCATATTGTACGATGAACTGAA
Source organism: Carettochelys insculpta (assembly GCF_033958435.1). Lineage (NCBI taxonomy): Eukaryota > Metazoa > Chordata > Testudines > Carettochelyidae > Carettochelys > Carettochelys insculpta. The sequence goes on from NC_134143.1 coordinate 13,131,276, forward strand.
ATTAGGATTAAAGATTGTCACTTTAATTTAGGAAAGTCAAGCTAGGGTAATACTGGCAATCTATCAGAGCCATACAATTTTTAAAGGTTTTGCTGAATGTGCGCAGAGTTCCATTTAGGCGTGGGAAGCTCCGCACTGGCCAAAGTTGTGTCTCATTTTATAAAGCCTCTTAGATTTCATCACTAATATCTTCAAAGACCAGCCTAGAAATGTCACTAAAGTGACAAGGTGAAGTAGGTGCAGTGCGGAGTGGTGGTGGCAGCACTTTGGGAGTTGGCTGGAAGGCAATTTTTGGAGTTTAGAGAGGATGCTGGTACTCAGTGCTGCAACTAGAGCATTTGGTCCCCCCCGCCCCCGGCAGAAAAAAAAATCAGGAGTGACTTCCCCTTCATAAATAGGGGAAAGTGCATGCTGTGGTTGTTATGATAGCTATTGAGCTAGCACCTTTCTCTCATCTCCCTTGGTGGATATAAGATGTACAATAGATTTCTGGAGATGAGAACAATTCAATTTTTAAGCCTTTTTTTTTTTTTCTTTCTGTGGGGAGCGGGGGAAAAGCCATGTCTTCCAGGTTGATTACAAATATGTAATGCTAGATTGGGACTGCATAACCAGGGCCTGACACAAATCTTGTATCACACAGTGGTCCATAAAATACATAATATCATTACAAAGGTTTTATGTAGCAATTGAAGCAGACAGATTGCGTTATAAGGTATTTTGAGTTAGGCTCCCCCATCCTGGTTACACTGTAAATATACTGAGTTACCTTTTTTGCTTGTTATTTCTACTCTGGATTTGTTTGCTTCATTTTATCTATTAGTTTCTATTTATCTTCCTATGGCTTTGTGGCAAACCCATAACTAAGGCAGTAGGATGCACTGCTGTTGTGCTTGTAATATTGAGATCTGCAGCAACTAAACTGCACAGTAAGTTTCAAAGAGTTCCTGACTAAGTAAGAATGTTAGATGTTCTGCTTCTACTTCTGCACCTATCTTTACCTCAATGAGTCCCCTGTTCCTTGTTCTTGTCTCCCTACTCTTCTTTTCCCTTATTTTTCTGTGTCTGTTTCCTTTGTGTAAATGACAGTGTTTCTTTCTTGCTAAAGTGTGTGGTTTCATTTTATCATCTGAAAGGTCAAACCTACACACAAAGCAGAATGTCCTGTCTGGGGATGCCTCTGTAATGGGAGGAGCCCATAAAATGGTATACTAATCTGGAAGGCAGTCCACATCCAGACTTCATGATGGAGACCGATTTCTCCTGAAATGATTGTCCACTTGCATCTTTGCTTGTTATCAGTATGCCCTTTCATTGAGCTCTACAGGGCAACTGGGCCTCTGGGCAAGGAGCAGGGCAGTCCCATGCTCTTCAAAGGAGGGAGCCTGGAGCCTAAGGGGTGGGGCTGGGTCAACCAGCCCTCAGTGCTGCCTGGGCCACACCATGCCTTCTGCCTCTTCCATCCCCGCACACCGCCAGCCCTCAGCACCACCCACAGCTCTGGCAGCAGCAGCCACAGCCAAAAGATCTTGGCCTTTTGAATCACCAGCTGTCCCCACTTTGCCCCTCTCATCAATGGGCCTAAGGAAAGCACACTTTGTGCCTGCTGCCCCCTTACACACACAGGTGTGCAGGTTATGGCCTTTTCTGACGATACCAGCAAGGAAGTACTCAGCTACTGTCCAGAGCTAAAGGGAGAACATTTTCAGCAAAGAATGGTGCCGCTCTTGGAGCGATGCATATACCTGAGTAGTGGCAGACACAGTGGGTTCTGTGTCTGGCCCATGGACATTTGGTTTACCATTGCCCATGCACAGGGTTGTCAGATTCCACAGGTTTCCATCTATGTTATGTTTTTCCTACTGGTATTACTGAAGTAACATGTACTTAAAGCAAAGGCTTGTGAAGTGAGGTGTGTGCTGATTTGACCGTAAGAACCGTGCACTCGCTCTGCATCCAATCAAAGCACTGCTACAGTTCAGTCAGCACACCTCGCAAATTCTAGCTAAGAAAGCACAGTTTGCAAAACTACCCTATCCCAGGAGACCATCTTGGTTATGGCCATCTTGTGGCCCACTTGAGATGAAGGAAGACCACTCATACAGCACACTCACTAGCCTAGCTTGCCCATTGCTGGTATATAAAGTACACCTTCCACAGGACCAGGCCTGCAAAAATTATCGAGACTTCTGGTGGCAAGCCATCTTGGACTGCTGTGGAATCTTCCATCCGTCCCTGATCCACCCACAATTCTCCCTCACAGCGCCACAGCACTGTTGGCAGAAATGGATTTTGCTCAGTGTGATGATCATCCTGTGACCACAATCATTTTTTTTTCCTGTCACACTGGAGATTTGATTTGGCTTTTTGGAATGAGCCTGTTGCATTTTAACTAAAGTCAGGCAGGATGGGGGCGAGTCGTCGATATGTGTTGCTTCACTAGATACAGTAATTAACCATAATACCAGCTGGCTGGTGAATGTGAGGAGGCTTAGATAATGTGATGATGACTTTTCAGTTCTCACATAGAAAAGATTTACTGTGCATATATTATAACTCTGTAATTTATAGCTCCCATTAACTTCAGCAATCTAGGGGACTTGGCTTGGTAGCCCTGGAAATGCCTCGTGTACCAACTGCCTGTAAAAAGCTGAAGTACCCATACAGGTTGCTGCTTCTTGTCTATTAGCAGCTCCAACAGCTACTCTGGGGCTAGAGCAAGGTGGGAAGGGGGACCAAGAGGTGGGCTAAGGGTGGAAAGGGTGAGGCTTAAGGCACACAGCTCTGCCTGTCACATACACTCTGCAGTGTCTCAAAGGGACCCAGGGCTCTGGCTGTTGCCTTTGCTACCACAGCAGTAGCTGGAGGGCTGGGCCCGTTTGAAATGCTTGGCCCAGAGGCAACTGCTCTCTTTCCCCACATCCCAGAGCCTCATCAGCACACCTGCCCATAGACCAGTCCTAATGTTAGTCAAAGGCTCCGTACAACTATAAAGTACATTACAACTATTTATTTTACTTTGATCTCTCTTTCCCTTGTTGAGGCAATAGTTCATAAATGCACACAAAAAATAGTTCAGACACATGTAAGATATACTTTTTAAATTGCTTGAGAGCAAGGATGAGATGCATGGTGCTTTGAAGCCTTAGGAAGATGCTGAAAATATAAATAATAGTTGTGGTTCCAAAGACTGCTAATGCCAAGTGTGTTTAGGTTTCATTCCATTGAAACATTTTTTCCTTCTCTTTTAAGAGTGGGAAGATGAGCTTCATTTTCACAGTTCTTAAAGTACCATAGTTAATCTGAAGAGCATCTCATAAAAGTTGCCTAAGGTAAAGTGGAAAAATGGCTCCACTACAGTTGTCAAATTCAGCGTAACGATTGTCTTAAAAAAAAACAAAAAAATAAAAGAAAAAGAAGAACAGAGCAAGTGCCATTATTCAAATGCAAAACAATCCAGGGATTATTGCCAGTTTGTGGCAGCTCGCACAAATTGTCAGGAGGTTCATTTGCTCTTGTGGCAGGTTTTCTTCCTCCCCCAACCCCACAATTCTATGTCTAATTTTAAAATAGTAGTAACAAATCTTTTAAGCTAACCCCCAAACAGTTTTATTTATAGTTGCCATAAGTAAGCTCCTAATGTTGTCTTAATTAGAAACACGTGGGGAAATAGAGGCAACTCTTCAGCTGACGCTATTTTTGAGTTAAAATCTGGCATTCCCTGACTACTGACAAGTCTGACAACTGCAGCAGCAATCACCTCATCAAATCGCTCGTGCTCTCTCCTGGTTTTTGGCATCCTTCCTGTCTAAATTTTTATCAGATGAGTGCTTTTTTTCTCTTGGCAAGTATTTTGAATACTTTTTTGTTGTTTTATCTCTGCACCATTGCCCTTTGCCCTTCAAGTCATTTCTCACATATAGGATGAACAGATTTTGAAACAAATTAGTTAAGAATGCAGATTCAAGGAACTGCTCTTGCTTTCTTCCCTCCCCTTCCCCACTCACTTCCAGAAAGCTGTTGTGCCACAGATACTACAAGAAGTAGTGTGCCTACAATGTTGTTAAGATGTGTTTATGAAGCTGTAAGTGCGCCTAACTTCCCTGTTCTACAGTTGATTCTTCACTGTCTTGGTCTTGCTTCTTCCTATAGCCTAGCACTCTGGGGTCCAGCAACATCCATGATCCAACATGATTTAGTTAGCTGGATGTCCACTTATTCTGGCTGAAGCAGACTTTCCTCATAAAGTTTGTTTTCAGCCATCATTCCTGGCTTTTGGTGTTCTGTGCTCGGGGATGCTAATGAGCCGTTTTGGTAGATGCTAATGAGGCACTGCTAAAAAAATGCAGCACCTCATTGGCATAATGGTGACCATTTTGAAAGTGCTGCTTTTGAAATGCGTGCCACCGGTGTAGACTGGGGCCTTTCTAAAGGACCCCCCCCACCCCCAATTTCGAAATCTACTTTTTTCCCATTTGCAGGGGAAAGGCCCCTGTCTGCACTAGCCACATGTGTTTGAAAGCGGCCATGGTTATGCTAATGAGGTGCTGCATATTAATGGAATACCTCATTAGCATCTGCCCAAGTGGCTCATTAGCATTCCCCTTTCAAAAGGCAGGGACTAGTATAGCCATGGCCTTTGAGTAGTGATGAGCAGATTGTAAAAGATGCAGAAGGTTACATTAGACTGAGAGGGATGGATGCTTAACTAACCCACAGTCAAACTAGTCAGTCTTTCTCTCTGTGTAAAGTTGGGTGGCAATGTGTGAGGTTTTTTGTTTTTCTTTTTCAAAAGTGTTGGTATTGCTTCCTACTGCAATCAGTTGTACACTTGACGTGGCAGCTGGAAGTTCAGAAAAACAAAAAACAAAAACACATGGTTGAAAAAATTATGCCAATTAGTTTCATCTTCCAAAGTACAAAACAAAATGAAGGTTGGATTAGGGTAGAGGGTGATGGTTGCAAATGGGTTATTTTGCACATTGGCTGTTCATAGATGAGGAATTTTAACACGTCTAAAGGAAATTTGTGTTTCCCTAAGAAAAAAACTGTGTTCAAGCCCAGCTAATTTTCTTAAGGAATCATAGTAGAAAAGTAAAATTGTTCTATCTCTCCTATCTCAAATTTTCTGTAAAACTGAAGGATTAGTGTCATGGAAGCTGAATGCTATTTGACCCTTTATTGCTTGGTTGATGTACACAGTTTGTCAGCAGCCTAAAATTTATGGTTCAGCCTTAGTGGAGACCTTTTTTTGTACCTTAGCTTAAAAAGAAGAAGGGCAAGACAGATTTCCAGCACTAAACAAAGCCAGCGGTCTGTAAGCAGTGTTACATTGCCAGCAGCACCCCATGAGAACATGATTTAAGAATATTATGGATAGCCCTTACAGCAAAATAGACCATGGCTATCAGAAAAGTTGACAAGTAATGTTGGCTTGTGTGGTTTTAGCCTTAGATTCCAGTTTTCAATCCACAAACGAGGTGAAAAGTGACATGTGGACACAGCTAGCAATCATTACCCACATATAGAATGACAGGACATTTCAGGGAAGAAAGGAACCTTACCTCTGGGCACAGTTTGTTGTTGAACTCTGGAGAGGTGCTGAAGAAGCACTTCTGGTATCTTAGGCTATCATTTACCTTCTCAGTGACAGAAGGACTCTTTTCTCCACAGATTGATAAATAACCAAAATGTTCAATTCTTCATGAGGTTCAAGTAGCAACCACCCTAAGAGTTCTATGTGTACACAGATTGTTTTTTTTTTTTTTTTTCAGGTAACAAATACAGTATCTACAAAAGGGGCTGGATATGACAGATGTAGAGAAATGAGGTTTACTTAGAAAACAGGTGCAACATATACTGTTACCAGTGACGTCTTCAAGTCTCAGTTCTGATCTGGAGGACTCAGGCTGAGATTCTGTGCTTAGTCACTCCTTGCTGAATCTGCCAGAAGATGTCATTTTGTATCAATTATGATAGTATCTTTATGATGAGCTCCATTATTCTGCAGGAACTGAATCAAAATAACTGTCTTGTTCCTTAAGTCAGTGAACCTGCCTTTGGTGGTAATAACTCTTAGTTATCTCTGAATTGGACTGGATTTGAACAAAAAAGGGGTCATGTCCCATTCTCAGCCAGTTGTCATAGATAGCTAAGATTAACATATTCCCTATTGTGTGGGAAAAATAACTCTGTGGCCTTAAACTTTTGAATATAAAGGCAAATTTATTTTTACCAAATTTGATTTAATTTGAGACTGGTCTCTTCGGCCTCTAGGAATGTAGAAAAATGGAAATTTTGTTGTTTTGGCTGCCCTTTTTGGCTCATGTTGTGAATCACATTGCTACGGCAATGATGCTGTGGCAGAACACAGGTTAGTCCTCTGTGCTGTTAAAGTACATAAAATAAGATGTTTAAATTGGAAAAAAATGGTATTAAGCCTGTTCAGTCATTTCTTTTCAGTACTTTTTTGTCACAAATCCATAAAATACATTTTAAATCTTCTTTCAAAGGGTGTAGTGTGTCATAATATCTCTTTGTGTGCTGTGAATCTGTATTGAAAAACTGTTATTTTAAATATTATGTCCATATATCTTCTATATATGTGAGAGAGTCTGTGTGAGAGTCTGTCTGTTCAAGAACCCCTCCTGAACTTTAAGAGCTAAGAATCATGAAATTCGGTATGCAGCTTCCTCATATCATAATTTAAGGCAAGGTCAGAGGTTGGTTGTTCCGGGAAAAGGGATGTGTCTGGCATGGGATTGCTTCTCATAAAAGCATGTACAAAAGAGACAATTGCCAAGCAGTTGAAAGGGTATGATAGGGTTCAGGGGTCCCCAAGCACTGCACCCTGTCTGCAGGCAGGAGTGACTCACTCAGCAGGTAGAATGGGAAGTTTATTTGTTGACAGCAGCATAGCTCAGTACAGAGGTGTCAATACAGCAGGCAGAGAAAGTCATTCCAACCCATCTTGGGAAAGGAGCCAGAGGGGTGCCCCATCTGGGGTCTAGCTTCCCCTCAGCACAGGCTAACTGCCTTCCCTCTCTCCCCCAGCTTCCAACTGCCACCTCCAATTCAAAACCCCTCTTGACTCTTCTCTGCTTTTTGTTCAAGTCAGAGGTGTTACCTGTCAGATTAGTTTACAGTCCCAGGGGGTCACCCTTAGCTGCTGTGAGCTGCTCTGCTTGTCACACACACATCCAGCCTGAGTCTCCAACACCCACCCCCCCACTCCACCACAAAGGGGATGGCTGGGGGTGCTCCTCCATCCAGAAGTACACCAGCCCCCAAGCCCTCCACCTCCACAGGCTCCCCCTCCCTCATTTGTACATGAGCATTACTGGCTCTTCCCCTTTGTCAGGGAAAGTGCACTGATTGCTGCATTCCTCACTCGGGGTGGCTAGCACAAGAGGCAGATGAACCTAGACCTGCCTCACCAGAGCACATGCGCCCCTCCCTGGGCTGTGCCTGCTGGAGCTGCAGTGGTCATCGTGTTGCAGGCAAAAGTACTTTAGGTTTGATACTAGGTTCTCTGAGTACAAAGATGCTGATCAGCTACTTGTTGACACAAACAGCCTATTGCCTGACAAGTATTAACTAGACCTTTACCTAAAAGATATGGCCGTAAAGCGGTGCTTACATCCCTTCAGCAGCAGGGGACTCCAGACAGCTGCGGATGGGCAGGAGTTCAAGTGTGTGCCCCACCACCTCTAAGTTGTACCTTACAAATTTTTTCTGCAATTAACCCCTACACACGGAGAGGTGCTTCTGACCTGGCCCCAAGCTACTGCTGTGAAAAAAGGCTGGGGTAGTCCTCTGTCCCCAGAGCAGCCTGCACATTGAACCCCTCATCCCCAGTTCCATCCCAGAGCAATGATCTTTCCAAAAAACCCCCAAAATTAATTGAATTAAGGATCCAGCCAATACCGGGTACATCATCTAGTTTAAAATATTAATTAAACTTATAGGACTTCAAACTTAGACTATGTCCTAAAAAAGGACAAGAAATCCTAACTATGATTTGACGTGACAGACTTCAATAGAGACAAAATATTCCCGGATTTATTGGGTCTATGATCTCTGAAACTATTTAAAGACATTCTTTTTTCAAATGCAGGAGCCTAGAACTAAGCTTTTTCAGCCAGATTTTCCAAAGTGCTCAGTGTCCGGGAGCACCCCTGAGAATACTGTGAACTGCTGAATGTTCAGAACACTTGAGAATATGGCCCCTTTTTAAGTGTCTAAATGGGAATTACGCTCTTTGAATATCCTGCCTCACTTGCAGGGCTGAGTCCTTAAGAAAATACCAGCCCTAAATTCTGATGTAGGTACCTTAAAGAAGTGGTTTCATTTTGCACTGCTGAATGCTAAAGGTGGCTTGAAACTGGAAATCCCATCGAATTTGATTTAAAAAAAAAGAAAAAATGGGGAATTGTTGATGAGAGGATTTTCAGAAACCTTCTGTTTTGGAAGAACTGAAATGGAATTTTTTATCTTCCTGTCAGGCAGACTAGAAGGTTACAGGGCTATCTCTACACTAGAAGTATCTGTCTACAGAAGTTACTGTCAGAAGAGATGTTCCTATGAAACTTCTGACTACTGATCGTGTCTACAAGTGGATCAGTCTTTTAATATGCCCTGTCAACAAAAGGGCCCCTGGAGTATCTATGCAGCTTTTTTTTGTCAACAGTTTCTGTCAACAAAATGCATTTGGTGTGTAGACACTCCATGAGTTTTGTCTACAAAACCCCAGTTTGTCTACAAAACTATCTAGTGTATACATAGCCTCACTAATTTCATTTCCTGCCCCCCAGAAGGTAGAAAGGGCATCTTCTGTCAGTCAAAAAGTAGCAAGCAACCCCATTATAATCGGTGGTGTCAGGTAAGAACATAGCACTTTGTAAATTCTGTCCCCGTGTTAGGAATCTGTATCAGGAATTAGGGCTGGAATTTTGAGAGACTCTTAAGAGGCTCAGATTTTGAAGGCATTTAGGAGTTTTTGTGTTCAGCATTATAAAACCCTAACTGGTTTAGGAACTTAAAGTTCATGTGCATTGACAGTTGATGGGATTTAGATTACTAAGAGCCTAAGTCACTTTTGAAAATAGCTTCCTAAATCAGTTAGATGTGGTGTCACTGAGTGATGCAGTGCCTAAATACTTTGAAAATCTGATCCTAAGTGTAAATTTTTTAAAAGTGCCTGAGTCTTATTTTCAAAGATAATTTTGGAGCCTAAATCTCATTGAAAGCCTATGGGTCTTAAATGCATACGCCACTCTGAAAATACGCCATTTCACCTAGTAACTTGGTTGGAAGGCTTTTGAAAGTGTTATTCTAAGATCCTGTTAAACTCATTTGAAAAATCTCAGCCTATAAATCTAACTTTAGGCTCTTGTTTTTACATTTTGGCCAAAGGCCTTCTGATTTTGGTTCACTGATCACCAGGTTACTCCGGTCTGATCAGGTCTCAACTGGAGTACTGTGTCAGTTCTGGGCACCAGATTTCAGTTAAGATGTGGACAAATTGGAGAGGGTCCAGAGAAAAGCAACAAAAATGGTTAAAGGTCTAGAAAACATCACCTATGAGGGAAGACTGAAATAATTGGGTTTGTCTGTTGAAAAGAGAAGACGGAGAGGGGATGTAATTACATCTTTGAAGTACATAAATATTTGTTACAAGGATAAGAGGAGAAATTATTCACCTTAAGCGCCAAGGGTAGAACAAAAAGCCATGGGCTCAAATTGCAGCAAGGGATATTTAGGTTGGAAATTAGGAAAACTTCCTAGCTGTCAGAGTGGATAACCACTAGCATAAATTGCCTGAGAAAGTGTGAAATTTCTGTCATTGGATCTGTTTAAAAGCAGGTTAGACAAACATCTGTTGGGGATGATTTTAGATGGTGCCTGTTTCTGGTATGTGTTTAGGGGATTGGACTTGATGATCTGTACAGATCGCTTCCATTTCTTGTATTCTATGATTTTATATAACACGTAGTTTGTTTAATGGATCACAGGGAAGTAGAATATCATACCATTAACATATACAGACCATATAACATATACCACTGCTTCATAATACCAGGCCATCTTGTTGCAAAACAGTCAGAACAGTGTCATCAAATTGTGTAGCAAACACATTTTGAATCGAGATTTTGATGCTTCAACTTAAGTAGCAAAATTATTTTTTAACATGTCACGTTTCAGGACATGGGACAGCCAAGGTAGCAATTGGTCAGTCCCATGGTAAAAGGATGAATGAGAGCTCTCCTGTCAACTCCCAATGTCATTCTCAGTAATTTTACAGTATCCTGTAGAATGCAAAACCTAAGTACTATAGTATGAGTAATGGGCTAGATTGGCAGGCTGTATCTTGCATACAGTAGATGATTGAGTTAATAAACTAGTGGGGGGAAGGGGTGTCCATTAATGCCGAAGGTCAGTTATAGCCAAATGGTTATACAGTATGATGATGCACTGACCTTTCCAGTCCATCACTCACTCCTGTCCTCTTCCCCTCTCCTGCCCCATTCTTCCTCCTCACACCTCCATCTCCAATTACCAGGAGAGGAGCTGAATGCCGGCCTGGCTCCTTGCACCTCCTGCAGCTCTCAGTGCTGTGGCTCCTCCAACCCCTGGCTCTGAGCCACCCACATGAAAGTAGAGTGTGGCTGACCCCAGCTTACCATAGCTGCTGCTCAGTGCCATTGCAGACAGTGGCAGCTGCATGCTGACATGCTCCATGCACATGGGGCTGGGAGAGGAGAGCTCCTGTGCCTGGCCGCAGCCTCTCCCTCTGCCCCCGACTCCTCTAGCTACAGTGCCTCCAACTGCTTCAGTGGCCCCTCCAGCCATTCCAGCAGCTCCTCCAGCCCCAGTGGTGGCTCTGGTGAGTCTCCGGCATTTATCTGGGGGAGGGCAGGCAGACAGTGTCCGTTATTTCCGAAGTTCGTTATATCAGAGTCCGTTAAATCGTGGGTTTGCTGTGCCGCTGTCATGTGGAGGTAAAGTCCTGATGTAACTTGGAGGCGCTAAGTGGGAAAGGGGAAGTTGTAGGTATTATTAGAAAAAGTATTAGGAATTCAGACAGTGATTTATTAAAAGATTTTGTGAAATAGTGAAATTAATCTTTTAAAACCTTTGTTCAAAGGAGACACTTCATATGGGGAAATGAAACCAAATGCTTTCCTTAGATGCTATAATTTAATGCTGATTTGTAGAAACATTGCATGGAAAAAATATTATAACAATAATTTTATTGGAAGAAGGTTAAGCACATCTTTATGAAAAGCCAACATTGTACAAACAGTCCCACTGCTAGCGATTTGTTCCCTTATTGCATTGTAGCGTGTGCAACATTCAGGTCACTGCCAGTGCAAACCAGACAAGCTTAAGCCGCGATGAGTGATATTGGAGGAGGGTGTGTAGGGATCTGGATTGTCTCAAAGTCAGACCCCAAACAGAGATCCAGAGCTGGCAAATACAATATGAGTCTGAGGGGAAACTCTGCAACTGTGGTCTGCAGGGAATGTGAAAGAGTAGTTCCAGACTAGGCCACCTTGACAAAGGTATTAGGTGTAGCAGGACATGCTGGTGTTCTGAACACATTGACAGTTACGAGCTTTTTAAGCAAATGTTTCTAATTTCTTTTTTTTTCCCTCTCCCTTTGTTAGTTAAGTTGGCCTGGGTGGCTAGTGCTGAAACAATTTAATCCCTGTCTCCAAAGCAAAGGAGGGAGCCCATTATTGCATCCTTTTGCAATTTGATGGCTTTATTGTTGTTGGCGCAGTTTTCACTTTCTTCTGCTTAGAAATTTCATTTTGCAAATGTAGTAATAATACTTTACATGTGTACAGTGCCTTTCATCACACTGCGCTTCACAGACTAGATAGAGACACAAGGATAAAACCCTGTGTTGATCTGGTCTTAAATTTCTACCCCAGAAATTTTGTGGCAGCCTCATTTAAAAATGAACAAAACAAAGAAAAAAAACTTGTTTGAGGAATTAATGGTGTCAATGAATAAAGCAATCTTAAAATAGCATATTTGTGTTACTTATTTTGTACAAAATTCAATTTATTTTACACTCTTCTTATATTTTAGTAGGCCACAGATTTTTGTACAAAGAGGAGCAGGATGATCTAGTGGTTAAGACAGGAACCTGGAGTGCTGCTCCCTGAGATCTGGGCTCAAGTCCCTACTTTGCCACAGGTTTTCTGTGCAACTTTGGTCAAGTCTCTGTTTCTCTGTGTCTCAGTTCTCTAATTCAAGAAATGGGGAGCAGAACTTTTGTCTGCCTCACACTGTAGTTCTGAGGATTGATACATTAATACTTGTGAGGTGCTCAGATATGATGATAATGGGAACCTAAAAGGTAGTTGGATCTGGCGATGGAAGCTGGAAGTATTCATGGCTCTGGCATGGCTGGAGAGGCAGGTTGTTTGGCTCTTTTGTTTTATACTCTCAGTAGTGAAATGGCTAACAAGGTTGGCATTTAAAGGCTATCTTGAATTTTCAGAGTTGAGAGGAATGGACGTGGTTAACATCTCTGCGCCGTTACTTTGGGATGTCTGCAGACTCAGAAAGACAATATTGCACCAGCTGACACATGGTTGGTATTCATAAGATTTTCTGCACAGCCCTCATTTTAAAATGAAAATGGAAGGCTAAGTCCTGACTTTCCGAGTAACAGATTGCACAAAGAGGACTAAAAGCTACCTAATGCCCTTATCAGGGAATCCTCAGGTATGAAGGATTCCCTGGGTGGCAGGGAGCTGGAATGGCTGGTTTCTGGGTCCCCAGGGAGCGTGCTGGGGTATTCTCAGGAAGGAAATACCATCGCCAGGGCACCGGAACACCAGTGGTAAATGATCCTTTAGTTACTATAGCCAGCCAGATGTAGTTTAAGGTAGCAGGGTCCCAGGATTGGTGAGCCCAGAATAGCTCTGTTATAGCTGCCCTCCCGATTCCACTGCAGGTGTAAGTAATGGATACTTTGTGCAGTTGCAAATTGAGCCTTTGGTGTCTGGAGCATTACTTTATTGCAGTCTCAGGGGCCCTGCATGGTACCACAACTGGGGCGAAGAATGTCGGAAAACTCTTGAACCTGGCACTGTACAGCAACAAGGAAGAGGGGAAGAGTTTTGCTAGGATAAATCCTTGCTCTTACCAAAAGTGATCTGAGATCTTTAATATCCATGCAAGAAAGGCAGGGCTGAGGCTCAGCATTTATGCCAAATATTTATCTAGTGATCAACAGCCAAGTGTTTACATCACATTTTTGCTGGGGTTTGAACCATTGGTTCAAGGTATTTCATGTATTCTGGGTGGCAAAATAATCTAACCAGGTGCAGCATCAGAGTTTACTTTAAACTAAATTGGTTCAGAAACTGTACAAAGACACTTAATAAAAGTTTTGAACCTAAAAAAACATCAAAGCAAAAAAGGCACAGAGGTTTTGTGGTGACAGAGGGCAGAAGAGAATCCAAAACTGTTGCCATCTCTGCTGTGATTCGGTAGTAACAAAGGGGATCATTAGGATTCACACATTGCATGCAAGTATTTATCTGATGCTTTGCACTGAGTTCTATAACCTGAGCTCTGCTATCAAAGCAAATAGCACTGAAACTCTTCCATTGAAAGGACTGGCTCTGTTAAAGGACACTTGTTTTGCGTTGTGTCTGAGGGCCTTACAGACATGATAGAAACTCAGTAGAATAATCATAGCTGTATTGCAATTCGCCTCATTTTTCGTAATTTAACTTGCAGTTTTAAGGTGGGCACTTTTTCAAGAAAAATAAGGTAAATTTATGCAATATTTCCAAGCCAGTTCTTAGGAGAGCATTATCAATGTTGAAGCTTCCTGGTAGGTGTGCTGTCACAGTACATAAATAATTCAGTACAAACAAAAAATATGTTTAAATAATTTTAAAGGTCTGTCTTCAACTGACAAAAGCCAAGAAATTTAAAGTTGATACTAAAATGCCATCTTTTGCTCAGAGAGTTGTGCAAAAAACAAAGCAGAATGACTTGAATGCTGTGTTGAGCACCATAGAATGCATAAGAAATGTTGGAAATGGACCCTTGTTTTCATCCATTTGGCTTCATAAGTGTCCGAGCTCCCAGGATTCACTTTGAAACAAAGCCCAAATTTGCAAGTAAAACTTTCATAAAATCACTCTATTTCCCCTGATTTTGATTCAAGATTGGTGGTGGTGGTTGGGGGGAGGCTATTGAATGCAAAGCCATTAACCAGCTCAGGTTTGCTTGCAAGCTTGATGAAACACAGGGAAACTTCCAGTGAACGTGGTTTAAATTTCAAGCATATAATAAAACACAAAGGCATGCTTAAGTTGCACTGTAGATATTTTCATACATCTCTGGTCATTTGTTCTTAGGTGATTTTGCTTGTAAACTTACAGCATAGCAACAGACTAGGAATCATTCCTTAGCACTGCTCTTCTGGACAGTGCCTAGCTAGGCACAAGGATGCCAAACACAGATGTATACAAACAAGGACAAATACTTTTATCTGTGGCCTTCAGCTCCCACCAGCTGAGATTCGGGCCTAAAATTGCAGACAGTACACAGGCTGGCCAACTGTTACATTGACTATCACACTTCATATTCTATTCATATTCACTTCATATTCAGAGCATCACTCCCTTCTGTGCCCAAGAGGGGACGCTCCTTTAATTCGCTCACTGTTTATCATGCCTGGATGTAGGAAGTGCCAGGCACATGGGACTGATGACAGAGGGAGGGTTAGCTGGTAGCGCACGTCCCCATAGCCTCTGCACTGCTGGTACCCTCTCTGCTGATAGTGAAGTCTTGCGTGGCTATGCTAATTAACCATGTGAGTTTGCAAATGGTCCTCCATTTGCAATTTCTTGAACTCTCATTAGCATAGCACGCTAGAAGCAGCACTGTGCTAACAGGCCGTGTAGACGTGGCCATAGAGCAGGAGCACTGTGCCATCAGATTCAGCACATGCTAGCTATTGGACACCTGACGTGGGAAGAAAACAAAGAAACCATTAGCTAGAGTACAAAAAATCACCATCCGCTCCCATAGCTAGGGAGAAAGGGGAGGAGGGCAGAGGGCGCTTCATTCTCTCACTCCCAGCAGCCACTTAGAAGAGGTGGATGTTTTTGCAGCATGCGAATGGAACAAATAGTTCTATTTATTTCTTTGGCTAACAGCAAGAGACCCATTGGTGTCAATGGCAACAGGACGCCCAAATGTGGCCACCCACTAACGGTTCTTGATCCATAAGGATCCTGCATATAGGAAAACACAAAGAGAGACTATTTCTCTGAAGGAATGTATTTTCAAAGTCAAGGAAGAGGAGTTAGTGGCATGTATCCCGAGGACACCAGAGGAGATCACACAGCTATGTAGACTTCATGGCAAATGGGCATTTGGGCTTTTTTTTTTTCTTTTCAGCAGCCAAGTTCTGTAAAGTATTTCATATCCAGCAGCCCTGGGACTGGTAGGTTGCCAGATATTCAAAGATTCTGGATAATGGAGAGTAAAATGCAATGCATAACACTAAAGAAAAACAAGGTTAGATATTAAGGAACAAACAGAAATGTATGCAGAGGACTTTAATTATCGACAATGGTAATATTGGACCCTGTGAATGTATACCGTATTTGCTGTATTTATTTGTATTTACTCTCACTATAGTGTAGTTCTGGAAAACATAACTAAACTTTATTTATGGTTATAATGCCAGTTACTTGAGAGTTCCAGATGATAGAATGCCAGATATGAAAGAGTTCACTGTATCAACATGGATCAGGCTTTTCATAGCCACTTTACAAATTCCTGAAAATAGTTTTTTCTGTGGGAAACTGTGGTGGAATGGACGGTTCCTAGAGAAGCAACGTAAGATTTATTTTTACATTTCTTGGGGAGTATTTGGGATTCACCTAGGTTTATGTCAACAAAACCTATCTATTCCTTTTTACAAAAGCAACTTCCACCATTCAACTTGCCATGCCATCTTCTCCAGTCCTTCCCCTTAGAGCTAGGTTGCCCCTTTCTGCCACTCTCATGGTGACCTCCAGGTCTAAAACTCCCACGCACAACTCTTTACTGGGTTTTCTGGGATTACAGGACACACATCCCATTTCTCCACCTGAGGAGCTAGTGAGAGTGTGGAAACCTCTCTCTCTGCCAGCAAGGGCTGAGTGAGCTCCCTCGGCCTTAGTGAAGTTGGTAAGGAGCCCATGCTTGTATTTATACTCTAACAAGGATGCAGAATGTTCCCTGGCATGCAACTAGCAGGGCATTATGCAAAACACTGTAAACTTGTCTCTGTCCGAGCTCAGTAGAAATCACTGGCCATGACCACTGGTGTGTGATTTCTACTGCTGCTGCACTACTGGTGGCAGCAGTGGGGGGAGACGAAGCTCTGAAGTTTGGGTAATATTGCTGCCTATAACTGACAGCCACTTAGGGAGCAGCCAGTTATAGATACCTAAAGACAAAGGTGCCATCCACTTCAGGCTCCAGAAAGGAGTGGAAGGAGGGTATCAGTGACTGCCTTTTTATCTAAGACATATCAGATACATAATTTGTCCCAGGGTTGCTTACTGACAAGAGAAACCCACTAGAGTGAGAGAAGTGAAGGCTGTTGGAAACAGCAAAAGAACCTGGGCTAAATGAGAGGCTATTCGCAGGTTTCACAGTTGGGCAAACAGCCTTAGGCTAGGTTCACTGATACCTTGAACCTGTGGCTCAGTACGGTGAAGCTCATATCTGACATGAAGAGTTTACAGTTGGAACAAAGAAATTGTTAAGCAGACAGACTACAGTGTCAAGAATTCATGGAGATTTTACTAGTAATGGGGGAAGGGAGGAAGCTAAGGTGGTAGAAAATCCATAAAGTGCGTTGTTTTCGCTTGCAACTCTGACATACTGTGATTGGCTCTGTTTTACATGTGTATTTTCTGAATTAAATCACATTATAAGGTACAACATCAAATGCTATGATGCACTCACGACATGTGCTGTTATGCTAATCCAAAGTAATGTTTGTCTTTCCTAAACCTTTGCAGAAAGTCTATGGGCTTACCTGCATTGCCACAGAAGATCGCCCAGTTCAGGGCCAATTGTCCAGAGTTGGATTTTGCGCATATGTAAAATCAGCTCTCAGGGGTCACAGTCACCCCTGTACTCCTCATGAGAAGCAAGGAGTAAGGAAGGTTGAAAGGAGAAGCTCTCCCATCAACCTTCTCTTATAAAGACAGACAAGTTAGGTGAGCGCAGAGATGTTGAATTTAGGTATGCAATTGGTGTTGCTAAAATTGAGTATCTGCAGTTGACTTCTATATCTAGTATAGACATAGCCGACAAGCATTACATGGTCCTGGGTTTCTCAGAGCTCCAAGGCTCTATTTTTGACAATCCCTTCCTAACCAGTCAAACTTCTGAAGAGACGTCACTATGTTGCTGATTATACAAGTTCTCGTGCACTCATATTAGGATTCAGATTGCACCAGACTGACTCCCGAAAGAGGCGCTCCTTAGCTAATTTTATATTCAAGAATAAGAAGCCTGATCAGTGATATTATAAGTCAATCATTCGTCTCTCTCCACACCCTATTTTTTTTCACTTTCTGCATCAAAATTAGTAGAAGGTGGCTCTAAAAAAGCTTCCTTGCACATTGCAGCAATCAAGAGCACAGTACCCCCAAAAGACATGTAAACTGATGTGGAGAATTATATTTTGTTGCAGGGCACCGAGGTGCTCCTGCCCTGCAACTGAGAAACATGCCTGTCATGTTGTGGGTCATCTTCAATTTTGCAGTCTAGATTAGAATTGTTGGGTACAATGAGTCAGATGCCCTAGAACCATAGGTTTGGCCAGGACAGTGATATTATTCATAGATATTTAGAAAGGGGAAGGAAAACCAGGATGTATTTTATTGATCTTTCCATGTTGTAAATGTAAAATTCATGTGCATTTCTTGCTTGTTTTATAGCGGCTCTCTTTCCTTCCACTTCTTTAATATTCATTTCATTCTGTGCCAACGGGTTGGTAGGGCAAATCAGGGAGCCAGATGGCTTACCTCTACCCTAAGGAAACATACCAATATTTAGCTGGGCATTTTCCCAAACTGAGGCAGGGCTGGATTCCACAATAAATGGGAGAGTCAGTTAAAACCATAGCCTTTCTATGGATTTTCAGTTTCAGCCTCCTTGAGGCATGAGCTTTTTATATTTCACTCTCTGAAGCTTTCTCCGAGTTAACTGCATCTAAGGAGATGGTTGGTGGGGTGGGGGCGCGGAAGGGAGGTTGGGGTTGGAAGTGGGAGCGGGGGACTAGTTTTATTTATGGCCTATGCTCAGAAACAAGTTTCAGTTATTTTAATCTGACTGAAATAAGAAACCATAATCCATGGATGAAAAGGCAGTGGACAAACTCAGTTAAATCTCAAATACCCTGAGGACATATATTTTGTCCATTTCGGCTTTTTTATGTTCCTTTTTCTCCCTCCTCTTTATTCCCAACTTTAACTTTTGAAAAGCTGAGCGGTTTAAGTGGCCAGGCCTGGGGACCTTATTTGTATGCAGCACAAATTTCAGGATCTGTTCCCAAGCCTGTGCAGAGTGAAAAATGGCCTGCATTTTCTTGATAGCCCATGTGGTTGTAAAGAATAAATGGCTAATGAATTACAGATGAACATTGACGCAAATTAATCTTCCTGATGTCCCTGGGTTATATGGCAGCCATTTAAAAGTTTAATCAATACACTAAAGTTGAAAACATGCAGGCACTGCAGTTGTTTGGATGTAATAAACATCAGAGGGAAACGGGAGGCTTGTACCCAGTCCATGTATCATAATGACAGGTATTTATGTTTAATGGACTAAATATTTTTTATTGGAAGAGAGCAAATGTCAGCTTAACTTTGTAAGCCCCGTATTCAACTTTCCTTTGAGGTTGGTGAGAGACGGCTGACATGTCATTGAAAATGAAATGTAAAAAAACCAGTTGAGACAAAGTGAGGATAAGGAGCTGTTTCAGCCACGAGATGTTGCTTTAATGCTCTGCAACTATTCATTAAATAAAATGTAAACTCTTCCATTTCTAATGCTGCAGTAAAAGAAAGGTTTATTAGGGGAGACTTTTAATGGTTATTAGGGAAAACAAGAACCAAATGCTGCCAAATATTTTTTCTGGGAAGCATTTTATTTGAAAATTCTTTTCCTGAGTTACAGCTTTAGAAGATATATAATTAGTAAGGGGTTCCTCCCCACATTTTTTCTTTCTGAGACAAATAAAAACATGGCAATAACTTTTAGATTTTGCATTGCATATGCCTTTGAGCAGAGTAATACTCTTTTATAAGGTTGGTAAATGCTTAGATATTAATTACAGTTGAAGTCAATAAATTTTAAAGTCAGGTATGTCCAAGACTCTACCCATCATAAAAAGTGGGAAGAAGGGAAATTATCAGGCTCTGTGAAAAACCCATAGTGGAAGCAAGTATGCCTTGACTGACTGACTATCTAACGAGAAAATAAATTGTTGTCCCTACTTTACATGTAGGTCTTGCAAAACCTCCTGTCAGCCAATTTTTTTAGCATCTCTTCTGTGATCCAGTGTTTGAGAGTGGCCCGTTAGCGGGTCAGTTTTCTTACCTGAACTGATCACTGATGTTCTGTAGTCACCATGTGCACCTTTCATGCAAAGAAGGCATTCTGGATCCTTTGGGTGGTTAGTTTTTGGGAGATAGGTTGAATAATTGGTTCTTTTGTGGCTTCTCCAGCCTACAAAATATTCAATTCTGTTAAACATGTTCATGCATCTTAAATGTTTTTTTCCCCCCAATGTGATTGCAGCATGTGATTATGCAAGGAGCTATTAAATGCAGGGCTACTAGTACAGAACAGCAAGGTTTGTTGCCGCTCTTCCAGTTCCATAGTAACTCCCAGAATCTTCCTCCTTGGTTCTTTAACTGATTCTTCAAAGGAGATGAATATGTAGATTGCACGAAGAGTTAAATGGGTTGATTGGAGCAGGGAATCTTATTTCACTTCCACAAAGGACACATATATATTTGGTTTAGGACAAATTTCTTTATAATGAACAGTATCTCTCCCAATGCCCATAGATACAAGGCGCCATATGTCCACTTTAGATAGGGTGCTCTTAGGTCGTCCTCTATAGAACCTAGGAAGAAAAAACATCTCTGGTAAAGCCATTGTTCAGGGTCATATTGATAGACCTCATATTTGAAAAATTGTCAGGTACAGCTTCTCAGGAGCAATGGAAATTGCTTAACAAGCCTTTTAAAGTGTTCATCTCTTTCACTATTAACATGACAAAGCCTTGTTAAAAATTTCTGGGCCCTGAGCATGCAAACCCTTACTCATGTGTCTTTTACCAGTGGAAAGTAAAGAAATAATTATTGGGATGATGAGCAGGTTGTCTACTATAGCCAAGGGTCACAGAAGAAGTCTGTGCAAAGATAGTCTTCTCATTCCTCTGCTCATGAGTGGGTTGTGTGCCAGTCTATCCCCACAACGTAAACTAGGAGCAGACTCGAGGGGTAAATTTGGCACGTGGGGATAAGTATGGGATAGGGAGTTCCCACTTTACCTTCTTCCCTAGTTGCACATCCAACAACTAAAGGCAGTGAATGGATCATTGTTGTTTGCTGGGATGACTCAATGATGGCTCACTTGATGGGTATAATTTTCATCCCAGGTTCTGGGCCAGTATGTTCTGATCATAGCTTGGCTGTGCTCTTCTATAAGAGAACCAAGCCAATTCATCTTTTTGAATTGACCTTGTAGCCTCCGTGGTGATACAGGAAGAAATGTACGTGCATGGCTTATCAGCTTCAGAATGAAGATGTCAGAATGGAGCTGGGGTGTCGAACTGAACTAAGTTGGTTTATATTTCCAGTCACTTTTCTGTCACTGCTTCATAGGCCCTCCAAAAACATACGTCTGCTGGTGCATGATAGTAGAATGTGGAGGGAAACAACTAATAAAGCAAATCTGTATTGAATTTACCTCAGAAATAAGTGGACTTCTTGCAGAAAGCTGGACAGGGAAAGAGGTTAATGTGTGTCTGGATCTCCATATATCAGACAGAACAATGCATTTCCAGTATCCACTAACAACAAAATTCTGTGTTGTGTATAACTATATGTGATGCTGGAAAGTTCAGGCTGTTGGAATACAGTATGCAACTCATTACAAAAGATATATAAGTTTTTAGTTTCATCTACTTGCATTTAACTAAATTATTTCAAAGTTAGTTTTTTAAACAAAACTAAATCTGAATCCCTTTCCATATATGTTTCAATTCTGCAGTGAGAATAATAATGTATATATTACAGGCTTAGTGGATTTTGGGTTATCTCAATGGGTAGAAGTGTACCTTGTCTTTGTTAGAAAGAAATCTAAGCCTTTTTGGAGGGGGCTCGGGGGGAAGAGGGGCAAACTCTAAAGCTTCACATTTGATATGTGGCAAAACTTCACAAAAGAAGAGTAATGGTATGTGTATGAAAAAATGTTTTCACATTACAAAATTATTAGTTCTAAAAGGAGTTGTTTGGCTTGCCGTTTCTATCAGTCTGAAGTTTTGTGTGTGTGTGTGTATATGTATTTGTACACACTTCTGTACAATAGTCTTACACAATTGTCATGAAGACTTACCAGTGCAGATGCACACACTTACCTACTTATCCTTTCCCATAATGACCAATAATAATAGAAAGAAATGTTTTATCAATCCATCAAAAATATTACCTCAGACACTGGCTGACTCATGTTTTGAACGGTTGATGTGTTGTGTGCATATATATATATCTGTATACCTGTCTAAAGTTTTGTATAGCACCATCTTACCAATGCCTTGAACGTGTCTATATAAAAGTCAAATCTAGCTATAATATTATTTAGCTATCTAAATAATCACAAGAATCAAGTGGAAATGTTAACTGTTAATCTAAAGTTGTTTGAATGCAACTTTGAGTAGAGATAGCAAATTGATACACCATGCTCTGGCAAGGTAACTTTTCCTCTGCCATGTGCATGTTGAATTTCTCGGAAATATGAATAGGATAGTAAGAAGTGAAAGCAGGTTGAAAATTGTCAGTCACAGGCTTCAGAAACTGAGACCTACATCCCTGACAGCTAATAAAAAATCAAGTAACTTTTGGTTCTGAATCTGTATAATGAGCATGTGACAAAGAGGGAGTGTCTTGTACATTACCCTGCAGATGTAACTTTGCTGGCTGCCAGCTTATCCTGCCTTTTACTCCGAGGAAGAGAGAATGTTACTGAACAAAAAATATCTCTTAGTCAAAAAGCTTAAATTAAAAAAAAAAAAGGCTAAAGATGTTGTTGTGTACTGCTGGCTATTTGTGATGGTTAGAAGAATTATTTAAAAACAAAGAAGCCACTCACAAAGAACTATAATTACAAAAGCTTTAATAACATTTACATCTGTGTATCATCTATGTCTCCAAATGCAAGTCATGAATAACACATCAACTAGAGCATATAAGGAGTAGAAGAGCTCGCACCTCATTTAAAATCCAACACACCCCATCGTCACTGGAATCAAATACTCAGCAGGAATGGTTCCAGTTGATAGACACACAAAGAAGTCATTGAAAATGGAAACATATTAATTATGTTCCTTAAGGTTAAGATAGTAATGGTTGAATTCATTTATCCTGGCATCACATCAATGCTCAAAACCCATGCAGGAAAAATGTGTAATGTTTCAAAATTGTGGAAATTGCATAGTTTTGAATTTGCTTAATCCTGCATCTTTAACTCACTCATGACTGACTCCACACCATAGGAGGGTGGGGCGCAGAACAGGACAAAAATAGAGAACAGCTAAAGAAAAAGACGTTCTTGGTCCAAACAAGCAACTTGCACTATATGAGCTAGTTGTAAAAATAGACCATTGCTAAAATGCAGTGCTTTGTGGAACACCTCTGTTAGCAGATGAAAAGGAATCTAAAGGACAGTGTTGAAGAGACAGCTTTTGTTTCTCAAAATTCGGTGGTGAGCTTCTTACCTCATGTGAGCTTAGCTTGTCATTGTGATAGAGAGATCCTCTTCCTTCAACGTTTTCTATTTTCATTTTCTTTTTGAGTGTGCTCAGTCAAAACACTAAGGCTGGGGTAGAGTAAAGCCCAGGTCACGCAGTGGAAAATGATAGGTGTCAGCAAATTCCAGTTAGTTCTATTGAGATCTTTTGCTTTGCAGAACATTTTTGTTGGTCCCCCTGAAACTAGGGAGATCATTCAGATAATAGGTTTATATTTCTTCCCCTCTCTTCTTCCTCTCTCACATTCTCATTCATGCATTTTTGGCTCAAGACCTCGGTTTCTAATGATAGTAACTCCATTATATTAACAAGCAGTCTTGTGGCACCTTAGGCTATGTCTACACAGAAGTGTTATTTTGGAATAAGCTATTCCGGAAAAGATTTTCGAAATAGAAAATCCACACAGACTGAATGCTGAATTGCAAGTAAGGCCACGCTTTGGGTAAGACAGGAGGCCCTCTATTTTGAAATATTCCCTCTTCACTATCTGTATAACCTCTATTCTGAAATATCTAGTTCAGAATAGGCACTATTTTTCATAGAATTAGATTTACAGAACTCAAAATAAGCCATCTGCTATTTTTGAAATTATTTCAAAATAGCAGTTTTGCTGTATAGATGCCAGCAAAGGTGTTTCTTAATAGCGACCGTTATTCCAAAATAACTTTACTGTGTAGACACACCCTTAGAGACTAACAAATTTATTAGGTGATGAGCTTTCGTGGGTAAGACCCACTTACGCAGGAAAGCTCATCACCGAATAAATTTTAGTCTCTAAGGTGCTGTGTGACTGCTGCTTATTTGTGAAACTACAAACTGACACGTATTGTATTAGTGTGTTTGAGGGATGGTCCCAAAATACCCTGTGCCCCTTGATCCTTAATTGCTTGGTGCTGAATCCCAAGTCTTCACAGCAGCGAGGGTTTGATTGTTGTCTTTTGATGCCCTTTAAAATTCTCAGCTTCTCGGACTTGTGTTTCAGTGAGAGTTGTGTGTAAAGGCTAAATAATATAAGCACTCTGTCTCATTTTAAATGAGCAGTACTTAAGTTGTTACTGATGCTACCGTCTGTGTGTAAATTAGGGCTACTCCTTCACTGCCCTTGGTGGTGTCTTATATGTAGGTGTTTGCAAATGTAAGTCTCCAGGTTTGAAATGTTATGCCACATCTTCTGTTTCTTATACCTTCCAGATTATGTATAATTGATGGCCTGCATTTACAGACATGGGTGGTATACAGATGTAAATGTTATTATAGCTTTTATATTTTATGTTCTCTCTGAAAGATCATTTTGTCTTTGAATAATATTCCTGTTCTGATTTCGGGGTGTTTATCTGCAAAAGAGAATATGAAATGGATATTGCACATCCTATATTTCTTAAAAGTAATTTGGAATTTTAGGGTATGGGATTGGTGGTGACTGATACACTGCCTGGATGAGCTATATTCCTTTGAAAATAACAGCGCCAGTACATGACTGCATCTGTCTAACCTCATAATTCACTTTCACATTGGGTTATGGATGTCTGCATTCAGTGAGTCTATCTTCCCTTTAGGTATTATTTCAGCCCTTTGAGATAATAAGGAAAGTTTAATTGCGTT
Organism: Carettochelys insculpta; assembly: GCF_033958435.1. NCBI lineage: Eukaryota > Metazoa > Chordata > Testudines > Carettochelyidae > Carettochelys > Carettochelys insculpta. The sequence continues at coordinate 13,155,967 of NC_134143.1, forward strand.
GTTAATTGATTTTTTGCACAACATTATTACCTTGATTGATTGCAGAGTTGATGAAAATGTTAGACACAGGCAGTGTAAAGTATCAGCCCAGTAAGGAGTGGGAGCCATGTGGAGAATAGATAACCTTGATGTTAAGAGCTATATCCTTCAGATATGTCTTCCCTTGACATATTGATGGCCCTTGAAAAGGGAAAAGCTGATTGTATGCAGAATGCAATCATTAAACCCACTTCAGCTGGCTGTTGATTAATTTGTTTTTTCCTGGAGGATCCAGTTAAAGAGAAGGCCTCACTAGTTTCAACAGCAGCCATTTTCCAGCCTTCAGATTATTCTTAACCCTCTCCTAGAAGAAAGAAAAATATGAAGCTGTCCTGTTTTAGCCTAGAAAACTCTCTGATGACATTCAGTCTAGGTCTAATACAAGGATTACAACACACACACTTTCCTCCTTTAACCATCTGCTTTCCCTACCTCTCTTATATTCTGCCCTACAATATCTGGCTTCTCTGTAGCCACAACAGACAGAGTCACATTTGATGTTTTGTTAGAAAGGCAGGAACGTAGTCACAGCAGAAATGCCACAAAGGTTTTCAAACTAGTTTAATCATTTTTGTGCAGGAGATTGAAATACTTTGAGTAGCATTCTAATGTTTGCAGGTGGCTTCTCCAAAAGGCTATTCCAGAGGAGTATTCCCTGTAAGCTGTGCCCTTGTACAGCTGCTCAGGAAAGAGTCAAATCCCACCCAGATGATTGATAGAGCACCCTTAGCTACGTGTTGTTTCAGCTGCTGGTGCACATTCACTCCTGTCTCAGTGCACAGAAAAAATTATTCCACACATGTATGGAAACATCCTCCTGTGGACAGAAAAGATTTGCGGGAAAGTTGGTCCAAGGGTTCTGTGCACTGGTTTAATGTCTCAAACTTTCTGCCCCATAAAGACCTCTGGGGACAGCCAGATCTGGAAAATTCTGATAAATTTTAACTGAGATGAAGAGAATTTAACAGAAAAAAATGAGATAAGAATGGATGAATCATCTAGGTAGGGCAGAAGGAGGGACAGAAAGATAGGAAAAAAAAACCTAATGAATCTGCTAGATACGTTCTGAAGAAATGGGTCTGTCCCACAAAAGCTCATCACCTAATAAATTATATTGTTAGTCTTTAAAGTGCTACACTACTGCTTTTTTGTTTTCTGAAGACACAGACTAACATGGCTACCTGTCTGTGACTTTACTAGTGGTTTTTTTTTTATGTTGCTTATTGTAAAATTAGGCAAATATCTGGATGAGTTGATGTACCCCTGGAAAACCTTGGTATATCCCCAAAGGTACATGTATCCCTGAGAGAGAAGCACTGATGTACAACATCCTTAGATGTTCCCATGAGCAATGAGAACGTATCTGATCAATTTGTCCTTGCTGCTGTGTACAAGTGTGACCGAGTAAGGCAAGAGGGGTTTTTAAGTAAATCTTGGCTGCCTTCTAACTCTTTTGAACTTTCCTCTGGTACTTAGGTACCCCTTCTTTTTTAAACAAAGGACAGTGATATGTAATCTTGGCTATGTCTACACTAGCCAAAAACTTTGAAATGGCCATGCAAATGGCCATTTCTAAGTTTACTAATGAAGCGCTGAAATACATATTCAGCGCTTCATTAGCATGCGGGCGACCACAGCACCTCGAAATTGACACGGCTTGCTGCCGTGCGGCTCATCCAGACGGGGCTTCTTTTTGAAAGGACCTGCTTACTTCGAAGTCCCCTTATTCCCATCTGCTCATAGGAATAAGAGGACTTTGAAGTAGGCAGGGTCCTTTGAAAAAGGAGCCCCGTCTGGATGAGCTGCATCAATTTTGAGGTGCTGCGGCCGCCCGCATGCTAATGAAGCACTGAATATGTATTTCAGCGCTTCATTAGTAAACTTCGAAATGTCCATTTGCACGGCCATTTAGAAGTTTTTGGCTAGTGTAGACACAGCCCTTGTGATATGTGATATGTAGGTGGTGATGGCCTTCCAGTGAAATTCAGTGGGCTTCCCCCTTTAACACTTCCTCTTTATACACAAGTGACTTAGGATATGTAAAACATTTATGCCCCTTTAACCATGCAAGAGTGTGCCTTGGAAACAGAGTGCTTTGGAGAGGCTAGGTCTTCCAATTAACCATTTAATAGCTATTTGGTAAAGTAGTGGGTAGCAAGTTATTGCTTCCTGTTTTACTTGCTAATGTCCGAGACAGTCACTGTTAATTTGTGTTTGCGAGTGATACAGCAATCAGTGTTGTTTGATTGTTTGGCCAGATGTGTTTTATTATGTCCAATGTGTACATTTGCCAGTTGGCTCCTTTTTTAAATATGGGAACGCTTTAACTTAGAACATAGTCAAGCCTGACAAATTTGAACTAGCCAAATAAGTAAGTAATATTTCAAGCTGTCAGAGTGGATGAAAACTCTGAAAACTGTCATCAAGATCTCTGCTCCAGTGGAAATGTTTATTAAGTGTAATATTTGTTAGTAAGTCTTGGGTGCTTGGACTACATTTAAATGAGTCTGACCCTAGTAGAAAGTTTTACTGTGCTTCTCTTGATTGGTTTCTTTCGCTTCCTATCTTTAGTCTTCAGCACAAGTTAAAAGTGCTCTTATAAACTACATTCTGTGTCCATTGTGATTTAATCTGTTCAGCCTCTCCCTTATTAGCATATTTTTAAAAGGAGGCTGAGGGAGAGGGAGAGAGTTTAAGAGGAAAAACAGTGACAATGTTTTGGCACTCTCTACTGGAGTCAGTCAGTGTTTGAGAATTAGGCTATGAATCCTTTGCAGTAGCAAATCATCGTTGGTATTCTATATAATGCAGGGCTTGTTTCTGCTAGAGACAGGCCCCAACTAAAACCAGTGAACTGAACGCCTGCAGAACTTTCAGGAAGTTTGGCTCCAGATGTGAACTTTATGGCTTGGGTGTATTTCTGATTTCAGCTGAGCCATATGTCAACTGGGTTGGAAAAACGGGGAGCCCCTTTGACACCCAATCCTGTGAGATCTGGATGCCTGCAGCAAAGTGTTAAGTGCTTTCAGCTCCCCCTGGGAGGCAAGGGAACCCAGCATTTAGCAGCACTGGTCCCTTAAGGGGGCTTACTGTATATTAAGAAGAATCCTATTAAGCCTCTCACTGGCAATTAGTTAAAAGTCTCCTTTGTTTCTGACAAATGGCTTAAAGAAGGGAACGAGTAACAGGATACAAAGAACGTTCCCTTAACTGATTGTCACCGTATCATAATATGACAGCAGAACTGCTTAACTGTGCTCCTTAATTTTGAGAGACTTTTTTTTTTTTTAATTTTATTTTTAAAGCTGGGAAAGAAACTTGGTCTTTATTTCAAATGGCTCTCTTGAGAAATTTCAAATCATTTGAGCCAGGCTGAATTGTGGATGGCTTTTTTAATGTGAACTCCTCCAGCAGAACAGATCTGAGCTGCAAAAGTAAATTTTACTCATGAGATGAGCCAAATTTACTTCTAAACTCTCCAGAAGGGCCCTGCTGCTCATGTAAGAATTGCAATTTTGCTGGAATGCTTACAGACTTTCCAAACAATTATTCCAAAAGTTTACTTTCTACCCCATAAATCATGGTACATTTATTTTATCCTATCACAGTTACTGAAATAACTTACTTTCCTTTTTTCCTCTTTACTGCTAATGCAATCTGCACATTCCTAAACTTTGAGACGTATAATATAATTATATTCATCCTCTGTTTCCTTAATGTCTCTAGCATTCTTTATGGTTTAATACTGTTGCTGATTAATGGAGGTATTATTAGCAGAGTGTAACCCAAAGTGGAGAGCAGCCTACAGAAATGTCACTTTTGCATATGTTAGTCAAATCAACTGAGAGTCTTCTGAGATAATATGGGAGGTGTTGACAGAGCCGCTGAACTTTAATATGCAGTAAGGATAAAAACCTTCTTGCCGATTTTAAAACCTTCTTGCCCAGCATTCTGAATACATTAGAAGTATCAAGTGCATCAATGCAGTGATCGTGTTGTTGTATGAGTAAAATAAAAGAAGCATATTTCAAAGCAACTTAATTCATACTTGTGTATTTATTCCTGCTATGAAACATACTGACCTTTTTTTTTTTGACTGTGAATGGCTGTCTAAATACAAAAGCAGCTTCCCCTCCCTTGGTGTTCACACCTCCAGATCAACTGCTGGTAGTAAGCCTCACCCTTGCTGACTGAGCTAACCTTGTTATCCCCACCCTTGCTCTGGCTTATTTATACCTGGCCCTGCAGATTTCCAAGACCAGCATCTGATGAAGTGAGTCTGTGCTCACGAAAGCTCATGCTCAAAACTTTTCTGTTAGTCTATAAGGTGCCACAGGACCCTTAGTTGCTATTACAGATCCAGACTAACATGGCTACCTCTCTGACAATTGAGCTTTTTGTTAAACTAAATAGTGACATCTTGTTGTAGCCACTCATATGCCCCTAATTGATGTTCACTGAGGTTAGCCCACCAGAAATCAGGCTTCCAGGTAAAAGATTGAAAGCATGGATTGCATAAACATAAACTTTGCTCATTATAGGACATAAAATCAGCTGCAAAACTAATGAACAGTATTGCTTAATTGTCAGAGGGGAATATTTAGGTTGCTGGTTTAGACAGTTTATTAGATAAATGGATGCTGCCCTCTAGTGGGACTGACCTCAATTTTAAATTAACTGAAGAGAGCAGCATGAGGTTTGTTTGGTTGTGTGCACACTTCTTGTGGTTGTAGTTTTGTTTTTTGACATGCGACAACAGTTACTGGGTTAGTGGCTAAAAAAGCTGATGTGGTCCGCATTGGAGCCATTGGCTATCAGTAAACAGCTTTAGCTTTTGTGGCTAGAGATTGGAAATAAAAGGCATTTAATCAAATCTACTTGATTGATGTTTGATCCTTGCATGTTCTTTGGAAACACTCCTGTCTTGTATCCACTAGACTCAACTTATAACACACATGAAAGAGAGAGACATATAATATACAAATAGATATTTTAAATCCACAGTTATTTTCCTTTGAAGAAATCTAAGATGTACAAGTTAATCTGTAGAAAAATTGCTATGTGTATAGCCACTGAATTCTGGTGCCCAATAGCGCCAGTAAATAAAATACAAGTCTGTTCTTGATTATTTTTAAATATTACTCCACTCTTTTTAAACATTCAAAATATGCCAGAAGAAACATGGACCTTTAGGCTCATCTATTCACAGAGTTATTTGAAACTGCAACAAGGTTAAAGAGACACTTCTGGGTGATGGAAAGGGTAGGACTTTTTGTCTGTCAGCTTTGTTTTTAGTATGATAAAATCCAGCTTATTTCACTCATCATCAAAAGGGTGGAAGGTTTGCTAAGAAGGCCCAGTGCAGAATGTGAGGCCTTTATTATTGAGGCTACTGTGGCTGGGGCAGAACTGGTTAATGATGGTTCTGCCCTCAGTGGACTTGTTTTAGATGATCTGTAGACAGCACATGCCCAGATCAAAGCTGATCATGTCAATGTCATTCAAGGAGGAAGAGCTGCCCCCCTTTTTCTTTTTTGTTTTAAACGAAGCATGACATCCAAAGAACAGTGTGTTGATTGTTCCACTGCCAGGGCACACATAATGGAAACATTAGCTCCAAGATAACTTTTAATCTGTCAGCCTAATGGCCCCTTAATGTGTAGAGGGCTTTAAATGTATGTCAGCCAGGGCTGTATAAAGTAATATAGTTTGTGGCCTGAATGGATCTAGATGACTCCGCACCATGACACAATATGGTTTATTATTAAGTATCAGCTCATCAGCTTATTCCCACGGACTTGGACAAGCTTCTCAATTTTCCAGTAACAGATTATGTGAGAGAGAGCTTGCAGTGCATTTTTTTTTGCCCTTTCCTCTTTTTTAAATTACAAGTTTCATCCCCAGCTGCACTTGGAGCCCTGAAGTGTATTTACAGCAGGCTGCACTTTATCACACATCAGCTCGACTGCTCATTTACACTGAACATTCATGCACTCTCCCCTGGCCTGGGATGCAAACTTCACCTCTTTGTATTCCTACACCTTCATTGCACATTTTTCCAGCCTCCTCTCCCCACTGACTGTTTTTCTTCCTCCTTTTTTTTCCTCCCCTTCCTACAACCAGGCCAGTGAGACTTGACATGACACAGTACTAGTCTGTGCAGGACAGTTGCCATATACTTCCATGGCCTTGCTTGTCCCTTTTCTTCCTTGTTTGATAAAGTTATGTGCATAATGCCAGTGTTATTGCTGTGGCCTAAATATGGGTCTGACTTTGTGTCTGGAAATATTCTGATCTACCTGAAGGACCTTTACCACCTTCCTGGCATCCTTGTAGAGAGACAAAGCCCATTTGTAGCCATTTCATTTCTCTGAATACAGAGTGGGTTATGCTAGCACTTCCAGACCCAGGAAAGGGTGCAGGAGAGGGTGGAGAGCACCACACTCAGTTGAACATTGCCTCAAAGATTGGGGCTGTTGGTCACATTCCCCTGCATTATGGAGAAATCTGTCTTTCTGTACGGTGTCACATATGTGGCGTCTGTTTCTTCCTTGAGGCAGACAGTGGTCCTTTTGGGCTGGAATACGTGAGCTCTGGCCTCCACCTGACAGTGCTGCTTGTATGTGCAGCTGTCTTTGGAGGAATAGCCCAATATTTCTGCTTTTATTTAGAACTATTGTTCTCTTACTAAACAGCTGATAAGTTGTTAGTTGGTAAAATAAGAAGAGTTAATATTTGTGTACCTGTTCCTTGGCCTCTTCTGACAGTATTTCCTGATGCCACCTTAATAATTGGTTTTGGTGCCAAGTTCTTGCTAGTCTTTATAAATCAATGCTCATATACTGTCTTCTCAGAGGTATTTGGAGTCACATGCAGTGGCATCAGCTGGGGTCGGCAACTCTCTAATCACACAGGCCCAAATACCTTTGCCCCTTCTTCAAGGCTCCACTCTACGCATGCCATCTCCCCTCCTTCTGTCCATTCCCTGTTCTCCTCCACCTTCCGTCGCATCAGGCTGAGCTTAGGGTTGGGGCTGTGGTGTTCTGTGCAAGAGTGGAAACTTTGGGCTGAGCCTGGGGCTAGGGATTGGGATGCAGTAAGGGGTGAAAACTCTGGCTGGAGGTGCTTACCGTGGGTGGTTCCTGTTCAGCAGCACAGCAGAGTAAGGCAGGTTTGCTGCCTGCCATGGCCCATGCCACTCTGGAAAGCAGCTGGGTTGTTTCTGCGGTTCCTTGTGAGGACAGGACACTTGGCACATTGCCTGTGCTTGCGAGCACCACCCCTGTAGATCCCATTGGCCACTGCAGAATAGATGCTGGGAGTGGGGGCAACGCATGGAGCTGCCCGCCCTCCCCCATGCCACAAAGACCCCCTCCCCAGCCACCCACTTTTGGGCGTGGCACAGGGCCAGTGCAGGCTGGAAGTCAGCCTTAGCCCTACTGTGCCACCCTTTTTTCAGTGCCTACAATCTCCCAGTTTGGCTTCAGTAGCTTTCAGGAAACAGGGTCTGATTGCTTGAAACTCACAGATTTAAGGATGGGGGAAGGAGTTCTAAATAGCCATACAAACAAATGGTATGGGTGAGTGGCTCATGACTTGCTCGCTCCCTGGGATTTTTTGGTGATGGAAGAGAAGATGATGCAGAAATAGCTGGGAATGAAAAGGGAATAGGACAGTGAAGGGAGGGAGGTTGGTACAGTGAAGGGGTGGATGTGCATAGACCAAAAAAAAAAAAAACCCGAAGGGGGGTGAACTGAAGGTTGTAGGTCTCTTGCTGCCAGGCTTGGGTCTTTTATAGCTTGCCACAGAATCTTCAGGTTCACCTGTAAGGGGGTTACAGCTGAGGCCTAGTGCCCTAACCAGTCTCTGGCAGGTCATATGGGAGAGGCTACATTTGCTGCTCCCCTCTGTTACTGACCCATAGGGCAAACCTTTACAGTACATCCAGCATTTATCTCATTCTCGGGTCGCTCCTACTTCTGTGCCCTGATGTGCTATAAAAATTAGGACTCTGTGACTTGAATTTAGCTTTTCCCATGGCAGCTGCGGAGCTGCAGACAACAGTGAACACGTTTACTCATGGAACACTCATGGTCCTTTACAATAACCTTTCTGCAGTTGCCTGAGCCAGAGTGCTATTAGCAAAGAGGTCGGAGGTGCTGCTTGTTGAGGGCAGAGGCAGGCCCAGCTCTCCCACCCTGGCAGACACTTATCCATGGGTTTATATTTCTTTAAACATTGGGAATAGTGTTGCTTGTTTCCCTGAGGCACAGAGTAGTTAACGTGACTTAGGCAAGACCACTCAACCAAGAACCTGCTTCCTGACTCACTAGTCTCCTCATCTAACCACTAAACCACTTGCCATGTTAAAGCAACTCTTAGATTCCCATACCATCTATAGCACCTACATGGTTTGTACATGGTTTGTACTTTCGAAATGGAAATCAAAATAGATTTCAGTATTAGCTGTAGCATTTTATCTTCAGTAGATGTTGCATTTTTCTGATGCAGCAATTTTAGAAGTGTAAGAGGAAAGCAATGTTGGAAAGGAGCAATAAGTTGCTCTTATTTTATCAAATGAGGCGGCCTGTGGAAGGAAACAAAAAAAACTGCTGCTTATGAGGAAAACAGTAAGTTAAATAGACATACACTAGATAGCTGTGGTTATCCTTGGTACTGCAACTTTGAGACAGTCAAAAGTTAGTTTTCATACAATCATAGAAGATGTGGTTAGAAGAGACCTCAAGAGGTCATCAAGTCCAACCACCTGCTCAGAGCAGGACCAACCCTAACTAAATCTGTCAGCCAGGGCTTTGTCAAGCTGGACCTTGAAAACCTCTAAAGACCACCACCTATGTAGGTAACCCATTACAATGATTCACCACCCACCTAGTGACATAGTTTTTTCTAATATCCATCCTAGACCTTCCCCACTGCAACTTGAGACCATTGCTTCTTGTTCTGTCATCTGCCACCACTGAAAATAGCCTGGCTCCACCCTTTTGGAACCCCCCCCCACCCCGCCACTTTCAGGTATTTGAAGACTGTTCTCAAATCATCCCGCCCTCTTCTCTTTTGCCAACTAAATAAACCCAGTCCCCTTATCCTCTCCTCATAAGTCATGAGCCTCAGCCCCCTAATCATTTTCATTGCCCTCTGCTGGACACTTTTTATTTGTACACATCTTCCTGTAGTGGGTCCCAAAACTGAATGCAGTACTCCAGATGAATAGAGGGGAATAATTTCTTCCCTCAGTCTGCTGGCAGTGCTTCTACCAATGTGACCCAATATGCTGCTAGCCTTCTTGGCAACAAGTACTCACTGTTGACTTCCATCCAGCTTCTCCTCCATTTATCTATGACTGTCTCTGCTCATGCAAAGCAATGCACAATTGTCTGATAGCCCTCACTCAGGTATATAAACAGTATAGCAAAGATTGGATAGCTGTGGGAGCTCTTCTAAAAGAGAGACTTCTAATAAAGCTATGAGATTGTTCCCTTCCTCCCTGAATCCCTTGACTACTATGGATAGACTTCCAGATGTTTGGGTGTTTAGAAGCCCAAGAGCAAGTGATTCATTTTGCTTCTTGCCCTCCACAGTAGCAGGCATCACTATTTTGGATGTTCTTACTGTAGCGTTGACCGTATCATTGAACTGCCTCTAAAAGTTATCACAGGTGTTATGACAATGTCTTAGCCTCAGGTAATTGAGCAATGAGCCTAAAGGAAGATAAGAAGTGAGCGTGTGGGTGCATATACAGGTGCACGCACAGGAAGAGACCATTCAGGCGGGGTATTTATCCCAGCACTACTTCTTTCCTGGGTTATAAGCTTAGGAAGAGTTTCATGACACTTAGTGGAGCAATCACGCGCTGGAAAGAATAAAGTAATTAAATGTCATATTTGTATTTTGTGACTGGACATGCTGTTGGAGGCAGGAAATAAGTTGAAAATCCAAATGAAAAATAAGGAAACAAATTAAATGAAGTAAAGCTGATGGATGAACCTCAGAAGACTTAGTGCAGTGTAAGAACCCCAAATCTTGGAAGTTTATCTGAACCTACTGAAACACCCTTCCTGTCTGTTAGGCCAGGTATACAGATCTTTCTTGCCCTTTCCTTGTGACCACCTGCACATCCCCAATCCAAACAGAACTGCAGTCTCTATGTTTGGGTCCAAGCCTGCCTTCTGTGCACTTATCTGTCTTAATATTTTGCTGTTATATCCTGTGTCACATCCCATGGAAGGTGATTTATCTGCTCTCGAGAAAATAGTCATGGAAAGCTCTGAACTTCAGGCTGATTCTTTGGGAGATTATTTGTTTTTAAATTAACTGAATGGCACATCTCTGCTGATTGTGTCAGGATTGGTATATTGGGCTTCTCTAAGCAGATTAATTTGCAGCTCTCCTTTGAGCCTTTCCACATTTTTGTGCTGCATTGAGATGTTTTAATATTTCTTCTCAATTCTTTAAAATATCGGAATAAATAATATGACCCACTTATTTTTAACTAAAACATGTAGGAACCCCATAAAGAATAGTGGGGGATATTTTCAGAAGAACCTAGTGATTTAAAAACCTAAATTCCATTGAAAGTCAGTTATACTTCAATTCATAAGCTCTAGATGATTAAAAGTATATAGGCTCCTAAGACACAGGTAGATGACTTCGGGGACTTCCTCAAGTAACTCTGTCATTTAGTAAAATCCACTACGCATCTCTCCCTATTTTGCATGCCTAAATACCTTGAAGAAAATGGGATTTAGGGTCTTCAGTTAGAGGCGCTTTTGCAAATTTTACCCACAAGTACTTGCTATTGTTCTTTGCTAAATGGGGATGGTCTTGAGTATGCTTAATATTAATCAGATTAACACAAGTGTTGTATCTGACTGAGTTATGACATCAGATTTTATTGTCTGTGGACAAGTGTTTATTCTCCTGTGAATGTTGGTGGTAGGGTTGTACTCTTCTGTAAGTAAAGTTGCAATTAGAATTTTAGGGAACTTTGCAGTTCCTATTGATTGGAAGGATAAAATCCCCTGGAACTTTTGAAAAAAGTTATGATGGTGTTGATGTTCGATCTGGAAAGTAGTTTACACATTTATACTATAACCACCACTTGAAATGCAACTGTTGTCCTGGTGGAAAATGTCAGCTGTTTAACAGGAGCACTACCCAACCAGGGTAAGGAGGAAGAGAAGATAAAGAGCTGATCCAACACAGACTGAGAGGTGGTGATTTTTAGGTAGTATTGTCAGAATAACATTAGGTAAATTGGAATTTGATTAGGATGTCAAGTCTGGTACTAATGGCCATGTAATCAGACCACAAGCAGCCAAGATTTTTGCTTCGGTTCCAGCTGAACAGACGTAGGGTTGCAAGACTTTTTGGTTTACTTATGGAATACAGCCCTTTGCATCTAATGTCAGTAAGATTATTTCTTTTGTTAATATGCCTAAGTATGAATACTTTACTATTTGCTGGTACACTGTAGCTTCATTAACATATATCAGAATTATTAATAGAATTAGAAAAATCAAAATGAGCAACTCATTACATAGCACCAGGATGCCACCAGAGACTCTTAATGTTAGGTCACAACTATCTTAAGCTGATTTGAACTGATGACCTAGAAGTACATTGTCCCATAGCCTTTTGTGAATTTGTCTGGTTTCCAGAAAAAAAAATTTCACTTTAGAAAAGAATTGGTTAGTACAACTGGTTAGCACATAGTATGTATAAGGCACTGAGGAGACATGCTGAATGTGAGTTTGAAGCCTCACCTGAAGCACTAGTTGTCAATAACCAAATGACTTGGTTATGTTTATAAGAGGAATAAGTTGCATAATAGCTCTCTGAAACACACACCTAAGTCAAGGTTAGAATACGACTTGAACATTTTTTCACTTGCCTTAGTATGTACATATGGATTTATTTATCTGCGGGGATAATTTGGTTTCCCCCCAGCTAAGGCAAAGCTCATGTCGCTGATGCTACAATGTGTTGGTGAAGAAAGACTGATACCACAACACACAAAAGTGACTGCAGAGTCGTTACATACCTGTCATAATTAGAACATCCATTCTGAAGGAGAGGGAATTTAAAAGATAGAAGGTATATTTAAACATGATACTTCCCCATTCAATTCTTTTCATAACTATAGTTTTAATAGCTTATGGTGATGGTGGAAGCAGCTATTTAAGAAAAATTAGGAGCCTCATTTGAGGGAAGATGATCCCTCAAGAGACCTCATGTTGCCATTTTTCAAGAGCCCTGAGCAGAAAGCTCATTCAGAATGCTGTACATTAGGTTGATGGATTGGGAGTGTACTAAGCTTATTATGACCAATGCCAGATATTTTAATTAAAAACACCACACGTCATTAAATGTGTTGTCATCCCCCATGCACACACATACACATACGTGAGTTAGTGATGCTACAAACAAATGAACACATTGTAGATGTTCAGGAGGAAACTGTCTCCTACTGAGTCAAACCCAGTAGGTTTCCTAAAGCCATGGATTGCATTGAAAGCTCTTACTGTAGCGTATAAACCCTCTGTAATCTTTACAGTTTTCTTCAAGCCCAGGGTGGGAATGGAGAGGAAGAGCGGGAGGTGGGGTGTGTGTTGGGGGGAGCGGGTTCAGTGGAAAAAGTCACCATTTAATTTATGAGCAAGCCTATTGTTTTACAAATAACCTTCATGATAAATGAAGTCTCACGGCAACATTTTCAACAGTGCTTTTATCAAGACTCTCTGAGCGGTGTGTATAATCCGCCTGGCAATCGAATCACAGCTGTGTGCCTTGGTAGGGAATCTCTGTGGAGACAACACTTCCTTAATTTAAACAATTGTAGGCTGCAGGAGTTCAAAAATTTCAGCTGACTTTAACTGTCACAAGCCCAAGCACCTTTATCCCCCGGCGAGCAGCAGCAGCTGGATTTCATTTCCTGCTGCCAGACAGTCCGACATCTTTGCTGAATATCCCAGGAACTGAGCGTCTTTGCTTTAAGGATTTTATTCAAGGTGACAGCTCCTCACACTTTAGCGTTCAGATCACCTCAAGTAGCTGAGATATCAGTGAAAATGAGAGCGCTTCTACAGCAAACTCCAAATTTAGATTGACTGAGGTTATCCCTAGGCCTCTGGGCCCAACCTCCATGACAGAACAGGCCTGCCAGTAACTCTAAAACTACAGTGGAGTTTGTAATGATGTCTGGGGAGAAATATTCTGTAGGAGCAGAGGAGAATACTATAAGTGATAGGAAATGATGTCAGATTTTGTTAGGGCTGGAGACACTGTTAGAATATACTTGGCATAATATGGTACCGGTATCTCTGTCGGCATCTCTGTTTTCTGTCACTGCACACAATTCTAGGACTGTCTGTAGCCCTGACAGTGTCTTTTCAGATCAGGTTATTGCACTCACTCAGTGCCGCACCATCCAGCCCCCTTTGTTTGAAGTCTGCCCTTTTGTCATTAATGCACTTGATGTCTATTTAAATCTGACGGTGAATGTAGTATCTGTTTTCCTGTCAAGAGATCATTGACAGTATTAATACCTCCTGTCCTTGCCTCATTTTCTAAGTGCTGACACCTCGTTGCAGTCTCCAGCATTCATCAAACAGCACTCTCTCCCCGAGATCTCTGTAAACAGCCTGGCTTCCAGTCCCTCAGAAACATGGCAGACCTCAAATAGGACTTTTATCAGTGACAGTGAAAAAGGCATCTGAAGAAGATCATTAATAAACTGTTCATAGCCTTTGAATTTAGAGCTCTACCTGTAGAAGCCCATCTAGGCTTTTTACCAACTAATGACAATCACGTTTTGCATGGGATAACGTTGCCTCAGGATATGAAAACTTAATTTTGACCAGACACTTGTTTATGAACATAAATAATTTCTTCCCTTGAATGTGGAATTTGCTCCATGGATCAGTCAGATTATTAGAGACCTAGAGAGAGGGAGAGAGAGAGAAGGAAGCTGAGAAGGGGCTTCCCTTAAGAGAAATGTGTTTTTCAAAATTGGTGACAGGCTTCTCAATTTCTGTCCATTGGAATGTTACTAGCCTGATGCTTTAAAAAAGGAGAGAATAACAAAGATTAACTTTAATCCAGCAGATCCCCTTCTTCCAGGGTTTTCCTACTTTATTTGAGACTTACAATTATATTGCTGCATTACTTACAGACAAACAAAAGAGTGCTTAATTCGTGTTGCAGGTGAGTACAACGAATAAGGCCCCATTTGTTTGTGGGACCTGTCAAATTAAAGCCCTTCAAAGTAAATGAGGATATTCCCTCCCCAATCTTTGTCCCTGTAGATAATGAGTTCTTTTGTTGCAGATGGGATGGATTTTGGTGGGTCTTAGGTACATGAACTAGGTAGTATAATGCTGAGAGTTTAAGAAAATCCCAAAGTAGAGCAGGGACAGAGAGACCCTTGCACACAGTTCCATGCAGAGGGGGCAACAGTAACCACTGCATGTGTTTTGGGGTGCAAAAGTACTGACTATCTAAAAACAAGCAGTTCTGGAGCACCTTAAAGACTAACAAACTTATTTATTATGCAATGAGCTTTCGTAGGTAGGATGAATGGCACACTTCGTATTTAACTTAATTTTCTTCTCCTACTGGCCCTATTAGTGACAGACCCCCTTTTTATCGCCTTTCTCCCCTCCCCCCCGAGTATATAGACCTGGATTCTAACTCCTCCAAATCTGGGGAAGTGGGTCTGACCCACAAAAGCTCATTACCTAATGATAAATTTGTTAGTCTTTAATGTGCTACAGGACTGCTTGTTTTTTTGCGATGCTACAGACTAATACAGCTACCTTTCTGTAACGCTCACTAAATGTCACAGCACTTCTGTAATGGTATTATCTATAGCTCTGCCTCTCTCTGGATCAGCTACCATCATTTGGGTTGGGAGGGGGCAAAGGATAACTTTTAAATATGGCTGCAACAGACAGTGTGCCTTGCCCTCCCTTTAGCATTGTTCTGGTGTGTTGAGCCACTTCTATTTAGAAAAGGAGGGCAGTGAGAACTAGATGAGGGAAAGTCAGAAATCCTGATTTCTAATTGTGGTGCTGTAAATGACTCACTTTGTGGCCTTGGCATGTCACCTCACTTCTCCGATGCTGCAAAGCAGGGATAATAATTGCTTACCTCAAAGGGCTGTTGTGTGGATGTCTGAACAAATTTTTTTGAGGTTTATATCACTAGATCAGCTTGAAGATGATGTTGTTTGCTGCTGTTATTTTGTTATCAATACAACCATGTGGTTTAGAAAGATTCATTCCCATATCCATATTTTGAAACAACAGCAGGCAGGGCGAATGTGTAACTCTATCCAAAATGCCCTCCCCACAAAAGCAGGAGGGAAGTAGAGTAGTTTACAGTAAGTGGGTGGTGAATTCTACTGTATGTAGGTCCAGTCCTGCAAACACTTATGTATATGTGCTGAATGGGGTAGTCACAAAGGTATGCAAGTGTGTGTTATCAGGGCTGGCACCTATGCCATTAATTAACACATTAATTTCAAATGAACATACTTTGTTTCCCAAGTATAGCTAAAAAGGCGAGAAAGAGAGAGAGCAATCCCAAACACAGCTGAATAATCTTTTCCCCAGCCTAATATTGTTCAATTATAGACCATGCTAATTGTTCACATTTTCTTAATTTGTCTTCTTTTCTCTGTAGGTGTTCTGGGAAAATGTCGCTATGTCTACTATGGGAAACATTCTGAAGGCAACAGATTCATCCGGGATGACCAGTTATAAACCCCACTACCATTCCATGCTGCTTTGAACAGGTCACAAAACATGCCCCTAAAAAGCACAAATTGCATCCTCATTTTCAGCATGTAACTAAAGTCCTCCAGTTCCTTCTGCTGACTTTGCCAAGCCTGTCAAGATCATCCTTCTGTCTTAGTCTGAGTAGTCACACAGAGATTGACATGATTGCCTTTAAGCAGGTCCCATCCACCAGTGTGACAGACAGCTGCAACCAAGCACCAGGCCTGACAGGATGAACACCATGATGGATTGCCTGGTCCAATTGCTGCACACAGAAGAGCAAAGGTCACACCTGGGGCTTCAGTGAGCATGCTCAGTTGGTTTAGCAAGAACAATGCTTTCATATAAAGTTTGCCTGTTGAGGGAGAGAGGGTTGCAGTATCGATAGGCTTATAAAAGCAGCAGCTGCAAGTGAAGATTTAAAAAGTCCTTCTCTGTCCGTAGTTTCCCCTCAGTAATTAGGTACTTCAGTTTAAAAACTAGACACCTTTTCAGAGAGTGTTTATCACAAGTCAGGCTTGCTCTTTCTTTCTGGGTGGGGGGGAATGACATTGTCAGCGATGTTATATGAAAACACTTTAGAAATGCACAGCCCTGAGTCTGTATTTTTTAGAGAAACGGGTCTACGCAGTTTTGCACATACAACTGAATCAAAGCATTCTATTTTTACCTAAATCTCAAGTTTTATTACATCTTAACATTCAGAAGTGGGGTCATTGTTAACATTGCAGAATAGGTGATCCAGAGGGCATACTGTTTAGCTGTATATTCATGCTTGCCCAGGTGCCGGTGGTATTTATTCTTGGTTTAGCTGACAAGATTTTTTTTCAACATTTGCAGAAATTACATTTAGAATTAAACATTTTAAAAAGAGAAAAAAAAACACACACCAAAAATCCTACTGAACTTAGATGATATTTTGAGGAAATAAGGTATGGTTGTTTGTTTCATACTACTAACATTGTTGGAATCTACATAACTTGAAAACTCTCTTATGTATCTTAGAGTAGCCTCTCTATTCTTGTAACTATTAATCCACGTGTATGTAATTATGGTTTCTGTCATTTGTTGAGTAAGAAAATGAAAATCCCTGGAATTTTACAAGTCCTTTTAGGAAATGGGGTGAACATGTTTAGAGCAATGACTCATTTCCTTGGTGATTGTGCATCAAGTTTCCAAGAGTTAATACACTGTGCTTTGTGTGACTTGATGTCATAGGACTGACAGAGTATGCAGAGCCTTTCACCTTTAGGCTGCTATTTCAAAATGAGCCCATGATGATAATATCTGAGAGCTGTTGCCATCTGTTGGCTAGTCATTGGTTTGCATGAAATGAGTCTGTGTTAATGTTCCTAGCAGACAGGTGACTGTAACAAAACTAAATCCTTACAAGTGGCCCAAATTTGGGCTTTCTTCAGCAAATGTTGCAGATAGAATGGGACCAGAGACTGATGTCTTTCCCTAACAGAGGTAGTCCATCCAGAAAATGATGAGGCATCTTGGCAGAGGAAAGTAGGGAAGCTGGCACTGTTACTCTCCATGTGATTTGCCTCTCTTGAGGAACACAAGACTTCACTCACTGTGATGGTTAATCTGAAACTGCTCACCAGTGTTGCAGTTATTTTTACATTTGGAAAGAAAGTGCAAATAAACAGGACTCAGTTAATATAAATTGGTATAGCTCCATTGATTTTAAAGGAGCCACACCAGTTTCTGTCAGCTGTGGATTTGGCCTCATATATTTTAAGTTCACGTCTGCCTCTGAGTCAGCCTCTGTACAAATTGCTGGAATTGAGTTGTGGCTGTGGAGTGGCAATTTTGCTGATGACATGATTTCTTTTATTTGGCTATTCGGGGTAAGAAACTGAAATCTGATTAAAAAACTGGTGAGATGCAGGAGTTATGGGGAATCAGGAAGCTGCTTTCCTTGTAACTTAAATAATTATGAGAGAGATTTCTAACTCAGATACCAAAATAACAGCAAGTTGCCATCTTAGCTCATTTGTATCATAATGTCTGTTATGAATCATCAACACATATTTTAACCATAGCATATTACAGGCAGCAGGGGGCTAAGCAGGGTGTTTACAATAACGTAATGTCACATTCAGTCTGGTTGGATAAATGTTCCTGTCTCTATCAGAGGCTTTAACCCTGCCTCAAACAATAACAATAAACACTTGCAAACTGGCCACGTGATATTTTTCATCTTTATTTTTCATCCTTATTCACATTTTGTAATGTCAAAACCTTTTGCAGCATTCTCAGGAATGTCCTCAGGGCAAAGCTTTGGAGGAAAAAATATTTTTGGAATGAGATGTGACCAAAGATTTTGTTGCTTTGGAGTGATTTTTTAAAAAGTATTAAATAGCAGAGCAACTTTAATTAAAATTCACTGAATTAGAACTCACAATAAAATCCACTGGTACTTTATAGTCATCTGAATAATCTTAACTATTACTTTTATGGCTATAATGAATTAGCATATTATTTAAATATATGTGGGACTGTTTACGGCTGTCTGTGTTACACACAGTGCTGTAGCATGCCAGGACCCATTCTCAGATGTTTTGCACCAAAACACAATTTCACAGTGCGGCAAGTATGTTCATCCCAGTCCTGCAGCCATTGCTCAGTCCTATCTTAGCTTTTGATACAAACTGAACCTGAGCCACTAGACTGCTCTGTGAGGAGCTCACATGTTCAAAATTCCAATATGGTAGTATCTTGATGGGAAATGGATAATATACCTATCTCGTGGAAGGGACCTTTAGAAGTCATTGAGTCCAGTCTCCTGTACTCACAGCAGGACCTATCACTATCTCTGATAGATCTTTTTTTAAAATCCATTTGCCCGAGATCCCCAAATGGCCCCCTCAAGGGCTAAGCTCACAACCAAGGGTTTAGCAGGTCAATGCTCAAGCCACTGAACTGTCCGTCCTGGTAAGGAGAAACTTCTCCTCCTCCTGAGCTGCATGCACATCAAGGGGCTCTCTACACCTCGAGGATAGGGTAGTCCTCAGCTATCCTGTTCGTTAGGTCCTGAGTCTCTCCTTGAAGCCACAAATCTGTACAGAACATCTGCATTTTCCCTTCTTCCTTAGCTGCTGCAGAAGGCCACATCTCTGTGACTGAGGGCTGAGAGCAGTTGCTGAAACTTGTGTCTATGAAGGTCCAGAAAAGTTCTTTGTGACAGGGCCAAGTTTGTACAGTGCCTTACACAGAAAGGTGTTGGCCCATGACTTGCAGCTCCTTGGTGCAACCCGAAGTATAAATAATAAATAACAGTGATGATGTCTATATCCTTCTCTCCTTTGTGAGGCTGTCCTTTCCATGGCTCTCCTAAACTGCATCAGTCCCAGTCTAGCTCCTAAACCCAGTGCCGCTGCATGATCTCTCTACCCACTCTTGGAATATCAGTACAGTCCCCAATAATGTAATTTTTTGGGACAATTTGTTCCTTTGAAAATACTGGTTTAGGCAGTAGCATTATTTATTGCAAATGTTAATGCTGTAGTCCCCTCTCAGACAACCAGTAGCAATCCTATTGCCCAGAAGCACGGCAAGACCAGTACTTGGTCAGCAGAAGAGAAATGTTGCCACTACCACCAAATGAGCTGCATTTGCAGATCCTCGTCAAAGCTCATTGACATCACTGGGGGGTGGGGTCTTTCCTGTGGATGTATTGGGCTTTACATCAGAACTCTGATGCACTCAGTTACACATGTGGACAACCTGATGCTGAAAATCAGAACCTTCCTCCATTGCCTTGTGAATGTGACCATTCAACTTACGAATTATTGCACTGATGTGCTAAGCCAGGTACTTTCTAAATCCCTTAGCTGATGGCTTAATTCAATCTTGCACTTAAATGATGAGTGCAGAAGAGGAACAATGTATGTGGTCTCCCCATTTTGGAGTCATGTTTTTGATGAAGATTGACAAGGTTCATTGTGAACAACTTTTGGTCTCAGTGCTCATCTGGGCTCTCTAGTCAGGAAGAGTACCAAGGTTGTTTTTAAAATATAAATCAGATTTGATCAGGGACCAGTTTTTCCACCCTCCTATTCCTGTCAAAGCCTTGCAGCAGTGTAAAAAAAATGACTTTGCCATTTTTCCTTGTGCTGTCTGAGTGGAAACTGTGCTATGCCCCAAATTTTCCTATCGTGTCTTAGCAGAGATGACACACAGAATATCAGACTATTTTTCTTTTCCTTTCCCAGGCTGACGTGTGTGTGTGTGTGTGTGTGTGTGTGTGTGTGTGTGTACATGTGTCTTCTTGTCTACCCAAATAGGATACTAAACAAATCAGTTGCCTTCTGAACTTTCTTGCGTGGGTGATTCATGAGGCATTTGGATGGTGTCAGTAAGTTTTCAACTAACAAGTGGCTCTTCAACAGTTCATGTAGAGAACTGCCAAACTGTTTAAAAATAATGATCACTGAGCTACCAGGATTGAAAAAATGCATTGGTTCTATGGAGTTACTACATTGTCCTCTAGCTCTGGTGATAGAACAACAAAGTGGGATAACTGTGTTATTTGTTGGTTAACCATATTTGAGATCTAGGAAGTTCTTTGACAAGCCACCTTAAAAATGAAAAAAAGCGTCTAAACTTGCCTAGCACTGATTTTCCGTCTCATACCACATTGAATCATAGCTTTTCCATCTTCAACATACTTCACCTGGGAATACAGAATAGGAGAGGGATGGTTGGGTTCTAGAAGCTACGAATAGTTAATTGTTTTGTAATAGTTGTATTAAAAATAAAATATCCAAAATGAAGTTTCTGCCTGATGTATGTTTTTTCTTGGAAACAGGATCCAGACCTTAGCTATAATTTTATCAGTGTAAATAAGTAGGCCACTCATGTAAAGCCTTACTTCACAAGTAGTCCTTTTTAAAGGACATGTTCATATTTAAGCCCAGGGTTTTATTCATGTTAGTAAAAGTTTAGCTCTTAATATGCAAAGGAAATGTAATCCAGATAGGTCTTTGCACCTGAATATTGTGCGCAATAAATATCAGTATTGAGTTGTTACCTCCAGATTGAATGTCTTTATGGGAAATAATATATCAAAGATTTAGTAATACAGGGCTCATGTTCACTAGGAGAAATACATTTTAGCGTGTTAATTAACTCATGTTACATTTTAATGCAGAGAAGAAAATTGCAGTTTTACCATACAGTATCTGATTGTAGTAAAGATAGTTAATGTGGATTAGTTTAACACAGGTTAAAAATAATGAGACAGACATAATCTAGTTTTAGAAAAACAACCAATATTAGTTTCTGCTGATGAAGTCTGGCACACTGTTATTAAGTCCACTATCTTCCATTGCATAATTGGACTAGAAATAATGGATGGTCTCTTCCCCGTTTTTTCAGACCAGCTGGAGTAATTTAATGAGTGGAGGTGAACCAAAATTGAAAATTCAGATCCAGAAGCTGTCCAAAGGATAGGAGTGCCTGGGATTGTGGTTTGTGTTTGACCTACCATAGGCAAGAACTTTGAAACAATGTTATCACAGTCACTCACAGCTGGATTGTCTGCTGTGGTCCAATTAGTGCAAAGGGCCATGGCCTTCTCGTGTACTTCCGTCCTTCAACCTAGGTACATTCCAGCATTTGCCAAGTGAGGGGGAGAACACAAGGACCCATAGCTTGTTGGTGTAACTTAGAGAAACTCTTTAACTCCAGACTGGCCCCAGGGCTGAATTAGACTCAGCCTCATAGAATGCTAGGACTGGAAGGGACCTTGAGAGGTCATTGAGTCCAGCCCCCTGCCCTCATGGCAGGACCAGGTACTGTCTAGACCATCCCTGATAGACATTTATCTAACCAGTTCTTAAATATCTCCAGAGATGGAGATTCCACAACCTCCCTAGGCAATTTATTCCAGTGTTTGACCACCCTGACAGTTAGGAGCTTTTTCCTAATGTCCAACCTAAACCTCTCTTGCGGCAGTTTAGGCCCATTGCTTCTTGTTCTATCCTTAGAAGCCAAGAAGAACACGTTTTCTCCCTCCTCCTTGTAACACCTTTTAGATACCTGAAAACCGCTATCATGTCCCCCCTTAATCTTCTTTTTTCCAAACTAAACAAGCCCAATTCTTTCAGCCTTTCTTCATAGGTCATGTTCTCTCGACCTTTGAGCATTCTTGTTGCTCTTTTCTGGACCCTTTCCAACTTCTTCACATCTTTCTTGAAATGCGGTGCCCAGAACTGGACACAATACTCCAACTGAGGCCTAACCAGCGCAGAATAGAGTGAAAGAATGACTTCTCGTGTCTTGTTCACAACACACCTGTCCCCATGCTGTCCCCAGTAAAGAATGGCAGCAGCTGAGAAATCTGTGCTCTGATGTAGTTACTGTTCCAAAACTGTGTCCTTTGAACTTATATTGTCATAGTCTCATAACTTGCAGAACTATTCTAGGCTTGGTGCATGTAAGAACCAGAAATGAAATTACATGGAATGCTTAACAAAAATGCCTTTAGCTGTTTATAAGCTATGCAAGTCAAGAAGGTTCAGGAAGTGCGAGCAGAGCATAAGGTTCTAAGAGCAGCCTTTATTAGGCTTTATGTTTCTGTTTGCTGTTCTGTTTAAATCTCTAAGGCCTAGTCTACACTAGGGGACAATGTCAACCCAAGGTACACAACTCCAGCTTCATGAGTTTTGTAGCTGGAGTTGACATACCGTAGAGGTTGAGTTGCCATGGAGTCTCAAATGTGGGGGTGGGGAGGGTGGGTCAATGAAATAGACTCTCCCATCAACTCCCTTTACTTTTTTCACTCCAGTGAAGTACCAGTGTTGACAGGAGCACCATGAGAAGTTGATATAGCATCCCTTTACTGGACCCACTAATTCAACCTCCAGGAGATCAATCTCTGCATTGTTGATCTCCCAGTAAGTGTAAACAAAGTCTCATTCAGTATTGCCTTGATTGCGCAAAATGTGGACTCTCTGCCTCCAACACGTTAGAAGAACACTTGGAGATCTCTTTGAATATTTGGGCCAAAAATTATTGTTAGCATGATAAACTGGTTATCAGAAAACATACCAGTGGGATATTCTAGGGGGCAGGGTCAACCTACTGTGCACAACTCCAGCTATGTGAATTATGTAGCTGGAGTTGACATACCATTGTTTGGCCGATCCATTAATTTGAAGAAAGTGATTTACAATGGTTTCTCAAATTTAATGATATATCTGAAATTATTGCCTCTATTGCTATAATTTAAGACTAAATATTCTAATTTTAGAAGACTGTCCTCATCTGGAGCTACTCAGAGCCCAGACATTCCATTTCTGAATTATGCAAACAGGTCTGAAACTTCACATAATTCTTATCAACCAAAAGGGTACATAATATGAGGTAAGGGCAAGACATATACCCTATCAATACAATGATTCGTGCCTCCACTTAGTGAGTAGTGAATAGGTTTGATTTCCTGCTTGTTAAAATTTCAAATAAGTTCCCTCCTACAAAATCCAAAAGGCCACTTAATTGTACTCCACTAAATGCCTCCTTAAAACTCTCAGCCGTGATGGTCACAAAACATGTATTACAGCAGCCTTATGGCTAGGGAGCTGGTGTGGTGTTATGACTGCCTCTTGGGCTCTTTGATATTGTTTCCTGGTCTTCCCCCTTCTGTCCATATCCACTTGTGGAGATTGTTCAGCAACCTTTGGGAGACAGAGTGCCAAAATTTGACCTTTTGACTTCTATGTATGGTCTGAGTTCCAGTGATACTTTTTGAAGTCCCTGATGGTCCTGCTTACAACAGCTTCATTAAAAAATAAATGAAGAAGCAGAGCTTTACCGTTTTAGGTGGTGGTTGGTAGCATTAGCTGTTTTTTTGTTAATTCACAGTGGCATGGCTTTGAGCTAGCTCCTGGCTGCATGGGAGGAGGCAGGGTGGGGCTGAGCTCCTGCCTCATGTGCCACATTTGTCACGAGGGCTGGGGGTGGCTGAACCCTTCTCTACATTGTGTACATTATATAAAAATAGAATGTATTTATTAGTTGCACCATGTTAGTTTCTAAAAGCCTCAGCTGAGATCAGGGCTCCCTTTGGCTCGGTGCAATACATGTACACAGCAAGATAGCATCTCTCTGCAAAACATCTCAGTGAAAATAGACAAGACTGACAAGGATTATGACAGAGGAAGTAGTGGCATCTTAAGCTTACAAAGAAAGGCACAGACAGCGAGTACGTGATCTGGCCAGGATCTCACAAGGGGTCTGTGACAAAGCAATGAGTTGAACCCTGTCTTCTGAGTCCCACCCCATTGTCTTATCTACATGGGTATCAATACAAGCTGACCCTTATAGACTGTCTTCATTTTGGAATGCCCATTGGGTAGCTTATACACATTTTTTTTCAAGATTTTTCTACGTGAAATTTTCCTGTTAGTGTCTTTTTTTTAAATGTGTACTTTTTTGGATCCTTTTAAAGTGGGTAGCTGTGACCTTTGGTCTTTTTATGAGACTTGAATAGGAAAGATCTCTCAACTATGCAGCGTGTCAGCTCCTTGGTGCAACACATACCTGTTTAGGTTAGCAAGACTGTCAAGAAATAAGAGTCTGAGTGATGGCAAATGATAGAGCAGCATGATGCAGATTACCATTAAGGCTTGTATTATACAGCTGTGAAGTCATTCCGACTGCTGCTGCATTTGTGGCAGTTTACAAGGGATGGACATTTATACTTTGTGCTTTGTAATGCTATTACACATTGGCAAGCTCCAGAACCTAAACTGAGGTCTGTTCCTTAGGGAGCCTGATGTTCTCTCAGGCTGAAGCAGCAGCTACCACCCCTGAGGGTCCTAAATCGAAATTTCTTGATGCTTCATGGCAGTTCTCATGGATCCCATAATTCTAAGGGATCTTTTTATTTTGAAACATACATACTATACTAGACTCACTGAGGTAAATATTGTGAGTCTGATCTGATGGTCGTTGCTCCAACCAAACTCCAACTGGAATTCCACTGTTCATTTCAGTTTCACCTCAACAACAAATGCAGAGTCAGTACTAATGGTCTCGGGTCTATTTAGGGTTGATCCTGCTATAGGCAGGAGGCTGGACACGGTAACCTTCATGACCTCCTGTGATCCCTTCCAGCCCTAGGATTCTATGATTACCTTCGGATGGCACAGGGAGACATGGGATCTTCAGAAATGGCCAGGGATGGCCTTATTCTGCTCCCATTGAGAGCAGCACTTGGCAGTTTTGACAAATCCCTCTCATAAATTGTATCTTTCTGACCAGCCAGGCTCCTCTTCACCCATTGGGGAAGTTACACCTTTATCCTCCCCAGTGTTGGCTACAAAGGAGAGAGGACAAAGCTTTGGCTCAATAGGGGTTCTTCTGGTGACAGATGAGATTCAGAATCACCCTATTTTCCAGTGACCCCAGCCAATTGTTAGACATCCCTGTGTAATGGAATTTGTGAATATAACCACCTCCCTTTGGCAGACATTCTGCCGGCAGGAACCTGTGCTATGTTTTTTATGGGCCTGGAATAAATCATGAATGTTTCTGCTTTATGTGGCAAGGAATTTAGCACGTTCATCTTGTTCAGTTTGGTTGGGTTTGCCCAGCAGCCTTTTCATCTTTGTTCCAATATATTTGCAAACTGCCAGGCGCTGACCAAAAATGAGGGGGAGAGGGAGACGTAAATTTGATATCTTCAGCATTCTAGCCAATCTTACTGCTGGCTGCTTGGATTTACATTTTCAGGCTTCAGTTCATGGTGTCAGTCTTAAGAATCCAACCGTGAATGAGGTGACTATAAAATCAGAGTAGTAATATGTTTCTTAAATACTTGCCTCCTGAGTGTCTCTGGCTGTGTCTTTGACCATTTCTATTGCCAAGTCATTGCTCGGAAAGCAAGCCATGTCTGTTTTGAGGCTGATGGTTCGGCTTCAGTGAGTGCGGCATATCATGCGTTTCATAGTCTGCTTTTTTCATTGCTTGTACTGCTTCATCATGTCCTCCTTTAGACCTTGCTCTCCAGTCTAGTTCAGATGCCTGGAAAAGCTATATTTGCTTCTGTCCCTTCAACTATTTTCATTGATAAGACATTCTGCTCTGAGAGAAGAGCATACCACCATCATTGGCTGACATTGCTGAAGAACTGTGGAATTCAAGGTTTCCTCTTTCACCAGAGGTGCAGAACAGGCAGTGCTAATGAAGGCTCCTTCATGCTTCCCCAACTCATGGCATGCCAACCCTTAAGATAGCTCATTATGTCTTTGGTGACACTTGGCTAATATGTCTTCTGCAAAGAAGAATATATGTCCAAGTTCTGAGAGACACAATTAGGATCAGTAGTGCTTCCAATGGGATGACCCACGCAGTAAATGCTACTTGACTTTAAGAAAGGTATCCACCATTGTCTCTGTGTGCAGCACCATCATTATGGAAGGGTGGGTTCCTTTGTCTCACACGTGAGTCCAGAAAGAGGAGTTTGCACATTAAAATAAAACACCAACAAATAACTAACAAAACTGAACTATGCTGCTTGGAGCTATTGCCAGTGGGGGTCTGGCTTTAGCCTTGAGAATGGGGTTTTATCCTTTCCACAGAATTCTCTTCTTCAGGCTAGTTTGTGCCATGTCATGGGAGCTGCCTCGCTCTGTCTCTCCTCTGCTGCTCTGATTTCGGGACTATTTGGGCCAATAATATGAAGAATCTCAGATAAAGCCTGGGTTGGCCTCCATCTTGTACTTCTACTTCCTTTCTGTGATAGTGAGACATTAAATCATCAGCCAATTATATCTGCCCACTGTAGTGCTAGCATGGGTCTTGAACTGAACCTCAGAGCCTCTCTAAGGGAGGATTTCCTCAGTGAGACCTGACAGCTTCAGGAAACACAGCATCCTTTATCTACAGGGGTGCAAAGACTAGATCTGTGGTCATTAAAGAAAAAAAAAGACACGTGCATAAAAATACACATTTGGGAATGGTGTGTAGGAAATGGAAAATATGGAGGCATGAAAAAGACACAGCAGGCTGTTCAGAAATGTGGGGGGAAATTATTTTTTTCCTATCCTGGTATTTGAAAGGCTCAGTGAAAGAGAAAGCCAGACCATTGCAGGAAATGAAGTCTTAAGAAGACAGAAAAACAGAAGGTTTGATTTTCATGTACTCTAAGACCTCTTTATACCAGTCTGGCACAGTAAAAGGGGTCTTAACTGTAATTTATGTCCCCTTTAAGGCTCCTTTAGACTGCTAGAGGAGTGTAAAGGGGGCTTACTGTAAACGAAAATTAGTCCCAGAAAGTATTTAATAAGCACCTTTCCTTCCAAACATTTATAAAGCGTAAGACCCGAATAATTTATTTTGGCATTTACTGTCCAGAAATATGCAGAAAATACCCAGCACTCACGTTTCAGGAAAACTATGTGAATTAATGTATTTTCCATGCTTAATACAAAGAGATCTGAATCCTCCCACAAGTTACCTTTTAGGTTAGGTGACTCTGATGGACTTGCCTCTGGGGCTGTTGTCAACCTGAAGCCGACCCTTTCTTAGTCTTGCTGACAACTAGATTAAGGTTTTGGATTAGTATTTTCACAAGCCTTCAAGGAAGCAGATATTTTTAAGGACAAACTAAGTCGTGGTCATGGCACATTCACAAAACATCATCATCATCTCAGCAGCCTTAACTTCTTAGGAGAACCACGTCTTGGAAAATGTAGTGTAGTTCTGGGTGGATTGTATTCATAAATTCAAATTAAAAACAAAGCCACTGTAATTGCAATGTTGTGGATTAGAGCAGAAGCTCTCAAAAAGTAAAATAATTCCCAAAGTTTACTCCAGCTGTGTTAACTCACCCATATTGCATATGTTGCATAGTTTTCTGATATGTGTTAGAAAGAAAAATGTTACATCTTGGAAGTGTTTTTTGTAGTTTGGATTTCATCTCAACCCTGACAGTCTTTGGCCCACCTCACCTCACATGGACAATTCCACAGACCCACCTCCATTCCCTTTTGGAATCATAGAATGTTGCTGTGGTCACTGAAGCAATCTCTTATGTGGAATTGAATTCAAACAGTGCTGATTTATTTTTAGTCATTCTTTAATTCAGTTTAGCATCTATATAGAAGCAGAAGGAGGCAGCAGCCTGCAACTATGAGGTACCAGCAATGTTTTAAAGCACACCACTGAGTTTAAGATATCCTGCATTGCAACTTATATTTTTAAGTGAAAGGTGTATAAAGAATACCATATATTTGCAAAGTGGTAGAGTTGACACTGCTCAAGTAACTTCTGGATGTACCTTATTCTGTTGCATGAACATTATCAGTATTCTCTGTAAGCTGAGCACTTGGGTGGCCACCCAGGAGAGATTCAGGGTGCTCTCAGCCCGCAGCATGTATTTCAACTGGTGGTGCCCATCCACACATGCCTCAGTGCATGTACAAAAATGAATTTCAAATGTGTATGGAAAAAAATAGACGGAATATTGGACATTTCTTTTGTAAATTTCAGATTTTTTTTGCAAGAAAAGGAGGAAATCTTGTCCAACTTACAAGCTGCTCTGATTTTGCATATCCTGTCAAACAGTATGTCCATTTAACTAGCTACGATATACATATATAAAATGTATATATGTTTAACGGGTAAGCAGACAGTTGTAGACTTAAGGGAATTTTCTAACAAAATTGCTTGTGATGCAATTTTCAGTGCTCCTAACCTTGGAATCTTAATTTACAACTTACAGGTTCCCGCATTATAGATGATGTATTCTTAAGCTCCATTGTTCTTTTAAGGCCTTTTTCCCCCAGGGGTTAATATTAGGTCAGCTCAACATTACCAATGTTCTCTTTACCTGGGAATTGTTTTCAGAAGTTCTCAAGTAATAAAAATTCTGTTTAAGCTCATAGCTGCAAATGAGGACACAGTTGGTTCATTTCCTGTTGACAATAAGCCAATATTTTTCCTGAGTAAAACTCCATTTATTTAACTCTGTTTGAACCAAGTTATGCTGGGGATGAATTTGGTCAAAGGTGAGATATTTTTATTCATCTTTTCTTTAATTTCCTTTCACTTCGCAGTTGAGTGAGGGCTGGTCAGATGATTACAATGCAAGTCAGGGGAAAACAAAATGTTTGCTGTTCAAAAGTAATTTCCTTTTTAATACCCTAATGACTTAACTACCATTTATAATGTGTTTAAGGTAGCCAAATTTATACATCCATTTTGGAAGAAAGCTCACTACACTACACATCACAGCTTCCTTGTTTGGCTATCTCCCAAACCAGCAATTCACCACCTACCTTACAACACAAGTATTATTTGGGGCAATGAAAATGTCATTGTATCTGTAAGTGATCCAGATAAAGAGTGCTGTTATCAATTTGATCTCCACAAATTACCCACAGCCTTAGCCATTGCTTCCGATGAATGCCAAGCTGCAAGGTTGCACATCGAATGGTTCCTGAAGTGTCTTCTCTGTAGCTACTACAATCTGTACTTGGACCTGCGTGGTGAGTCTCAGATAGTTTCTTTTCACATGGTGTCTGTGCCAAGCTATTTTGGCTATTGTGGGTTTACACCCAGTGAGTTTTAGGATGAAGCAAAGACTAGAAGCAAAACTTAGCCAAAATCAGCCCTCAGCTTTTCATGGGGTTCACCTGAAATCATAAATCAGCCTGAGTTCACTGAAAGGTCAGCAATCCTGGTCTGAAAGTTAAGATTCAGGCAAGCCCTTCTCTCTGCACCTGAAAAACATCGGGCTGTGTGGGTTTCAAGGTGAAAGGTTTTCATAACTCCAGATAAACCCTCATTTTCCATGTCCACATCAATGTTTATTCAGCTACACTAATGAGGCTTCAGGGTAAAAACCTACCAGTTGTTGATGTTAATGATGAGTTTATAAAAATAAGTCTATTCTCAGTCTTATCATGTTCCTGTTGAAGTTAATGATGCAACTCTCATCAACTTCATAGTGCTCTTTACAAGTGCAGAGAAATACACACTATTTCTAAATGGAAACATGGGTTTCCTTGAACCAACAGAGCCATAAATTTGGCAGTGTTCCGAGATCCTTTTGTTCTATGTCAGCATTCCCCATCCAACTAAGGAACAGCTCAGCTGGCATGGTTTGACACAAAGGCTATGTCTACACTAGCACCCCTCTTTCAAAAGCGGATGCTAATGAGACACTTTGAGATATGCTAATGAGGCACTGCAATGAATTTGAAGCACCTCATCATAATGGCAGCCACGGCACTTTGAAAATGCTGCTTTTGATCACGTGTGGCTTGTCTACACGGGGTCATTTTCCCACACATTTCGAAACCCTCTTATTTCTTTTCGAAGTGGAGTGGCTGCCTTTATGTTAATGAGGTGCTGCATATTCATTGCAGCACCTCATTAGCATAGCCTGAAGTGTCTCATTAGCATCTCCCTTTCAAAAGGGGGATGCTAGTGTAAACATATAGTTTTCACATTTAATGATGGACTTACCCAGATTTTGTTACAGGGCAACAAAATGTCATTTGCCATGTCATTGCCTCAGTGATCAAAACCCAGGACTTCCAGATCCGCAAGGATGAGCTTCCACTGTTAGCTCTGAAGACTATAGCTGACTCATAAACATCTCTGAGGTCCAGTCACTAGAGGGAAACAAATGCATACACTGTGCACCATCATCACAACAACACAGTCTCTCTCTCTCTGCATATTGTGTCCTCTCTTCCTTCCCACATTTACTTCAGCTTGCCCTGAAGTAAATCAATGAAAATTATGCTCCTGCACCTACTACTCCCACAGTCTAGGAACACTTAGAATATTAAGAGACTAGATAGAACCTCTTGGCAAATGACTGGACCAGTTGAGCGTAACAACAGGAGATTGCAGTGGAATCATCTGTTGGTAAAGGAGAGAAATAATGGTTGAAATGCTGAGAAAGAGGAAGGAATGATGATATGATGGAGCATGTTCTGTCCAATAGAAAACCGCAATTTCTTCCAAGGAAAATTTCCATGTTGCTGAATTTTTTTTTTTTTAAATTTTACAAAGAGAAAGTTGAAGGTGCATTCTTCGTTGCAAGTTGAATTGTTCCAAAGGGAAGCATTTTGCTTTATTGTCCCGAAACTGGAAAAAAAAAATTCATTCAGTTCAACATGAATGTGTGTCCACCTGGTCTGCTGGTAAAGCCTTCTGCAAGTTTTGTCTGGATGCCTAATGACCCCGTTGTTCTCTGGAGGAGTGGCTTCCTGCTTGGCCTACATCTTCCATGATGCTGCGTGGTTTCCCCTCATGCTGAAGTGCAGGTGGGCATCTAAGGAAGTCCCATGACCACAGCACATCCTGGGAGACATAATCTGCACAGGGAACTTACCCCATAAAGGAATTTTTTTTAGAAAATTGAGCAGGAGTTTTAGTAGTTTTCCATGACAGGGGCAGAAATGTTATATATTCAAAAAAAGGTCTTTCCTTCTAACAGTCTATCAGCTGTTTGAGTTAAATACAATAGGTGTTAACAATGTCAAATAAGGTTTGAAGCAGTAAGGCTCAATATACATTCCCCTCTCCACTCAGGACTCTCCTTTGATACTAATGATGCCATAATCCTATGAGTTGTGAATTGCATCTTCCAGGGAAAATAGTGTCATGAAAACCTGAATTTCCAATGCGCAAAAAAGTCAATGTGAAAAGAAGCAGCCCGACCTGCTTTAAACATCATAATGGGCAAAACAGTAAGAATGTCTTGCAGAATACCTTGAATGGTTGTCTGTCTTTGAATGCCTCTTGTATGACAATGGAAAGCATGAAATCAAACATTGGAACAGAAATTTATTAATTATTTGGTAACGTGTTTTTACTCTATTTTAAAGGGATTGTAATGTTTAGATGTTAGGGAACTGCTGTTTTTGCTTTAGGTAGATCTCTAAAATCAAAAGTGACGGGTGTGGGTTACGGGCCTGCTTTGCTTGCAGTTTGGATTTTGAGGCTTGGAGGTTGTTTTTTTCCCTGATTTGGGGCTCAGGTTCACTGCAAATTTTGAAACCCAAGAGAACATTTCAGCAAACCTCATGGAACATCAAGTTTTGTTGTGGACATTTTCACTGAAAAGAGGCTGGATGGTTTTGGGATTAGAGGTCAGGACTGGGAAATGTTAGGCTTGAGTTCTGTTTGTGTCTGACTCTGGTTTCCTGTGACAAGTCACTAAACCAGTCTGCGGCTCAGTTTCCCAACTAGTGAAATGGAAATCATACTTCCTTAACTCATAGTATGTTGTGGGGTTTGATTAGCTAAAGAGCTTTAGACTCTGGTGAGAGAACATGCATACTTCTATCATATTATTGGCTTCCTTATTTAGCTCAGTTGTAAATGAACATGAGGCAGAAGGTAACTTATGTTGCAATGCTTTTTATTCAAACCAATGCAATTCCTTTTTACTATGGTAATGGAGCTGTCCCATCTTGAGCTAGTTTGAATTTGTGGTACCAGTGTGCCATATTTTCTGAGCACCACTTATGTGTGTGCCTTCCATACCTGCTCTTTGAAAAGAGACCTGTACAAACAATGGCAGACTATTTGAAGTTTATTTGCTGCCTGTAGTGGGACAGTCAGCCCACTCCAGGAGGATAAAGGGTTAAACCCAGCCCTGGTTGAGAGCTGATGCTGTGGAGCCAGCAGCTCAGGCAATTAGCTGCCAATTAGGGCCCAGCTGGGGCTGTATAGGAAAGAAGACTCCACTTCAGCTGTGGAGTGGGAGGGGCCTGGCTGCCAGGGAAATTAGTGAGACTTCCTGAAGCAGAGTAGTTCTGGGCAAAGGCAGGCAGAGCTGAGGAGCTCTGCCCTGATCCTATTTCCAGGCTTTAGGGCCTGAGACAAGAACAGCAGGTACCAGGGCTGCGGGAGGCAGCCAGAGGAGGAGAAGGTAGCAGGCCCACAACCCTTTGCTAATGATGAGTGGTCATTTCAGACAGCAGTTGGCCCATGAGGTAAGAGGCAAGATGATTACTGGCAGTGGGACAGTGAGGTAAGGTGGGTATCAGGAGTTTGAGGTTTGCTAGGAGGGGAGGACCCAAGAGTGTGGGGCACTGAAAGGGGGAAGGGTGCTGTGGTCTGGGAGGGAAGTGGGCCCAGGTGAGTGGTGGAGAACAAAGAGGTGATGGTGACATTGCTAGGAGAGAGTGCTCCAGAGGCTGGATTGAGCTAATTCCCAAGGGCCCAGCAAGAGGAGCTGTGGCAGTGAGGCATGCCCAGTTATACTGCCTAAGTCTCATCTTCGCCAAGAAATTATGCATGCATGTCAAACAGAAAAAAATACCACCATGTCCCTAAAAACATGCAGTGTGCCACTGGGGTGTGATGGGTATGCTCAAAGAAGGATTGTAAGATCTCATTATAGACACTGAAACAGTGGCTCCATGAAGTCTGATAGTCTGCCAGCAAGGCAGTTCCCTCACCTCCCATTTCATGGGGAAAGTATTTAGCACTCTGAACTCCTGATGTAGTAAATACTGGTGGTGACTCTGGGTAAGGTAGCATTTCTGTTCATTTGTTTGCCCTTAATTTTTTCCTAGGGCCCTCTCTCTGGGCAAAGTATGCACTATGGGGCTATGTCTACACGTCAGCCCTATTTTGAAATAGGACTGCTACACACACAATGTATTTCAAAATAGCACTTAGCTGTTTCTAAATACATAGTCTGCACACACTGCCCTTATTTTGAAATATTGCCTGTTTTGAAATAACTATTTCAAAAAAGACACTGTTAAGACAGGGAATAACACTTATTTCGAAATTGCTAATGCAAGTAAGCGCTATCCCATATCTTAACAGCACCTATTGTAGTTATAATTATAGTTACTGAAAGTTATTTTGAATAGGCACTATTCCTATTATTCTGGAATAACTCACCCCCTGTTTTGAATATATTTCCAAATAGCAAGTGTGTAGTATAGATAACAGCAAAGTTAGTTCAAAATAACATCTGATATCTTGAAATAACTTGACTGTGTGGCCATTGTCTGTGTGCCTCAGTTTTAAAGATAGTTGGGTATTCTCCAAGCAAGTAAATATAATCTATATGTTCTGAAATAACCTGTCCTGTTCAAGAAGGCAAATGGGTGGTGGTGCAACATGGGAGAGAGGAGGATATTCAGCCTTAAGGAAAAGGGCTGAGAATGGAAAAGCACTGAGGAAAACCTTTGGACAAAATTATGTCACTGAGGTAACGGCCTGAAGTATCACTAAAATCCAGGGGGAACTCTAGGAGACATTGTGGTTCAGAGAGCCTCAATTCTTTCCTGAACATTCCAGCACACAGAATAAGTGTTAGGAGAGAGACATGTTCTCCCCTCTGCAGCCAGCTTGCTCTGCTGGTAGATGCTGGGAGGGTGGTAGGGCATGTTGTGTTTACTTTTGGGGAAGCTAATGTCTCCAGGATTGCTGGGAGGGAGCCTGTGTAAATATGACCTCTCTTATAAGTGCTGAAATTGCTCAGAAGAATAAAAGACAGGTGTTTTGAGTGGTAAATGGGCTGAGTGTCCTGAAGTTGCATTTTCCTTTCTTATTGCCAGCTGTTTGGAAATAGGCAGCTTCACTAGGAACCAGACAGACAGTTTTGAAAGGCTCAAGTTTTTGTAGGTCCTCATTCTAGTCAATTTCAACTCAAACATGGCCAGTTGAAAGGGGCAAAGAGGGCCCCAGAGCAAAATTATGCGAGTGTTTAACTGTGGGAACTAAGTTTGGCCTCCCAAGCACATTCACCATGTAACTTTGGGGAAAATTCAAAGTTCTCAAAAGGCCTTGGGAAGTGGGTAATATAAAAGACTGTTCGTAATATCAAATAAACCTGATGAGAAAATGTTATCATGGATCCTGGGAGTAGGGTTGGTGCATTACTTTTCATTTTGAAAAACACCAACCCAAGATTGATCTTGAAGAAATGACATATATTTGTCCAGAATGAATGGAGCACACTTGCTTTCTCTCTCTACCTCTGCTTTTCAACTAATGAAACTCATCCTGCAGAGTACAGTCTGATGCATCTGAAGACCCATGTTCTACCCTTAAACTATACATTTTTTTATCACAATGTTAATTCTTCCAGGCCTTGGCAATACCCTGGTACATTGTGTAGTTATATGCCAAATTATTCCACTTTGATGGAAAAAAAGAGCAGAAATGCTAAGGAATTCATGTGTATCTGAGTTTTGCACATCAGTCTTCTAAGGCAGCACATAACAAAGGTCAGTAATAGCCCAGTGCTGTGTTTTGTGTAGCTCATCATTCCATGGGAAAATGTGCCCAAGTTCCTTCTAAAACCTTTTTTGCAAGTATGGTTACCACTGAATATGTTTCTAAATGACAAGTTTTATTTGTCTGCATTTTGATATGTTTAGGGGAAACTCAGGCTGACAGTTAGAGGAGGCAGGAAGAAGGAGCAACAAGAAGTTCCACTCAAACACAAAATGTCATCTCTTCCCTAGTTTGGATGCAGAAGCATCCTGATGAAAAAAGAGCAGACATTTAAAAGTTTCTGACATGTGTCACAGATGCAGCCATTGAGCCACTGCTCCTGATGTAGCTCGATATGACAGCATCCAAGCCATTGCAACTGGCTGCGGGACATTCAAAGTTTGGTATGTGTCGCATTCAATCCTTGTCATGGCACATCTAGAGAATAAAAAAGACAAGTGGCTATGGGTGGTAGTAATAGTTCAGAAAACTCAAAATATTTCCGCTTAGCCTAATTGATATTATAAAGCGATGCTAACACAGACCAGCTATCAGGTATATGTAGACAGAAGGCAGGCAGAGTTTTAAGAAAAGTTCCCCAAGACATAGGTGTAAATCTGTAAAGTTGAACCAAATGGATGAGCCATGTATAGTCAGAAATATGACCATGCCAGAGACATTAAATTATCAAAATTAATAAAGAAAACAGGGCTTACTCCTCAGGTAGTAGTAGTAGTAGTAGGCATCCTTCAGTCTGCATGGACTATGGATCGCGCCCTTTATAGGTTCAATTGAGGACTTCATTTACAGTGTCTACTGTGACTATGAAGACCCACACGAGATAACAGTCCTTGCTGCATCTCTTGCAGATGTGGTGGGTGTCTGGCAAGTCCTTAGTGTGCTTTCTGTGCACTTGCTTCTCCTCTGCTAGCTGTCTGATCCTTATCTTGCCCTTCTGAAGGCCCTTGTGTAACCCCTGCCTCCATCTGCTGCGGTCGTCTGCTAGTTCTTCCCAGTTGTCCAGCTCGATATCTACCTCTCTGAGGTCTCTCTTGCAGACATCTTTGTAGCTCAACTGGGGGCGTCCGGGAGGTCTTTTGTCAGAGGCTAGCTCACCATACAGAAAGTCTTTTGGAATCCTTCCATCATTCATCCTGTGGACGTGGCCAAGCTAGTGGAGCCGACGCTGCCTGAGGAGGGTGTGCGTGGTTGGGATTCCAGCTTGCTCGAGGACGGCGGTGTTGGTCACTCTGTCCTTCCATGATATTCCAAGGATGCGCCTGAGGCAGTGCAAGTGGAAGACATTCAGCCTCTTTTCCTGGCGGGCATACAGGGTCCAAGTCTCGCTGCCATAAAGGAGGGTGCTGAGGATACAGGCTCTGTAGACTTGCATTTTGGTGTGAGTGTACAGCTTGCTGTTGTTCCACACTCTCTTGCTGAGTCTGGACAGAGTTGTGGCCAGTTTTCTGATCCTCCTGTTTAGCTCAGTGTCCAACAACAGGGTGTCAGTGATGGTGGACCCGAGGTAAACGAACTCGTGGACGACCTCTAACGTATAGGTGTCAATGCTGATTGATGGGGATTCAGCAACATCCTGACTGAGTACGTTTGTCTTCTTTAGGCTGATGGTAAGCCCAAAGTCCTTGCACGCTTTGGAGAACTGATCCAGCAGTTTTTGAAGCTGGTCTTCTGTGTGAGACACTACAGCAGCATAGTCTGCGAACAGCATGTCTCTGATGAGGACTTCCTGCACCTTAATCTTGCAAGGCTGAAAGCTAAGTCTAAACAGCTTCCCATCACATCTTGTGTGCAGCAAGATGCCCTCTGTTGAAGATCCAAAGGCATGCTTCAGGAGGAGTGTGAAGAAGATCCCGAACAATGTCGGAGCAAGCACGCATCCTTGTTTGATGCCGCTCCTGATTCCCAAAGCATCCGATAATGCACCATCATATTGGATGATTCCTCTCAGGTCTTCATGGAATGACTGGTGTGTGCTTAAGCACTCCTCAGCTGGCACCACTGATATCAGCAATTTACACCAGCTGAGGATCTGGCTAATACTGATGGTTCTTGTACCATTAATCAGATGCTGTATTGATTATACTATGTCTGGATATAGTTTCAGAAAAGGCCTAATTGCAATGTTGAGGTGCAGTCAACATTCTGTAAAAAAAACACATCATTTGTAAGCATCATGCCAGAATTTTGTTTGAAACATCACAGCTGTTAATGGGTTTCTGCAAACTTTTGATCAGATATGATAGATCGCTTAGAATGTCAGAGGAACTGTATCAAAGATCACCTGATTCAAGATCTTCACAGAGAATATATAGTTAATAGCCATTATCTTATCACGGATTGCAACAAATGAATGTGTGATCTGTGCCTAACTTCCACATCAGTCAATTTTTTAATTTAATGACCGGGGAGGGGAATATGCTGGATTCAATTTTAGCATATTACAAATACAATCAGACTGTGATAATGGCAGTCCTCTGGCAAACTGCTTTAAAAAAAAATCTTTTCTATAAAAATGTCACAGGTACCTACAGGCTATGAGAATGGTTCCCCCTTAAATATGTTGGCTCCCTAGGCATGGGGAAAAATGAATCACATGTTTAACAGTATTTCCTTCTGTATATTAAAGCAGGTAGAGAAGAGATTTACAGTATTACATGAGGTGCTGGAATGTAAGATTTCACGATAGAATGAGTGCAAAATACACCATTTCAACAAAATTTTGATTAGAGGATTTTTAAGTAACTGTGTTACTTCCCTTCTACCCCCCGAGATTTGGTTGTGGCTGTAGACTCTGCAGTTAGCATGCAGGGAAGGCAGGGAAAGGAACTTTGGGTTTTGTCCTCTCGTTCATAGGGCTTGGTCCTAAAATAACAAGTTCTCATTTCACTGAATTGATTCAAAAGACTATCTAGCCTTTGATCCCTCTTCCTAGCTTGTATTCTCTGATTGCATTACAGTCCTGCAGGTTGGCAGCAAAACCATGTGAAAGTATACAAGAGAGGCCTCAACCACACACAGCTCATCAGTTGTTTATTTTTTTTAAACTTAGAACTCAGCCAAGCTTTATCAAAAGTCTCCCAAACTTCTTCCAACAAACCGTGGCTGAAGCTTTAAATGGACCTAGGTCAGTGTAGGGCAGTGGTGGGCAATCTGTGGCGTGCGGGCTGCATACAGCCCACTGGGGCTCCACAGGTAACTCACAGGCCCCTTCCCCCATGTGCCTCTCATGCCCTGGGGTACTAGATCCCCACACTTCCTTGCTTCTCCCCCTCCCTCCCATATTTTTGGACCACATTATTCACATGATTCATACTTCCTCCTCCTCCTCCCTCCCAGAGCGTTATAGCTCTGAGAGGGAGGGAGAGAGGGGTGGGGACAGATTGCAAATCAGGCAATTCACGTGCTCTGAAAATGCTGGCAGGAAGGGATAGGAGCAAGTAAGGGAGGGGCTACAGTGCCCCTGTGCAAGAGAGGTGCATGGGGAAGGGAGGCAGATGGGTGGATCTCAGGTGGAACCCCAATGGGCCACAGGTTATCCACTCATGGCTCACTCACCTTTTGCAGTTGCCCACCACTGGTTTAGGGCATCATATTGAAGACTCTCAGAAAAGCAGGAGAAGCACAATGCTTTGGACTGAAGGATTTTGGGAAAGGTGGTAGGTTGTCTGAAACCACATATTAACTTGGTGTTCCAGTGAAAGAAAGCTTTTTACAACTGGCCAGAGGACTCGAATGACTGAGCTGCACAGGTCTCTAGCCAGAAGCACTTTGCTCCAAAAAACAAACCATTTTTCACTTTGCTAAATGAAACTATCATGTGAAATTCTGAAAACTACCCAAGAAACATCTTGGGCAGACCTGCTGACTTTCATTAAATAAAGTGCTAAATCATAGCTCATTGACTTCAAGTCAGAAGGAATGCTCCTGAAGTGAATCCAGGAACTGAAGGAGTAATACAGCTGGTTGAAATCATGTTTTTGTTTGAAACTGTTTTAATTGAAAGTATTCTCTCTTTTGGAAACTGGAATTTTTTCTGGAAAACCTCCATTTTTTTGGAAAAATTCCCCTTTTCATCAAAACCAGACACTTGGGTGTATGACATATTTGAAATTTTGGTTTTCATTTTTGTTTTTTTCACCTTCACTCCCTCTTTTATTTTTTTCTTTATCATTTTGTCCATTTTTTGCCACTGAATACAACAGAATTAATTATGCCCCTTTGCAGGTTTTGTTTTCAGCTCTTCTTTTTCCATTTTGTAACATTTCAAAATGTCCCCTTCTGAAACGTTAGCATGACAAAAGAAATAAATGAAAAAATGGAAATGAAAAATAGCAAAAACCTAGAAAAAATATTCATTATATTCCATGGCAACAAGGAAGAAGGGGAAAGGGTAGGGGTGGAGGATATACAAGGTTGCTTGTCTGTGTGCTGTAGAGCCTGGGGCGAAACCAACCCAGATGATTAGGTGAGCTCCAAGCACTAAAATATAAAACACAGCAGAAAACTTGGGCAAATGGCAAGACTTGGTCACAAATGGGGACTTTTGGAACAGAGCAGGACAAGAACCACTTGACACTCAAATTAAGAAAACCATCATCCAGCATAGTCCATCAAGCTCTCAAATGGAACCTGCAAGGAAAACTCAAAAAAAGGAAGACCTCGGACAACGTGACGAAGATCCACTGAGGTTGAAAGACAACAACTGGGGTAGGCCTGGGGAGAGCTAGAAGTTTTGTCCCGAGACGAAATGAAATGGAGAAGACTTGTAGATGACCTATGCTCCACTCAGAGTACAAGGGTTTATAAGTCAAGCAAGTTAAGACAAGGAAACTAGGGAATTGGTCTGAGAAGTAGTTGTTATTGTCAGAAGTTGGCGGTCTGATATGAAACTAGGAAGACCCAGGAAATTTGACTATTCAGTTGTGAACTTATGAAAAACTTTGTGTGTGCGTTTGTCTTTGAACTTTTGAGCTCTGTTTCTGACAAACTCTGTTGCCAGTATGGTGAAAAGTGAACAAGAGGAATTTCCTCAGAGAATGCGACTGGAAACTGACTGAGCTCTTAAAGACTGTGGCTGTCACTTTTCTTTTTACAAGGGGAAAAATAACTTTTTTAGTATTAAAATTTTTAAAAAATGAAAAATCAGAATTTTTCCATTTTGGCAAAATAATGTGTTTGAAATTATAAAATTTATTGTGAAAGTGTTATGTCGATTTGGCTTTTTTCAAATGATCAGGTAAGTAACTAGATCTGAACACTGGAGTTATGCTTTTTAAAAATACCTTTTCTCTAATGTTAGGGGGTAATGCTTCTTATTACAGGTTGAATTTCTCTAGTCCAGCACCCTCTGCACCATACTGGTGCTAAACCAGAAAGTTTGCCAAACCACAAGAGCTTAATATTGTCTGGCAGCATTACTGACACTTCCACTTCTTGCTGGGGTCTTGGAAGACATCAAGGGGTAAATTACAGCTAAATGACAGCACAGAACACTGAGAGTCAGGTCTGGTATCTGTAAACAGTCTTTATGGAACTGTGGGAAAACTGGCCACACATGTAATTGGACATCCAGCTAACTAAAATCGTGCTGGACCATGGATATTGCCAGATCAGAGAGTGCCAGAGTAGAAAGGGTCAACCTATACTTATGTAATTCTTTAATGAACGAATATTAGTGTATATGTAAAGAGGGCAAAGCTCTCCCTTTCCTAAATGTATTGTGTTTAAAATGTTGAGCTTAATGGTTAGGGGTGGGGAGTTGGGTATTATTTCCATGTTAATATATAGGTAAATCTAGGTTAAGCTAAGGAGAGAACATTTTCACTTGTTCCTTTGTTGCAATTTCAGATGCTTACATAGGCCCTAATTGAACATGTATACATAATCTGTTGCCACAGCTGTACATTATTTATTTCTATGACAACTTCTGGGTTTTGTTCTGCCACATAGATTTTCAGGGAATCTATGCAAGTAATTCTCATTCACCTTAATGGTAGCTGCCCCTCCCTAAAGGATTTGTGCAGCTGGGGAAGCTATGTCAAACGTGCTCTCTGAGGTATAAAATGTTTCATCAAAGTAATTTGTAGTAGTATACATTTTCTGCAATTAGCATTCAGTGTAATTAAATGTACAACTAATTGTTGTGCCTAACAGAAAAAG
Source organism: Carettochelys insculpta (assembly GCF_033958435.1). NCBI lineage: Eukaryota > Metazoa > Chordata > Testudines > Carettochelyidae > Carettochelys > Carettochelys insculpta. The sequence continues at coordinate 13,197,201 of NC_134143.1, forward strand.
GCAAATTATGGCAAAAACCACCTTCCTATCATAATTACTAGCTGACTTCTATCTCTCTTGTTAAATGTGCAAATGCATTACAACCTAATTAAAAAAGTTAAGCTACATTGTACTTTACCTATCCTGCAGATTCCACAGGAGGCCCTTGCTTTTTTTTGTTATTAATAGCAATTGTGCTTTATTTTCCAACTGAAAATTATAAAAGGGGTTGAAAACAATGCATTAGTTTGGAGAAATCAGGTTGGCCTGAGGCCTTCCCCTGTGAGCCATTCAGAATAACTAACTTTTCTGACTTATCTTTTATATTTTGGGATAAGTGGGATTCTTTTAAAATCAACATACTTAACTGGAAGAAATTACAGATGCTAAACAGAATAGTAATACAGACTCAAGTGGAAAGTGTGGTCAGAAGTCACTTGTCTGGTATCCTAAGAGGTATCTTGCTTTATCGAGTGATGCTAACCATTCAGTTGTGTGCCTTTGCCTCCTGTATGTTGTACTGGCTCTGTGCAGATAGCTGGCAGACCAGACTCTGAGAGAGCCCCCAAAGACCACAAAGGTAGATAGGGATTGAAGGTACCAGGCCAGGTTTATTGTAAATGAAGTACAGTAATATCTACCCAGATCGGATGCATACAGTTATGACAAGAATGTGTTCCCGTGACACTAGACTCAGCTCAGTCAATGGCAGATTCTCCATTGCCCTTGGGCTATGCAATGACAGCCCCTCGAAGATATATTTTTATACCTAGATACCAACAAGTTACACATCACTGCTGATGTAGGTGGGTGCAACCCTCTGACATCTCAGGGCGCCACCCATTACCTTGTACAATCAAAACATTTCTATAAATCATGCTGTAATGTTGGACCCTATCCTTAACCTGGTCAGTAAGTTCCTGTGGGCAGGGGGGTATTGGTGCCAAGATGTCTTCTTACGAGGTGCTCTGTTACCATCCCTCTGGAATTTGTTTATGGCCTATGCCAAGTACGTCTTAGGAATGAGTTCCTCTGCAATATCACCACTATTCTTGTCAAGCTCAGCGAGCAGGGCCTGCCTCTTGCTCACAGCTTAACTTTGCTTTGCTTGCTTTGCTTTATCAAAATCTTGCCCATCGGTGCCTTGGCCTCAGGCTTCACACCACTCTTGGGATACACGGGCTTATGTGTTAGGCCTCATCTTACTAGAGGAAGTAATATTGTAATACCATTAAGTCACCACCATCATCATATAATGTATTTGGTCCAGATGCCTTAATCAGCTTTGGATCCTATTATGTTAGGAGAATAGATCAGATAAAAGATACAACAGAGGGGGTAGGAGGGGGAGAAAAGGAGTTGCACTGCAATCTATGTACTAGATTCTCAAACTCAGTGGAGATGCCCCTCTTAGGGTGTGTCTACGTAGCAAAGTTATTTCAGAATAATGGCCATCTACACAGCAAAACTGCTATTTCAAAATAGCTTTGAAATAGCGAACAGCTTATTTTAAATTCTATAAATCTCATTCTATGAGAAATAGCACCTACTCTAAAACAGGTATTTCAGAGTAAGGGCTGTATAGACAGGCACCCTGGCTACACTGCCCCTCCCTTTCAAAAAGGGCATGTAAATTACAGCCATTCAAAAATGCCAATGAGGCACTGATATGAATATTCAGTGCCTCATTTGCATAAGGACAGCCACCTGGCCTGTCAAAAGTGCTGCTTTTGAAATAAAAATAGCCGTGTAGCCAGAGTTCCTTCAAAAGGGTGCCCCAATTTCGAAAGCACCCTGAAAGGGAGGGTAGTGTAGCCATGGCCCCTTTCCATACAGCCCTATTCTGAAATACTGTAGAATGAGGTTTATACAGCTTGAAATTTTTTAGGAAGAAGCATGCTTTCAAAATTGGGGAATCCTTTCCAAGAAACCCCACCAGCTGAACAGCCATAAGTTACATACCACTTCTGAAAGGGAAGGGTAGTGTAACCATGGCCAGGGAGTAAAGGATATTTTGAAATAAACTGTTCCGGATTAGCTTATTCCGAAATTACCCTACTATATAGACATAGTATTGTGGATTAGAGCCCCTGGAAGCAGTGCTCCATTACTTGTGGACACAGTATTTTGGAATAAATTTTGCTTATTTTGTGGCTTACCTGTAGTGTGGACACATTATTTCAGTATGGTTTATTTTGGAATAATAATTCCAGCATAAACTATTCTGGATAAGGCTGTAATGTAGACATACCCAGGATTCCTTGCTTTCACTTTATTAAAAATTAAGTTCCTGCTAGGTTCAATGGGATTGCTTGTGGAGCGAATTAGTAATTTTAGTAATGTTGGCAGAATCTGGCCCACTGTGAGTTGTTTCATGCTTTTTTGTGGGAGTACTTACACAGTGGGATATTAAGGGTTCACCTTCTACATCAGTGTTTCTCACTAATACAGCCTCTGACATCAGCCTCATAGTTTAGAAGGCAACAAACCTGCCCCTCCTATCAAAAAGGTTGAGAAGTAATGTTCTACAGCAGACCTAGAGAAGCCCTTGAAGTCCTGAAACACGCACTAGAGTGGTGAAAGAGTGGCAGCAGCCAAGAGTGAAAGGAAAATTTTTGACCAAGAGCTCTACTGAAGTCTGCTTGTTATAGATGAAGGTGACCTGGGATCTTCTACCTCCAAGGCCTTGTCTACACTCCAGGGCACTGCTAACCTGTTAGCTACACAAATAGAATGGCTGAAGTTGATATACTGCAGCATCTTGCATGCCTTAAAGTCACACGGACTGCTTTCTATGGGTAAGGGCTATGCTTTTGATTTGGGTGGAGTACCAGCGCTGGCAGGAGAGCACTTGGAGATAGATCAACAGCTTGTGGATCAATCATTTCAACGTCAATCCCCATCATGGTGTAGAAATATCTCAAATCAGGGAAGGGTCTTGTCTGGAAGAGCAACATGCTGCTATTACCTGGGGTAATAAAAAGAAGGAATAATTTCTTGTGGTATTGCCCTTGGCCTCCCTAAAGGTAAGATGCAGCAATCTCATTCCCATCGTTCTTTGTTGGTTTGCACAGCTCCACTGGTTCCCAAACTTGCCAAATTTGGATTCTCCTCCAGTGTTGACAGCGCTATTTGACATATTTTTTGTCATGCTCACTCCAAAAGAATGGATTCTATAGGGTGGAAAGGGAGAAGATGCAAAACTTGCTTGTGGAAGAATGCACAGTCTGTTGTGCTGCTAACTGTCCTTCCCACATGCTCTCAAAGAGACTGGTCACTTTTTTAATATAATAAAGGATGAAATGGTTAAATACATCACAGTTTTGCCAATAATAGGTGTTTGGTGTGTAAGTCTAACTGGCAGTCAGACTGCCCAAGCTATTGATTTTACTGTCTAATGGCTGAAAGAGATGTTATCTTGATTAATTAGAAGTCAGAAAGAAATGCATCTTTTTTCTAATAGATCTCCTGGCATTTGCTTTCTTTTTTTCTCTTCCCTGATGGTGTTGTACATGTACCTCTATAATGTTATAGACTGAAAAACTATCAAGGTCAGCAGTATACAAGCCCCAGTGACTTTATTTCAACTGTCAACGAGTTCTTAAAGCTCACTCAAAATTTTGGTGATAGAAGGAAAATACTATTGAGGCATATATTAATTAATTAACGCTTAATAACTAATGACCCCAGTAGACTGCTATGTGTGAAACTTAAACTCACTACAAGTAACTCCTTTGTATTCTAATGTTGGACACTAATGCTAAAAATACCATTTGTTTTTTCATTCCCTGCATGTTTGTTACTGTGAATGAATGCGAAACACATTTTTCCCTTTTGAATTTATGATTCAACTGGTAAATCATAACTGGTTTGTATTGCTAACTATAACCCATTGTGAATTAGTTTCAGATGAACAGTGCAATGAAGTGTGATACAGACATGCATAAAATCAGATCCCTGAGGTTGAGGAAAAGTAAAATATTTAAATACAGAATATATTTGATATTACCAAAATATAATCTGGGCAATGAAAAATAAGCTTTACCATTTTTATTTAATGTCTACAGCGATGGGGGGAGCATCTTTTCATTATGTATTTGAACCATATCTGAATAATAATTCCATATACAGATTGGCAATTATAATACAAATAATTCTTCATCCTCATATTTAGGCATAGGTCCTATTTTTTACGTGATGAACATGTATATAAGAAATGATACATCCCACCCTCAAAAGCTAAAGAGTAATCCAATGCCCACTGATGTCAGAGGAAGTCTGATTCCATCCTAAATGAACACTATATGAAAGAAATTACTTTATTTAGCATTTTGGTCTAGACTGTGAAAATGTCCTCAGTTTGTCTCTTGTTGTTGTTGTACATTTTGTTCCTATTTATGTGCCTTTCTAGCCATGACACATGAGTGAGTAGGTGACAGAACTTACACACACACAACCCATTTCTACAGTAGGAATACCTATAGATTTTTATAGTATTTTGCATAAATAATAGACACTTAGCCATTGCTAACTATGCTTCCAAAGTGAAGAACAAACATTAATCAATCTTCCCATCATTTATATCACAATTTACTTTTTACAGAGTATTTAAGAATTTAATAGCTTTAGAGTAAAGTGCTATTTGCTTCAACTACATGACACAAGTAGCCCTCTTGTCTTCAATGTGTTACTTTAGTGAGCAGCATTGGGATCTTAAGTTAATTTATACTTAAGGATATTCTAATCCATCTGACCACTGCAGGAACGAAATATTACATTGGTTAAAATAGGAATCCTTGTGCTGTGCATTTACTGATGTGAGTCGGTTACAAATATGAATTTTGAAAAGTGACTGAGAGAGAGCCATGTTAGTCTGTATTCTATCAAAACAAACAAGCAGTCAAGTAGCATCTTAAAGACTAACTATATAAACTTTGAAAAGGAGAGCCTTTCAGTTTACTTTTTGGATCTTAACAATTTATAAACACTGGCAAGTTATTTTGTGTGATGTCTGTTTCACCCATCTCAGAACTCCTGAAGGCCATCCATCTCTCTCTCATATCTGGGATGGTTAATATGTCACGCTGACAAAACACAAAAAACTGCTTTTGTCACTTTTTTTCCTTCTGCATTATCTCAGTGCTTACCTAGTTTCATTTTGTCTTTAATTTCTCCACAGTATTTTAGCATGCATTTGATTTGAAATATCAGTCTTCCCCTTCAAGTCTTGTTGACTTGCTTCATGAAAGAAGAGCATCGGAAGAAAGATGGCCTCTGGAGTGACACAATTTATAGGTATGGAGTAGTTTAAGTAGCCAATTTGTGAAATTTCAGACTCAATTTATGTGCTGCTTTTTGCCTGGGCTTAGAAAAAGTGTGATATGCACACAACTTCAATTATTTCCCCCTTTTCCTTAGCAACTAGATCTCTCAGAAAAGGAAACCTAATCCATTCAAGCAGATCAAATCTCTGAAAATAGAGATAAACTGTCCTAAATAAGGACATAAATCAAGGCTACTCAGTGGTCTTTTTAATTGGCATCTTTGGCATTGCTGATGCAATGTCTTACTATTCCATAGAACGAGAAGTTACCACAGCAACCACAGCCTCCATAGTCGCTTCCTACCGAGTGCTTGTGAAATATTGAGTACCATTTTCTTTGTATTTTTCTTTCCAATTCACAAAACAATTTATATTTAGTGCTGTTGATGGACTGCCAAATTGAGACCAGGATAGGGTGGTGCTAAAATACAATCATTTACCTGTTCTGCCAACTTCTTTCAACTCTTGCTTGAAAGACCTTTCTCTAGTTTGGGAGAAGAGTTCAATTGTTAGACTTCTGAGATGAACATACATGGGTGTCTGTCAGTGCAAATTATGTTGGTGGTTATGTGATATGAGATCCTTCTCAGTAGCAAATCAAGTGATGTTGATCAATTCATTTGACATACACCATACATAAACATGAACAACAAATTTTCACAGAATCATAAAAAGGGGTGCAAGAATCATCTAGTCTAGCCCCCTGCCAAAGTGCAGGATTTATTATGCCTGCACCATCCAAGACAGATAGCTATGCACCTTGTTTTGAAAATCTCCAGTGAAGGAGTTCCCACAACCTCCCATAGCAGTCTGTTCCATTGTCCTATTGTTCTGACTTATTGTTAGGAGCTTTGTCCTAACATTTAATCTAAATCTCCTATGAGGTAGTTTGAACCCCATGCCACTTGTCCTCTTTATTATTACTTTCCTGCTTACTATTGGAATTGATGACTCTGCATCCAGTTACCAGTCAGCACAAAAGCATTGCACCTCTTACAGGTGAGGCATGGAATTACAGAGTAAAATAGTAGAACATTGACATGCACACATTTGAAGGAGTGGGTGTTGTAATTATTATTTCTATTGTAGTAGCACCTTGGCATTCCAGTCATGGACCAGGACCTCATTGTGATAAATTCTCTCCCAAAGGAGATGGATCTGAGCAACATTTGTGAAATAAGAGAAAAATGAAAGCTGTAACATATTGGTTTGGGAGGCTACATGCAGAGAATACAAAGTCTCTCTTCCGAGTCCTGGCCTTGCTGTCAGTGTCCTGGCCATGCTATTAAGATGGGTCCACCTAATTCAGTCAGGTTTACTCTGTCTGACACAGCTTTGAGTGACAGGCACAGCCCAGTGCACATCCACTGAAAACTAACATCAGGGAATGACATACAGTTTGATAACATAAGATGCATAGGTTTTTTGGCTCAAGTGAGATGTTCAGAGCTAATAGCCCTGTGAGCAGAGTTTTAGCCGTGATCTGTACCTTGAGATATTGGCTATGTCTGGCTCAGGAAAAAAGGGGAAAGAATGAAAGCTTATTTCTAGAAAGGTTTCCGATGAGCAGCATTTGTCATTGAGGGGGAGATGAGTATAATTAGCTTGTCAGTCTAGTTTGGGCTGAGCTGGCTTTCTGTGGTAAGAAAGATGGACTAACTGCCAGAAGAGCTGACAGGCAGTCGATAATGCAGCAATTAATGTCATAAATAATTCTGGAACCAATTATATCAAAATGGACTCCAAGCTTTAAAAAGGAGCAGATTTCCCTTAGTCGTCCTGCAAACAGCAAGAAACAGCTCTCATTTTTCTCTGTAATTGCTTTTCATTGTATATAGAAATAAAGAAGGGATTTTCTGTCCGTATCTAAAACTTTTCTCCCCTTCTTCTTTCTGTCCCTCCACCCCTCTTTACTGCATAGAATAAGGCAGTTACACTAGATTTTCCCTGGGATGAGTGCATAAGCTTTTAGCGTGACTATTGTATAATAACTCCTGGTGCACATAAATGATTGAGTCAAGTTTTCTCAGCTGTCATAGGCAGTGACAGCAGAGAGCACCGATCAGTGGCATTTGGAAATTAAGACATTTGTGAAATAAATTTATTTGTCTTATTATTTTAAAGGTTGCTCTGACTTTGCTTACATTGGAAAATATTGATTTCCCCCACCCTCCTGCCCTTGTACTGTTACAATCACGGACTCCTAGCCAAATTATTCCCCTGACACTGCAAACACATTTCAGCACAGCCCCTGAGAGTTAATGGGTTTTTTGCAACCCTTATAAGAAAGGGTGGGTTAGAAGGCATCCTCTAGAGTGACTGTCTCCATGGCTAATTCTCCATATACTGCAGTACACATGTAGATATTGCCAAGGCTAAAATACCCATGATGGCAAAAGGGCACACACAGTATTACTGTTGCTAATGCTCTCTTCTACAGCCTCATCAGCTGTTTCTGCTCTTTAAAACATAAAAAATGGACTGTGGAAGAAGCAAATTATGCAGCATTTATTCACGGCTTTATTCAGAGCCTAACAAACGTTTCCAATTTTTCATCCGTGGTGGCATTTTACTCCTGGGAGGTTGTGGAAAGCAGTTCATGAAGTTCCCATGGTTTTAAAACCAGAAACATCTGTTGGCGTCACATGCAGTTTGCTGGCCTGTTTCAGGAGCAACAAAATCCTGCGGCTGATCAGCTCTCCTCTTAGCAGTAGGTGTCACAACTGTGAGCGGTAATTATGGCAGAGACTTTTGGAGGATGTAGAATAATTAGGCCAGCTAACAAATGCGTAAACACTGACATTTACCATATTTAAAACCAGAAATCTATCTGCTTGGGCAGTGCATTGTAGAAGCTAAAGCATGGGATTTAGAATCTAGAGATTGGTTCCATTCCAAGCCTTGCTATAATATCCTGCACGCCCTGTGGAAAATCACTTGGCATATCTGTCTTCTGAGAGCGGCAAAGCACACTCATCTCACAAAGGCTCTGTGTGCGTATTAATATTTTAAAGTGCTTTGAAATCCTCAGAAGGTAGGTGATATGGACGTATGATATCCTAGTATGATTTGGGGGACTTGCCCAGTGTCAGGGGTGCTGACAGGACTGCCCCATCCTGGGCTGTGAAGAGGTGGGCCAAGTTTCCTGTTCCTGGAAGGGAGTGTGGCCTTGTGTTGCTCAGGTAGCTTTCTGGGAAGGTATGGAACAATGAGGAAGCCACAGAGTTGTCTTGCTTTAGCCTTTTACAGATGGTAATTCCTGTGGTGCCTAACCCTTTGGTATCTGTTGGGTAATGGTTCACCTGACACACTGGTGGTGAAGCAGAGCCATGGGTTGCCCAGAACCCCATAACTGTCAGTTGTAAACCTACCAATTTGAACATTACAGAAGCGTGATGTTTTGAACTCTCCCTCTTCAATAGAAAATTGGATCTGTTGATAGACAGGGTTCACTGGCATGGTCACAGGAGAGAAAAGGTGTGTCTATACTTGGTAGCATACATGGGGGTGATTCCCAGCTCAAGGACATGTATGCTCACTGGCTAAATGAAGGAAGCTGCAGCAAAGACGGGTAAGCTGCTCCAAGTATCAGGAATGGTCTCAGATAAGCATTGTTGGACATGGGGGTAGCTAGCCTGTCTTGCTGTTTGATTTCTTGTAACTTTTGTTCTATTTGTAGTGTGCTAGCTCAATGAGAGCTGGAGGAGTATATTTCCTTGGCTATGTCTAACTACGAGATGAAATTGATTTTATTAAGATTGACTTCTTAATGTTGGGTTTTATCCATTAGAGTTAGAACATCTTCACCTTCCCACACGCTCCCCACAAAATTGACTTACTGCTGCCACATACAAGTAGTTTAAATCAAGTGCTGCTGCAGAATATTGTGGGAACAGTTCCCTGAGCCCCATTGCATTCTGGCCCCACAAGTAGATGTGGGTATATGATACCATCTTCCCACATTTCATTCCCCTCTTTCCCCTGCCATGTTAAATATGTTTAAGTAGATATGGGTGCTAACTGAAACAGAGTGCCTAGGCTTTATTTTGGGCTTGATATTGATTTACTCCTCCTGGGAAAGAGCACACTAAGTACACACAGTTGTTACAATGAAACTTGAATAAATCATCAGTGGTGGGCCAGGGCAGCTAACACACAATACACTTTTGACAGTCATGAAAATCGTGACTGCTCATGAAGGCCCTTTCTAGAAATTGAATCTGGATTTAGGCCTTCTACCAGAAAAGACCCTTTCGCTTAAGTAGCCATGGTTGCTACACTGAAACTCGAATGATTCATCAAGCTACAAGACCAGGGGCCAGTGGCTGGTGCCAGACAGCACAGAAAAAAAGGCAGCTAGCAGGGGTATACACAGAACCACAGACCCCACAGCTGTGCTCCCAGCTAAGAAAAAGAGAGAAGGTTTTTTGGCCTCTTGTGACCTTACAGCCACGGGCTTGCAGGTGCCGAATTGTAATGGCCTTCCTGTTGCCTAATTCCTCTGCAATTGAGAGCAGTGGAGACGTAAGAGACCAGAGTGGAGAACTGTGGGGCATTGTGAGGCACATGTGGGACATCTGTGGAGGCTAATGAATTTGATTTAAAATTATGCCACATCCTCACTACTCTTCATTCAGAAATTTAAATTCGGATTGAACACGAGATGGGTCGGGTTACTATGATTTTTAGGACTTCAGTATGTCGATTTTAGTGGTCCATAAATGAAACAAATGGAACTTACAGTGAGGACAGGCACTTGCAAAAATTGGGCTAACTGACTTAAAATCAATTTTATTTGGTAGTGTAGATACAGCCATTGATCTGGAAATGGTGCCCCCAACTTAAAGAGTGTACGTGCTCAAAGGATTGCATGTTATCCCTTTAAATAGATGAGTTATAAAATCACAAAGAATTAGGACAACATTAGAAAGCAATGCTATTATCTCCTCCCATTTCATTTGAAAAATAAGAGGCATATATTTTGCCTGGCATGTTGCAACTGGGCTGTAGGGCCACCTGGTTGTCCACATCCTTTCCCTGCTTTTCTACTGGGGCCTCTGCAAATTGAATCCAGCCCCAGAAATCTTAAAATGATGCATCATTTCAATTTTCACTTTTCCAGTTATAACATTCCAGTTTTACACATCTCTTCAGTGGTAAATTGGGATTTCTCATGGGGTGTTGCTGAGACATCGGGAGATATCTCTTTGCCTTGGCAGATTCCAAAGGAGGTTTATTGTCCCTGGTCCACAATGATCAGGCTGTGCTTCCTCAGTCACCTACCTCAGATGGAGCTGTACCTACCCCGTTGTTTTCTCTGCCCTTAGTTGGCCACAACCACCTCCCCCGACTCAGCTGTGTTGGAATACATAGGAATGACTGAATAATCAAAAATGAAAAATAATATCATCTACTACTATAAATCATGTCCAAACAACATAGTTATAATAGAAATATCTTCTCTCTGTCTGATCCACAAACACATACTTAGTTAGATAACAAATAACTTATTCTTGGAGAGTGTGCCCTGGATTTGATTTATCTCTCAGTATAAGTAAATATAAAAAGGCTGCCAAATCTGCCTATATAAATCTTGTCTATTTCCTGTGCTGTGTATTGGGAGGTGGGGGGTGGGATAGAAAAGAATGAGAAGGTCTTTTATTCTAAGAAGATATGCATGCCATGGGTTCCACTTTTAACCCTTCTAGAAGAACAAGCAATGAGATGACATACCAGTGTCAACCAAAATCAGTGAAAAATTAAAGTATGTGGGGAGAAAATGATTGCTTATTTTTATGTCAGATTCTAATCTCATTTACACTGGTATAACTCTGTAATCATTCTATTGGAGTCTGTGGAATAACTCCAGATTCACAGCAGCATAGTTGAAAACAGAATCTATACCTTTCAATTTAATAACAATTTTATTTTGCACTGTAAAAATAGAGGTGTTTTTAACACAGGTTAGCTCCCTGGCATTGCCTCACTTGGCTTAAAATAGTTTTGAACTTTGGTTAGCAGTTCAACCCACTGGAGACCTGAACTTGAGCTGCTGACCTGAGTTAAAAGCAGTTACCCTGTCTTCACAGCTGTTTTAACCCAAATTAACCTACATGAGTTAGCCTGTTTAAAGAATGCTCTGTTTTTGGAGAGTATACATAACCTAAGTGTTAAGCTCAGGAGACAGCAACTTTCCGATGATCGCCAAAATTTGACCTTTTGACTTCTATGTATGGCCCAAGTGCCAGTGATACTTTTTAAAGTCACAAATAGTCCTACTTGCAACTGCTTCATTACTAAATAAATTAAAAGGCAGAGCTTTAACACTTAGGTGGTGATTGGTAGCATTAGCTGGTCTTTTGTTAATCCACAGGCAGCATGGCTTTGAGCAAGCTCCCAGCTGTATTGAGGAGGAGGGGCAGGGCTGAGCTCTTGCCTTGTGTGCCGATGAAAATCATCTTGCACACCACTCTTGGCATTTGTGTTGGGGGGGTTGATGACCTCTGATTCAGATGATTGTTTAATGGTAATTAATATCTTCATCTATTTTGCAATAGCCATTGTTTGGATGAACAAACAGGTGAAATGAAACCCTGTGAGGAGGCTTACATACTTAATATGACAGAAAGTAGTACCTGGAGGAGGGCCAGAATATGACATTGCATAGCAACTTGAAGAGCAATGTGCAAATTTAAGGATAAAAATTACTCCTGCGAATTATATTTTGTGATAGATCAGGTCCAATTTGCCTTTAGACAGAAAAGAGGGAAGTATTAAAGGCTAAATTATGCCCCCTCTGCTCAATGCTGACCAATAAGTTATTCAATGCATAATCCTGATTTGAATATTTTGGCCCTGGAAGGTCCATCTAAGATGGTGTCCATCTTATGGACTGCCTTCTCCTCTCACTTAATTATTCAGACTGCGTTGGCCTTAACTCCCTTATGATACCATGGCAAAACTGTTGGCTGATCTATGTAATTTTGTTCTCACCCACAATTATTTCTGCTGTGGGGATGACTTATACTTCCAGATCAGTGGCACTGCTATGGGCACACCCATGGACCCACAGTATGCTACCATTTTTATGGCTGACTTAGAACAACATTTCCTCAGCTCTCGTCCCCTGTTACCCCTCCTTTACTTACACTACATTGATGACTTCTCTATCATTTGGACTATGGTAAAGGGACTGTGGGAGAATTCCACAGACATTTTAATAATGTGCACCTCACCTTCAATTTCAGTGTTGACCATTCCACACTAGAGGTCCATTTCCCAGACACCACAGTACAAATCACTGATGGCCAGATCAATATCACTCTCTACGGGAAACCCACTGACTGGTACACTTACCTACATGCCTCCAGCTTCCATCCAGCACACACCACACAATCCATCATTTATAGTCAAGCCCTTAGATACAATTGCATCTGCTCTAATCCTACTGACAGAGCAAAAACTTCAACATCACTACTAAGCATTTGTAAAACTTAATTACCCACTGGGAGAAGTAAAAAAAACCAACTTGACAGGGCCAGATGAATACCCAAAAACCACCTACTTCAAGATAGGCCCAAAAAGGTCAATAACAGAACACCACTTGTCACTACCTCTAGCCCCCCTGCTGTACATCATCAGCAACCTATACTGGGACATGATGCTACAGTCTGAGAAGCCTTGGGTGAGAGGTCTGTTCTCTCTTACAGTCACCTAACTGATGTGCTGACCTACTCCGGGTCCCATGGGTGCGCGATACAGAGGGGGGAGTCGGGTGGCCTGGGACCAACCACCCCACCTTTATAGCAGCCTTATATAGTGTAGCAGCAATATGTGATTCAGTGTATCTACTTTAAACCTAGGTTTCCACAGTATTATGAGTACCAGGAACAATAGCACTCCGACTGTGAATACCACAATGCCCTGTGGCTGTTCTAAGTCCCAATAATTCTCTATACAGCCCCAGCTAGTGGTATTTACCGATAGTGATTGATTCATTTATTCATAACTACAATTACTTGTCTTATATATATTTGGCATAGGCTAAATGCTAGGTTACATATAGCTGTATATAATTACATGTGACTTACCAATAACATCCAATGCTCCCACATCTCACCAACAACTACGTTACAGCAGCCCTTCCAGTTAGAGATACGGGTTGGTTGGGACCTTTCGTGGTGGTGACGTCCGGGTGATCAGGCTGGGGTCTGCTGTCTGGACTGAAAGTTGCTAGCCTCCGCCTAGTGTCCAGGAGCCCACACCCTTATTCCTGCTAAATCACCCTTTATACTGTTTCTTACTTGGGGGTTCAATACCTGGCCAATTAAAGCATTTGTTACTTAATTTGGGCTTTCTATCCTCTCGGCCTGTCAGAATGTGTTACAAGATTTCCTCTGTCCTTGGTCGTTTTCCGAACCTTCCCCCAGGACCCTCTGATGTTGCACAACCAAGATGTTCTCTCTGGGGGGCTTCCAGCTACTTGCCCCAGCTGTTCTCTTTGGGGACTTACTATCTGCTTGTCAGGATGTTTTCTCTGGGGACTCTCCAACTACTTGTCAACTTTCTGATTTCTTTCTCCTGGCCTGGCTTGAGACCTTCCCGCCGTTGTATGATAGCGTTTCAAGATGGAGTGTATGGTCATTCTGCCTTGCGAGTGAGGCCCGGCCACCAGGTGCTCATGCTCCCACACTAACCTCAAGAAAACTCTCACTAGTAACCACGGGCCATACCACAGCGAATACTAATCCTGGAACTTTTCCATGCAGCAAATCCCATTGCCAATTTTGTCCACGTAATCATTTTGGAGACACCATCTCTGGACCTAACCGTGTTAATTACCGGTTTAGGGGCTCATACTCCTGTACCTCAACCAATGTTATATATGCCAGCAATGCCCCTTTGCTATGTATATTGGACAGACTGGGAGAATCACTTCTTCAAAGAATGAATGGACACAAAGCAGATATTAGGAATCTGAATACACATAAATCTGTAGTTAGCATTTCAATAGATTGGGCCATACTTTTAAAGACCTGATAATGTGTGTCTTACAACAAAGGGACTTTAACAGCAATTGCAAAGGGAGACATCTGAACTCCTATGTGTGCTCAAATTTGATATGTTGAGGCTGATTTGTCAGTTTTTATTTCTTTTTGAATCTCTTTGTTATAAAACCATCAGTGCTGTACTGGAACTGGCATATCTCCAGATCTGAAGAAGTGGGTCTGCCCCACAGAAGCTCACCAACTAATAAATTATTTTGTTAGTCTTTAAAGTGCTACATGACTGCGGTTTGGTTTTGTTAGGATACAGCCTAACTCGGCTACCTCTCTGTTGTTATCCTGATATATGCTAGTGAATCAGAACCAGGCCCTCTGTGTGCTAGAGAAAGCTGTGTGACCATGGTGTGATAAGGTTTAGGATAGGCTAGTTCTGAGAGAAATAGTTTTTTACCTCTGAGGCAAGGCTCACAGTTTGACACATCACCCTGCTCAAACTCATCTGATGAACAGCGAGTGTCTGCTTACGTTACTTTGTTCACATGGCATGTGTATAATGTCAGCAGTATGGAAGGGAAAAACGTGTTGCATACATCTAGTGTATCTTAGGTCTCTGAAGGTCACTCCACTGAAGTAATATATAGTGCTAGTATTGGTGACTCAAGGTCAAGTCAGCTTGCTTTTCATAATGCATAAACCCAAAGCTCTCTCAGACACCAATCATCTGACCTAAACCTTGGAACAAATATTTTACTAAGTAAATCAGTGAGCATGCTGGCATTTCTATTAACCTTCAATGCACTGGTGACAAAAAATGAATAATGATAAATAATAACTCAGACCCGTAAATCATACTGAGCCTCAGAGGGGGGAAAGTGTGGTATATTACCATCTCTTAAGAGTGGAGCTGGGTGAGATTGTGGGGAGAAATCCACAAAAAAGACAAATGTTCCCTCGCCCACAAGATTTCTCCAAGTTTATGGGCCAAGGGTACACTTAGGGAGAACAGTGAGAGAATATTAGATGTTGGTTGTCCGTAGAGCAGTAAGTTGGACTAAGTTATACAAGGCGGTAAGATTTTTTTTTTTTTTAGTAAGCCTTGTTTTGCCTCTTCTCCCTGAGCCTGATTCTCTGCTGGTGTAGAACGTCTTCACTCTATTGACTTTAACTGAGCTATAACAGATTACACAAGCTGATGATCTGACCCTCTGTTCTATACCAATCCTCTCATTTCATTCTTTAAGCTTTCTGATAAAGTAGCTGCTGGCCAGGGTTACCACATACTTAACAGTATCAACAAAAAATCCCCACATAGTAGAAAAATCCTGACAGTAATTTTTTCATCAATTTAACCAGTTGCAGCTGGCTTGGCACCCACTGGCAAATATTTTAGCTTTTCTCAGTGTCACAAGGCCTGGGAACCTGTTTAACTGCTCTCAAGGGGTCATGTTAAAGCAATGGAAGTATGGGAGTGAATTTGAGTTTGCAGTGCAGTCTGTTACAGACAGATGCCCAAGCCATGAGGTTTGAATTGTGGGATGAACTTCCCCGTATTTTAGAGTGTTTGGATCCAGTGTGCTGATTAAGACCCATATCTCATAGGAGATGGAAAAGACCTGGTGGACCCATAGTACTGTAGGATAAGTAGTCACTCTTCCAGCTATGGATTGTTAGGAAAGAGTGTTTGCCTGGCCCTCAATAGTGAAACAGAAAGCAGCGTGTCATAGCTTCTGGCTGTTAAACAACCTGAAATGAATTATGCCTTAGGAAAAGGGTGACCATTGATATCTGTCCTGTTTTTATTGGGGCAGTACTGTTTTTGAGCCCTCTTGCAGGTATCTTGCCTTTTTTTTTAAATATGCAAATGTCCCATATTGAATATGTCTCTGGCATTGGCAACCCTTGAAGAACAAACAAAGGAGCATTGAACTATGGGAGGGGGCTGATGGAAAGAATTTAGCCAATAGATTGCTCAAACATGTGACGAGGGACACCGGTGCTTCAGATTCTTATAAGTTAGGCATTAGCTGAGTTTTATTTTCTTGCAGGCAATGACATCCCTCATTACTGGTTGTCATTTAAAATTGCTCATTCTGTAGTTGATAAACTTGTTTAACATTATTTAAACCGCTGTTTGGATAGAAGTCTTTGGGAAACTTCATTTAGAAAAACAGGATTTGAACATATCACTTTACATGAGCTTGTATTATCCAGCACAGAGCTGGACAGTATGAGCCATACATTTCTGGGGTAACTTTTGGGACTGGGAATTGTCCTGGATTGTAATTCTAGGGTGGCTCACCATAGCACTCTTACAGGATAACTCTGAGTAATTAACATGCTAGAGGCTATGTGAACAGACCAGGAGTGGCTTCTTTTGTAGCAAGCAGTGTAAAAGGCACCACAAGTTGAAAAATGGAGTGGACAGAACTGTTCATCTGTCCAAATTCTACTGTGGGTAATGTTATAGGAGTACATCAGAAGAGGAACATGTGATCTGTTACAGATTGGGTAGGGAAAAAAGAACATGATGTGGTAATTACACCTTCATATTGTGTGCCAGCCATTGTGGCATGTGATTGAATCAGTGTTCTGGGTGGGAAGATATATTACAAATCACCCTCAAATACACAGGAGAGTATGAATTCATGAAGGGCTGTAGGAACAAAAAGCTCATACAAAGTAGTTCCATTCACAGCTGAGATGATTTTTCCACTAGCAGTTGGACCCAAGTTGCTAGATTTTACACTAGGCCAATTTTTGGGGATGTTCTGATAATGCATTTGAGTTCAGTCCATTATACAGGCAAGAACTGTTCACAATTAGATCAGGGTTCAGATTCAATTCACACCCCGCTGGAATGTTCTGGTGTATTTGAATCCAGGATTTTGATTTGAGCTAGTGTCTCATTTTACTAAAATGCAAAATAAATATGTTATGCTCCATGAGGACTTGTAGACACATTAAGGGTAAAGAATAGTCCTGATCAGAATCTATTAAAATTATATTACTTTTAGTATCATTGACAATTGCCATTAAAGTAAATTATTAGTGTGGGGGCTACATCTAAACTTCCCTAAACTAGAAAACTGTTGTCTCCTTGTGCACCTGAAAGACCAAATACTATCCTTGGATGCTTACTTTTAACTCACATTAACTAGAGAGACATTTAGTACAGCTGCAATTCAATATGTGACTGTAGAACTGAATTTGGCCCTAAGAGTTGGCTAATCACAATGACTTATTTGACTTAAATCCTTGTACTCTGAGTGGGTCATAGGTCATCTACCAGTCTCCTCCACTTCACTCTATCTTGGTACAAAACTTCTATCCGACTCCAGGAGTGCCCCAGTTTTTGTCCTTCAATATCAGTGGATCTTTTCCATGTAGTCCAAGGTCTTCCTCTTTTGCATTTTCTTGCATGTTCCATTTGAGAGCTTGATGATGCTTGATGACGTTTCTTTGAGTGTGGCCTAGCCATCCCCACTTACTTCTTTTGATTTTGAACTTCAAATGGTTCTTGTCCTGCTCTGTTCCAAAGTTCTTCCTTTGTGACAAAGATTTGCCATTTGATATGAAGGATGTACCTCATTCATCTGTTTATGAATGTCTGTCACTTGTGATTGGAAGACTTTTTAGTACACCAGGTCTCATCCACAAAAAGTCACACTCTTCACATTTGTGTTGAACATCTGCAGTTTTGTCTTCACAGATATTATTTGTGAACTCCATATGGGATAAAGAGTCTTGAATGCAGCTTTTGCTTTCCCTGTACTGGCACTGATACCCTTGTCTCTGCCCATAATACTCCCAAAGTGAACTGCTCCACATCTTCCAGGTCATCCCCTCCCAGTGTAATAGTGGTGTTGTTGCAATGGTTTATCCTCATTGTCTTGGCCTTTCCTTGTTAATGTTCAGTCCAGTCACTGAGGCAGTTTTGTCTAGTGTTGTGACCTTTTCTTCCATACTTTCATGTTGGTGTGAAAGAAGGGTAACAGTATGTAAAAATAAATGACATAGTGCTTTACAGTGGCCCCAATTCAGGAAAAGTTCTTAAATAGGTTGTTTAAGTCCCAGTGACTTCAATGGGACCTAAGCACGTACTTAAATTTGTACGTCTTCACCTTTTCTGACTGGAGATGCCTTCCTGAACTGGACCTTTGTGGGTTAAAGTGTATATGCACACACACACTTGAAGGGTTTAGAGTTGCGGACTCCAGTTTTCAAATGTTGCCATCTGCTGGGCATTGCAGTATTTTTTACATTTTAGGGCTCAAGGGGCACTTAGGTGCCTAAGTGATCAAGGAAAGTTGGACTTAGGGCAACAACAGCTTCTAGCAAACGTGTATGAGCAAGATGGTGAGTTACTGTACTAGTATCGAGGGTTCAGCACCATCTAACCCAAAATTTATAAAAGAGATAAAAGGTATTTTAAGGATGTAGTTAGACTGACTGAAAGATGTTGAGCTAGAAGGATATTAGTGTCAACTGTGTATTTGTAAAATCTTAGCTAAAAAGACTTACATTTCTGATATTCTGAGCCAAAGGACATACTGTTAGTTCTTCGTTGCAGTCATTGAGCTTAGGTCAATTCCAGAGTTGCCTTCCTTCTAATTAGATGTCGTTCATGTTGAGTGCTGAACTGCAGTTGTAGGCTAGCAGAAAATTAGTGAACTGCTAAACAGTATGTCCATATCTGAGGAAATGCCGAACTACCTGATTCTAATCTGGATAAACATTGAACCATTGTATCTCCTGTTTTGGCGACAGTGTAGTTTGTTCGATGTCTAGTCCAATTCTCTTCACTCTGCTTTCATTTCTGATTGACAACCCATAATCTGAATTGAGAGTATGTCTTTGTTCCCATCATCTGCTCCTTGTTTCCACCCCAAAAGTATGTTTCTTTTTTATAATTAGCTTTTCCGTGTACTTTGTTGCTTACATTACGCTAGTCTGAATTGCCACATCCTAATAATTGCAGCAGAATAGGAAATTATGCTACTCTGAATTTGAGTAAGTCTGATCTGCAGAATATTTATTAACCATCTCTGCTCAGTATTTCTTTCTGGCAAGCTCTCTTCCTGTCCCACATGAATAAACATATGGAGACAACTTGCCAAAGGTAGCTCCTGCTACCAGCATTTGCAGTGTTTTAAATTTACTGCTTTTATTTTGTAACCCACTACTAGTACTTATGCTAAACATAGGTCCAATTTTATTCTCAACCCTTTAACTATACACTCACCACTTATGAGAGCATCTATTTGTTCATGTCAATATAAAATAAAAAGAGTAACAAATTCTGACATTACCTGATTTGATTTATGACAGATTTCCTTTAGAGCTGCAGTATGCAATTTCACCTGTGTAAATGGGAGGGCTTCTTAAAATGGGAAAACTTTTTGCAATTCACACCAGGTTATGTTTTCCACAAAATTTAGTAACACAGCAATTTTCTACAGATCATCTTCTGAACATCTTGTTCAGTATAGGACTCTGCACTTTCATATGCATGTATCAGCTATCTTTGGCTTGCAGGAAGAAGGCAGGAGAGATTGGAGCAATACACAGAGTCATACACACAGTTATAATATATGCACACATTTGGGATAAGCCAATTGATAATGGACAGTGGTGGTATTAACAGATTTTACATTGGGTTCAGTAAACAATACATAGCTAGAAATGTTATCAGTCTCCACAAATGGAACAGGAAATCTGCATTAGACCCTACCAGTCACCAAAAGATGCAACTTTAAATCCAAATTTTGGGTAGCTGAAGTGAGGAAAATAAGTTAAAAGTGGTTGTGGTTGACTATTTAAAGTGTAGCAGCAGAGTAGCTGGCTTTTTCCCCCCCAAATAAACATACCCAAAACTGGTGCCTTTTTTGGAAAACAACAGGAGCTGGTACTCATCCGGCTCCTTTCCCACTTCCTCCCAGCCAACCCCATTGCAGAGGCTTCTGATGTGCCAGTATTCAGTACTAACAAGTACCAGCACAAAAAATGCATTGCCTAAAACATTGCCAATTCTTATGACCCATGCACTGTGTATGCCAGGGAAAGCATGAAAAACACAGCATTACTCCTGCCAAAGCCCATGAGAAAGTTACCTCAGTGTAGGCGTTCTGAAAACCTCTCTCCATGTGGTCAAACACCATGTAAATCTAGTGATGGCAGAACCTAAGAATATATGAATGGTGGTAGTGGGTCATAACAATGGTCCAACTAGCTCCATATCCTTTCTTCCACCAACAGCCTATGCTGAATGCTTCAAAGGGAATGAGCGAAGGTAGTTGTCAAGCGATCCTTTCTGTGTTGTCCACTCCCAGCATCTGTCCATCTGAGGCTTATGGACACCTAAACATGGGGTCACATCCTTGACCATTTTGTCCAATAACACTGGATGGAGCTAATTTGCAGAAACCTATCTACTTCTTTTTTAACTCTTCTTTTGGCCTTCACAACAAAACCCAATAATTGAAAGAATGTGGCTCTTCTTTTGGAAGCCCTCTTCTGCTCCTGGATCAGGAGGAATGTCTTATTTCAAAAGCGTAGATGCTCTGAGTATCCTTTTTTTGAAAGAGCAGTCCTCACGGTGCCAGATTTTTTTTCATCCTAGGCACATTCATTCGAAAGAGCGGGGGACTGTGTGGATGCTCTTTATCGAAATAATGGATCAATCTTTTGATACATTTTTTTTCCATGGGGACATGCTGTTTTTGAAAGCTTGCTGTAGTTTAGATGCAGCCCATGAGCTTTCAAAGATAATGGCCAATGGCTCAGCCTTTTATAGCTGATTTGCTAGACCTCATTCTCCATTCTATTTTCCTCGATGGGATTTTACTTCCAATTTTAAAGGATGTTTATTTGTCTCTAACAGACATTGTTACCTTGTTGTTTAAAAATAGGGCAACTTGCTTGAGTCTCCTATTTTATTTTAGGGTATACATTAATTTGAATCTCAAAGTTTCCATGGAGCTTGAAGGTTATTTCACTCGTGAGTGTTCCTTTTAATTTTTGTTCAAATTGTTTCCTTATTTATATGTACGTTACCTTTCTGTAGTTACCTGTTACTGTGGTGGGCTTATGTATAACATGGTCACTGTCAGCAAGCAGTTCAGCCCTGTTCACCTCTTGGACTCAATCTGGGCAAAATGAACACAAAAACTTACTCCAAACATTTTCCCTCTCTCCAAACATTTTCTCTCTGCACTCAGACTAATAAACAACACATGCTCTAATTGTCTGGTAAATATATTTATGGTTGAGAAATGTTTCATTAAAAGAGATATATAATCTTTTTCTAACTAGCAATGTGCAAAGTGAGGGGCACATCCCTTAGAGGGGGTGTGACATTTTATAAGGGGGGGGTGCAGCATGATCGGTCCCCTCTCTCCCCGAGACTTCCGCTGTGTCGCCAACCTTTTGCTTTCTCCCATGCAGCCTCTGCCACTTCAGTTGCCAAGGGAATGTCCACCCTCCCCCCAGTGCTCGGCCATTCAGAATGTGCAGAGGCCTTGAGTTAAATGGTGAGGCAGCCAGCAAGTTCCTGGCTTAATAAAGTACCTTGATAGACTGCATATAGAATTGGAGAAGAAAAGAGAAGAACTAAGAGAAAATTGCCCTCCACAAAGTATTTGTGCAATATGGCTAGTGGATTAACTAACATCCACCTACTCTACCACTTCTCTGCTGAAAAAACAAGCCTTGACCTGAAGGGACCATGGCTAATGCTGACTCATTCTCTACGTTGCTCACTCTTGAGTTTCCCTTGAAGATCCTGCCAATTAAGCAAAAGTAAGCCAAACTCTGTGTGTTGTGGTATCTGATGTTGACTACCACTCATGAGATGCTGCCAAATTAATTTTCAAGGCCTAACATTTACTCTGTAGCCAGTTCTGAAATGGAAGGCTCGGCATTTTATCCTCTTAATCTCTACCCTTAATTATTTGAAACACAAATTAAATCACTTAACAACAATTTAATAAGCACTAAAAAGCGCAGTGAACAAGATAATGAATAGGAGCTTGTATTTTCTTTTGTGTGGGTGGTTCTTAGCTTATTTTGCATATTTCTTCCTTTCTGAGCATACTTCCTGCACCAGTTAGGACAGGGATGGGCAACCTAAGCTAGTGTGAGTGACCCACTTTGAGATACCCATAATCAAGACAGCCTCTCAGGACAAGGTAGTTTTTCTAACTGCACTTGCATACCAGGATGTGGCAAATAGCAATACTTTGATTAGATGCAGAGGGAACACATGTCTCTAACAGTTAATATAGTGTATAATCAACATGCAACTCATTTCACTTGCCCTTGTTTTACATATGTATCAGCAGAGTAATGCCAGTAGGAAAAACCTATGCAGATGGAAACCAGCAGACTCTGGAAACCCTGGGCAATGGTAAACAAAATACCTCATAGAATCATAGAATGCTAGGGCTGGAAGGGACCTCAGGAGGTCATCGAGTCCAGCCTCCTAGTTCAAGCAGGATCAACCCAGCTAAGTCATCCCAACAGGACTTTGTCAAGCCAGGACTTAAAAATCTCTAGGGATAGAGATTCCACCACCTTTCTAGGCAATGCATTCCAGTGCTTCACCACCCTCCTGGTGAAGTAGTTTTTCCTAACATCTAACCTGCTCCTCTCCCTTCTGTAACTTCAGACCACTGTCCTTGTTCTGCCATCTGGCACCACTGAACGGTTTCTCTCCACCCTCTTTGGAGCTCCCTTTCATAGGCTCTTCATAAAATACTGGTGGGCCACAGTTTGCCCACCACTGATTTAGGATGTTAGGAGACTTACATTTCTTTTCTTTTTTTTTTTGCCTTCTCCAAACCTAATAAATTATTTTGTTAGTTTTTAAAGTGATACTGGACTGTTTTTGTGTTTTGAAACATTATTCAAATCATTATTTTAATAAACTGTTTATCAAGAAATAATAAATAATCCTTAGAGTGAAAAGTACTTTTACTCCTTTGTTAATTTGAAAGCACTTCAAAGCCCAGGATAAATACTGTTTCCTACAGATTGAGTGATATGCACAAGGTCACAGAGCAAACAGTAGCATAGCCAGAACCAAGCACATTTATCCAGACTCCCAGTCCTATGTCACGATCTATGATACCTCATGGCTTATTTAGAATTTATCCAAACTTCTTTAGTGTGGCTGCCAATTGATATTTGTGCTAACTGTTAAAAAAAGAAGCAGAACTCTTTCTATGATTTATAAAGGCTAGAGAGTATAATAAAGCTATTTGAGTCACTCAGCCAGCAAATGGATCATATTCTTAGAAAAAAATTATGCCAGGCCATCCATTTTACAGAATTGCAAACCCCATGTTTTAAAACAAACTGTCTGACCCCCAAGTAATCATGTTTAGGTAAATCCCATTTTTAACTTAATAAGGAAGCCACCTCCAGTTTGTGTGGGATTATTTCAGACGAGCCTAGAAAAGAATCTCATTTTACTTACTAGAGGCAGATCAGCATGATTGTTTAAGGGAATCTACCTTATATGAGGCCGAGATTCAGTGAGTATTCATATATGCATCGTATTAGCACTTATCTCTAGCTGCGGTGATGTTCTGCAGAAAAAACAAAAATCTCAAGCATTTACATTAGTGAAGAAAATTTCAAAAATGTGAACCAAGTGTAAACATGTGAATGAAAGTCTAACTGGTGCAGCGATATCTACAAGGGTCTGCTAAGGAGTGTGAAGAGGCATACGTACCCATTCATTTCAGTGAGAGGGTAACACAGATGCTCAAAGATAATTTAAATGTTAACAATGTTAGCTATTTCATTCCTTCTTCCAGAAAGGAGGAGAATCATATATCTGCATGATTTGCTGTGAGATGTATGTTCCTTGCTACAAGTGGGTCACCTATGGCTGATGCCACCACTTCTATTTTCTCCCTGCTCACATAGGTGGAGCATATGATGGGGCCACAGTGTGGCAGTGCTCCCACACCCATTTTGAGCTTGTTAGGGTCTAATGTTTGATGTGCTGGCTTACACCTTGTGACAGTGGATTGATTTAAATCACCAAAGAAAATCATTGATTTAAATCAAGTTATCAAAAAAGCTAAGACTGACTGTGCTTACAGTGCACTCAATTTTGGAGTAAGCCTTGTTGAACTCATTTGGCATAAGGCACGTGTTTTGTGTAATATAAAACAAGAAAATGACATTCAGTGGCAACTGTCTACTAGAGTTCTCTTTCTTCAGCTTTCTACATTATATAATAGAGTCTAAACCTAGTTAACTAATTAAAAAAGTCATAAGGATTTGTGAAGCTAAAACAACATCCAACACAGGAAACAACTTATAAATGTACCTGTCAAATCACACTTCTATGAATGATAGCTTGCAAAGGGAATTATTTGTTACCACCCGTATCAACTCAGTCATATCCACATCGTTTTCTCCCAATAAGCAGCTTTCATTATGATGTTTCATTCTTGCATCAAGGCCCTGCATCTTTTTCTTGCCTTGCTCACATGTGACACATTTTCCTTTTCTACCCAGGCAATGAATGTTTTGAAAATATTCCTGGATATGGCTTCTATTATGCTGAGAACACATGACAGGTTTTCTGTGGCAAAAGTGTGGGGGACTATATATGAAGTACTGTGTGCGCTGAATATCGTCTCCTTTTTCTTTCCATCCCATTCCACTGTTCCTTTTTGTGCTGCTTCTGTCCTTTCCTATATATTGTCTCTCTGTCTTAACTAACTCCTCTGCTGTGTTTGGCCTATGTCCACCACCACATAAGCACAGAACAAAAACGGTCCCGCCCACCTTATGTCTTTCTTTGAACATGTTGCTTTTTAGTCTTCTGAGAAACAGAATTTGAAACACCAGAACTTTGAAGAAGCAAGAGCTGATACTTAGGATGGACTGTAAGTGTGTGTAGTATGTCCGTTATGAGTTAATTGTATCTGTTATTTTAGTATTTTATTTGTGATTTTAAAAAATCCAATTTAAATTAAAAATCATCAATTTTATCCCCCCTGAGTTGTGGTTTATACACTACACCACCAAATATTTACAATAACAAGACTCCATTTCAATTAATTAGGAGGAAGGTAAGATCAGGGGGTGGGGGATAGATTTTCAAATGTACAAATGGAAATTAGGCTCCTAATTTAAGTGTCTTTCAAAATCTCACGCAAGGCTTTTTGTGTTTAATTTATATTTGTTTAATTTATATTTTCAATGCTTTATTTGCAATGTAACATCTGGAAAATTAGTATAGAGGTATCATATTGGAAAAAAATAAACTTGCCTTATTCCACCTAATCAAACAATAGTTATAAACCCCCTAATGAAAGTTGTATTGCATGCAGAAGTCTCCTCTAATAACCAAAAATCATTTACATTTCTCTTTTGGAAGAACCCTACTCAGTAGTTGTTATTGCAGCTTAGTGTATAAAACAAGTCTGAAGTTTTTACAGCAAGACATTTTGATAGATGAATAGAGAAGAAAGAAGTTTTTAAAATGTGATAAATTACTGCTCTTTCCGAGGCTAATAACTCAAAGTGGATTGTCCAATTAGCCTCATACCTTTAAAAAATGTATCCTCTCAGAAGAACACAGATTCAAGCAAAGTAATTCATCAAGCCATGTGGTCTCCATTACAATGGCATCTGAGTACTTCATGGTCGTTAATATATTTATCCACATGATGCCCATATGAAGTAGGGAAATACTGTTTTCTCTAATTTAGAGAGGGGGAACTGAGGCATATAATAACTAAGTGATAAGCCAAAGGTCACACAAGGAGTTTATAGCAGCAGTGAATTGAGCCCTGGTTTTCCAAGACCAGATTAGCATCCCAGCAATTTGACCATCCTTCCTCTCTGTGATCCTCTAACATGACACTAATTTAGCAGTTGAGTGAAATTTCTTTAACATATAATTTCTGTACATATTCTTCTAGACACTAAAATTCAGTTGATAATTGTGATGCCTGGTTTCAGTGTTCTAAACTAGCAGCAGCTACAGAAGAATTTCTACATTGGTCCTGCACTGCTAGATTGACACATTCTCATGGAATTTGCAAATTTATTTTCATAGAAAAGAAAGCAGATGTAGATCAAAACAACTTACTATAGCTAAGCCTAGGAACATTACAATGGTTGCAGCAAATTCCAGTTTAGTTCACATGGAATCACGACAAATTATTTAGAAATTCCCATTTTTGGTCATGCATAATTTTCCTTAATTTAGGACCCAATTTTGCAGGCTTCATCTTATTCTATGGGTGGTTTGTATTGGATAGCTTGAAGAAAATCTGTTGTGCCATTTTAAGTGGCGAATAAGGGGACAGAGGTTAAGGGTGTATTTTGCAACTTGAATGTCACATTCCTCAAAGTTGGTGCATGTAAGTTCAAACCATCATTGTTACACTAGTGTTTTTGTGTATTATTCTAATAATGTTGACCTGAACTTAGAATAATGGATTAGTTCACTCTTGATCTCTGTCTCTTTGACCTTATGCAAAGGCAGCATTCTTACTTCCAGGAGAGAAGAAGAAACATAAATTGCTGTCTTGTGACTTTCTTTTTCACACCTAGATGCAGTACCTGGACAATGTAGCCAGCAAATTGGATTGTCCAGATAAAGAAATGCTGACTGGGTGGAAATGGTGGATCTGAGGTGGAGAGGAATGGTGTGGAGGGCGATCACTCACTCCCATAAAATAATAACAAAGGTAGCCATGTTAGTTTGTATTCTGACAAAATAAACCGGTAGTCATATAGCACTTTAAAGACTAACAAAATAATTTACTAGGTGATGAGGTCTGTGGGACAGACCCACAGCTCATCCCCTAATAAATGATTTTGTTAGTTTTTAAAGTGCTACATGACTGCTGGTTTGTTCTGAGAAAATAAGAATATATTTAATGAGAGACTATGGATTGCCTTTTTGGAAAATGCCCCTTTTAATAGCTTACTCTACTTCCTTGTGGAGTAGGCATCTTGTGGGCTTCAAAAGAACAGGTCAGAGATATACCCACAAGTCTATATAGCCCTTGATATTTCAGACTTCAGTCACATGAGTGTCATCTGGTATCTTCCTGAATTAGATTAATTGCAATGAAACTGTGGATCCTCATTTCGAATCTATGACTAATAGCCTTGAAATCCATAACACAGATAAATAATTGCCCCTTCAGCTATCTCATGTGTCTGTACAGACATGCAGTTATGATCTAGGACATCCATAGGCACCTAATGAACATAATCACTAGATCATAATAGATCATGTGGCATTAATAAATGTTCAGGGGATACAATTTACTGGTGATGATGCAAGGATTTTAACACCATTGAAATTATCTCTATGCTGCAAAGAGCAGTTTGGATACATGAAGTAGTCTGGGTGCTTTGGATCTGAAAATGTTAATATTATAAACTAAAGGTATACTTTGTGTATAATAAATCTAAGTGTCTATTCTTCCTGCGCACTCAATAAATCTACTTCCCATCAACGTTTAATTATATTGTTTGCATTATTCTGTCCTGAAGAGGATTACACTCTGTAAATCATATCCTTCTGGTGTACACTACAGCATAAGGTTAGTTAATTAAAGCATATATTTTATTAGTTATTACATTTCAATCTTGTAAAACTACATGCCACAGTTAGAAACATAATTCAGAGGTTTTGGTTTATTATGGTTGAATGTAAGATGGTACTAGGAAAGTTTTAATAGGGTTGGACGTCCCCAGACCTGCTGCATGGTGGCTTGCTTGTGAATTTCAAACCATGAAAAATCAGATGGATACAGTGCAGTCATGGGGAAAGTCAGTGAGCTTATAAGGCCTGGAATGCTCTTATACAAAGAACTCATTTGTTCCTCTGAAGAACTCCACTCTAAATTGGTGTTTACTACAGCTAGTATTGCAGTTAGCATGTTGCCATCCATTGAATCAATCTTTTCATATAATCATGGAATCCTAGGGCTGTAAGGGACCTCAGAGGTCATCAAGCCTAGCTCCTTACCCAAAGCAGGATCAAACCTAACTAAATCATCTCAGACAGGACTTTGTCAAGATGGAACATAAAAACATTTAGGGATGGAGATTTCACCACCTCTCTAGGTAACACATTCCAATGCTCCATTACCATCCTAGTGAAATAGTTTTTCATAACATTCAACCTACACTTTCTGCTCTTTAATTTTAGACCATTGCTCCTTGTTTTGCCATCTATCACTACTGAGAACAGCCTCTCTCCATCCTGTTTAGAGCCCCCTTTCAGGAAGCTGAAGGCTGCCATCAAATCGCCCCTCAGTCTTCTCTTCTGCAAACTAAATAAGCCCAAATCTCTCAACCTCTCCTCATAGGTCGTGTGTTCCAGTCCCTTAGTCATTTTTGTTGCCCTCTGCTGAACCCTTTTGAATGTGTCCACATCTTTTCTTCAGTCAGGGGCCCAGAAATGGATGCAATACTCCAGATGTGGCCTCACCAGTGCCGAAGTGAGGGGAATTATAACTTCTTTAGATCTGTTGGAAATGCTCCTCCTAATACACCCCAATATGTCAATAACCTTTTGGCTACAAGGGCACAATTTGGGGAGACTGGATCCTACTTGTAGTGAGACATTCACATGGGATCTAATACAACTATTTCAGGAGTTTCTTCACTCAGAACTTACCTGTGGACAGCTGAGCTACGTCTACACGTGACGCCTACATCGAAGTAGCTTATTTCGATGTAGCGACAACGAAATAGGCTATTTCGATCAATAACGTCTACACATCCTCCAGGGCTGGCAACATCGACGTTCAACATCAACGTTGTGCAGCACCACATCGAAATAGGCGCTGCGAGGGAACGTCTACACACCAAAGTAGCACACATCGAAATAAGGGTGCCAGGCACAGCTGCAGACAAGGTCACAGGGCAGACTCAACAGCAAGCCACTCCCTTAAAGGGCCCCTCCCAGACACAGTTGCATTAAACAACACAAGATCCACAGAGCCGACAACTGGTTGCAGACCCTGTGCATGCAGCATGGATCCCCAGCTGCAGCAGCAGCAGCCAGAAGCCCTGGGCTAAGGGCTGCTGCACACGGTGACCATACAGCCCCGCAGGGGCTGGAGAGAGAGCATCTCTCAACCCCTCAGCTGACGGCCACCATGGCGGACCCCGCTATTTCGATGTTGCGGGATGCGGATCGTCTACACGTGCCCTACTTCGACGTTCAACTTCGAAGTAGGGTGCTATTCCCATCCCCTCATGGGGTTAGCGGCTTCGACGTCTCGCCGCCTAACGTTGATGTTAACATCGAAATAGCGCCCAACATGTGTAGCCGTGACGGGCGCTATTTCGAAGTTAGTGCCGCTACTTCAAAGTAGCGTGCACGTGTAGACACGGCTCTGGAGTGCTTTGACTGCTGTGTTCATGTTGTTTGTAATCTTCCTGTTGGTTACCTTGTGTGTCCTCCTCTCTCTGCTGTATCCACCTGTTTGTTTCTTGTATTATGTTAGATTCTAAGATCCTCAAGACAGGCAGCTTTTTGTCATGTGTTTGCACGGTGTCCCCCTGGTTGTTGGCCAGTGGTACCCAAACCATGGCATCCAAGGGCAGGCAGAGGGTTTGCTCCCTACGGCTGCCCACTCAGCTCTTACAAAGGCTGGGCTGTGGTATCAAGGCCCTAGCCCAGACCAGACCAGAGTCAGCCTGGGGAGAGCTGCATGGCATCCATAGGGAGCCTGGGTCTCTCTCCGGGCAGTGGTCTTGTGGGGCAGAGACAAGGGCAGAGGGCTACAGGGTACCTGGGAGAAGAGGAGAGTAGGGTAGGGTGGGTCCCCTTACTCCCTCCTTTTTGAGAAGCCTCTGATGTCTTGGTTGTTGCCATAACACAAATTATAACTATAACAAGGTGGCATTCTGTGATGTAGGCTTCTTTTGTGAGACTTGGTCCAAAGCCTCATCAAGTCAGTAGGAATCTTTCCATTGCCTTGAGTGGGCTTTGGATCAGATCCCTGATCTTCCCAGCCCAAATTTGCACCCACAAATGTTTCAGAAATCCTGCCTGTCGAGGATCAGGTACAGCAGCAGAATCAGCCTCTGAACAACCTATTAAGCACAGCTGGCTTTTAGTAGACATATGTATCATATCTCACAGAGGTGAAAGGGACCTCCAGAGGTCATCAAGTCCAGTCCCTTGCACTCACAGTAGGACTGATCACCATCCCTGGTGGTTGTTGGCCTTTTTTTAAAAAAAAAAAGAAAAAAAAACTTGGCCCAGACCCTTGAAAGGCCCCCTCAGGGACTGATCTCACAACCCTGGGTTTACAAAGCCAATGCCTCTGATTCAGCACTGACCATGGGCTCTGATTTCCTGGCTATCTGCTCTAACCACTAGACAGCATATCTCGATTACTAATACTTCTCAGCTTTTTGGGGCAAACCCAAAGCCATGCTTTTGAGATTTGACATCAGTAGTGTCTACCTTCAAACATCATATTAGTAGACATAATCATGAGGTAAATTCTCAGAGTTAAAACACCCCCTTATGTCAATGGAACTTTAGCTTGTGTAATGACTACAGAACTGAGGTCTAGGTATGTGTTTCCTGTCTTTTATGTGCATGGGGGGGACTGAAACATTGTCCAGATTCAGCAACAACCATGTAAAAGAAGGCTCTTCTTCCATCACCTTTTACATTAAGGCTTGAAGCCACAAAATGAAGAGCACTACCAGGAAAGCCAGTGAGATGTGACCTTGTAGGATCAGCATTTAGACAGCAGAATTTGGGCTCAGCTTCTTCAGATGCAGGTCACCTACTGCATAGCTTACTTTATTCCTGACTATTGTCACTTAATAGGTATTGCTTGAATAGGCTATATCTGTATCTATAACAATAACCAGTTTTGTAGGGCAGGTCCCTAAGGCTGCATAAATTGTTCTTTTTTTATGATGATGTGCCAATGGACATCATGTGGCCTTAGCATCAATGGGTCAGAATGCAGGTTGAACCTCTCTAATCTGGAACTCTGACATCTGGAAACTTCTGTAACCCAGCATGGTTTTAATTGGCTGAATGACCGCTTATTATGGCTGTGGTCAAGTTTTCCATGGTGCCATAAATTTTGTTTACAGCCACCAGGCCTGACTCTTATTGTTGTGTGCAGCTATTTTGCTGTAATTTACCCCTAAATGTCTTTTAAGAGACCACTAAGCAGTGGAAGGCTCCTGTGGTATGGCAAATTCTCTTGTTTGGCACCGGTCAGGTCCCAGGCAAGAGAGGTTGAGCCAGTACAATGAATCTAGCTGATGGCTGCTTGTTAAAGTGTTCTGGATCCTTGGATGGGAATAAGGCAAAGGGTGCTGAAAGGAAAGACAAAACTGGTGGCTTTCAGCCAATGAAAGTAGGGGCCAAAACTTGGCATGCTTTTAGAAAAAAGTTCTATACTTGTTCACAAAAAAAAAACAAACAAACCAAGCAGTCCTGTAGCACCTTAAAGACTAACAATTTATTTATTAGGTAATGAGCTTTCTTGCAAAGACCTACTTCATCATATATATATATATATATAGTGGTAAACCCAGTGGTAGACCCTTACCTGGAAGCTTCCGGAGCCTTCTAGAAGGACAGTGTACTGGGTCTATTTGGAGACCAGGGAGTGGGTGGGCACAGCCCGCCCACGACTAAAAGGCCTCTCTTAATAGAAGAGGGATCCCTTTAAAAAAAAAAACATGGCCCCAACAGAGTGCGGGGGACAACTGAAGAAAATACAGGGATGGGAGTGGAGGTCAAATGTTTAAAACGAGGGAACCAGAAGGGGACACCGAGCAAAGAATCCCGGACAGCCCCCACTGCCCCTCAAAGGTGTCGAGAGAGCCAGTGGACGCTGCCCAAAGGAACTCTGCCCGGATTCGTGAGCAGAGGGCGGAGCAGAAATAGGCCCCACAGTAGCAGGCTTCCCCCACTGCCAGCCTCCTCTCCCGAGTGTTATAAATGGCTACCTTGGCCATAGCCAGGAGGAGGCTGACAAGGAGGTCCCACGACTTAGTGGGGCCGTGGATGGGGTGTGCTAGAATGAGGAGGTGCAGGGAGAAGTGCAGGCAGAACCTCAGCAGGAGGTTCTGGAGGAGCCGGAAGAGGGGCTGCAACCTGACACACTCGATATAAATGTGTGCCAGGGTCTCCCTCGTGCCACAAAAGAAACAGGTATGTAGGAGGGCGGTCAACCGCGCCAGGTACATGCCCGTGCTTACCACCCCATGCAGGATTCTCCAGCTGATGTTCCCGGCAGGCCGCGGGACCAGGGAAGAATAAAGGCTGGCCCACGGGGGCTCCCCACCCTCCAAAGATGGTAGAAGTTCCTGCTACTTGTGGTCTGGGCGGGACATGAGGGTGGGATAGTGGAGCGTGTGAAGCACGAGCGTGTACAGATGATGTCTGGGCACGGTTTGAAAGGGACTGGCTGCAAGGTGTGCAGCCGGCTGGGATGATGCAGGGGAGGGGGGCGGGAAGGCTCACGGAGCAGGGGGCCCACAGAGAGATCCGGAGGGCCAGGAGTGAGTGGGGGGGGGGGTGCACCCTCTCACAAGACCCGGCGCAGGTAGACGTGAGCAGAGGGTGGCAAGGCGGCCTTCACCTCCTTGAGTACGTGCCGGGGAGAATGTAGGGTGGAGAGCCCCATGAGCCGGGCGAGTGCCAGGGCCTCCATCCAGTCTCCCCGGCTGTAGCCCAGGAGGTCTCCGACCCTGGTGATTCCACCGAGGACCAGCCTCCGGCACACCGCAGGGGACTCCGCCGCCTGCACACGGAGGTACGGGTTGTGTAGCAGTGGCTCCGTGAGGAGGTCTTCCCCCGTGGCAGCCCCTAAAGACCTGGAGACTGAGAGCAGCTGCCAGGTGCGGAGGAGGTCCTGGTGGAAGGCCGGCAGCTCTGAGAGGTCTCGCGGATAGCCTCTCAAAGGCAAATAAAGGAGCTGCCGGTCGTATCGGAGCCCTTGGAAGCAACGGAGGAAAGCATGTGCCAGCGTGCTCCACGCTGGACTATCTGCACTATTGGAGTCTCTGCAGGGCCCGGAGGAGGAAGACATGGACCTGAGTGCATAGGCAGGTCAGGCCCTGCCCTCCCTCCTCCGGGGGGTGATGAAGAACCCCTGCAGGGACCCAGTGCAGTCCTGGCCAAAAGAACTCCAGAACTACCTTCTGGAGGGCGGCCAGGAAACCTGGGGGTGGGACAAGGGTGTTGAGACGGTGCCAGAGCATGGACAGGACTAGTTGGTTAAGCACCAGTGCCCTCCCCATAGGGAGAGGCACTGGAGCAGCCCTGCCCACCTCCGCAACTGCTCAGCCACCCTGCCAGTTTTCCGGCAGAGAGGGATGCGTAGCAGATAGAAAGACGCCTAGGTAGGATAGCGGACCCGCGCTCCACCAAATGGCCTGAAGCATGGGTGGGAGGTGGCCCACCTACCACCCAGCCCCAACCACCAGGCCAGAGCTCCTGACCCAGTTGACCCGGGCAGAGGAGGCTGCCGAGTAAACGGCTTGGCAGGCCTCCAACTGCACCAGGTCTCCCGGGTCCTGGACCACAAGGAGTATGTCGTCGGTGTACGCTGACAGAACCAGCCGCAGCTCTGGCTCACAGAGCACCAACCCCATCAGCCTTCGTCGAAGGAGATGGAGGAAGGGCTCAATGGCCAGAGCGTAGAGCTGGCCCGACAGCGGGCAGCCTTGACGCACCCCTTGCCCGAAGCTGACTGGAGCGGTCAGGATCCAATTGAGCTTGACCAAACACTCTGAGTCAGTGTACAGCACCCAGAGAAACCCAATGAAACGGGGTCCGAAGCTGAAAGCCCACAGAGTGCCCAGGAGATGCCTGTGGTCCACCCTGTCAAACGCCTTCTCCTGATCCAGGGACAGGAGGGCGAACAACAGACCATCCCTACACCTGAGCTGCAAGAGATCCCAGATCAGATAGAGGTTGTCAAAGATGGTGCGGCCAGGGACGGTGTAGGTCTGGTCAGGGTGGACCACGTCCTGCAGCACAGACCCCAAGTGATGGGAGATGGCTTTAGCGATAATCTTGTAGTCCATGCTGAGGAGCGAGATGGGACACCAGTTCCGAAGGTCGCGGGGGTCCCCCTTTTTGGGCAGCAGGGTGAGGACAGCCTGCCTGCATGACAGGGGGAGGACCCTGCTTTGCAAGGACTCGGCCCAGATGCTCAGCAGGTCTGGACCGAGGACGTCCCAAAACACGAGGTAGAACTCCACGGTCAGCCGGTCCATGCCCGGGGACTTGTTGGTGGGCATGAGATGGAGGGCTTCCGAGAGCTCAGCCAGAGTGAGAGGAAGCTCTAGCCAGTCCTGGTCGCCCGTGCTGACCGAAGGGAGTTGGTCCCAAAGCACTCTGCAGGCGTTGGCGTCGGACGGATCCAGGGAGAAAAGTGTGGCGTAGAAGGTGCAACCTCTCTTGTGCATCTCCGCCGGATCCATAAGAAGGGTGCCATCCTCCACAAGGAGGCAAAGGATATGTTTCTTGGCACCCCTCTTTTTCTCCAGGGCATAGAAGAAGCGGGAGCCATGGTCCATCTCCCGAAGGAGCTGGATCTGCAACCTCACGAGGGCGTTGAGGGCCCTGAGCTCGTCCCGCTTCTCCCGGTACGTGCCACAGAGGGATGGATCTCCGGGGCTGGCGGCCAGGCGCCTCTCCAGCTCAAGAACCTCCCACTCCAGCTGTCCTATCAATGCATCCCGCCACCGGCTGGCCCCCCAGGTATAGTCACGGCAGAAGAGCCGCGCGTGCCCCCTTCCCAGATCCCACCACCACCGTGCTGAGGTAAAGGCACACTGTTGCCCGCACCAGGCCAGTCAGATTGCAGGATTTCGGCCTCGGGAGCAGTTATGAGCAGACGAGGGTCGAGGGGAGGTGCAGGAAGAATGGGGATGGGGACAAAGGTGATGAATGTATCTGGGGGCAGGACAGCTACAGCTAGGAGGTGATCCTCAGCTGGGGGGGCGGTCGCACCCTGTGACGTCCCAGAACAAGGGAGGATAATGGTTGGGGGATTGCTGGCAGGTGGGGAGAGAGAAGGTGAGGGGGGACGCTGGGTGTGGGTGGCTGGCCCATAGGCCTCTAGCAGCAGACTCCCTATGTCCAGAGCAGCTGGTGTAAGGCCTAGGGCCTCGACCTCCTGCGAGAGGAGGGCGAGGCCAAGGCTCATCTCCTCAGGGCACCCCACGATAGTGGTCTGGGCAGCGGCCAGAGGGGTGTCGGAGGAGGGCACAGGCTCAGGACAAGCCCTCTCTGCCCCTTTGGGCTCGGGCTCCGGCACAGGGGGGGCGATATTTTCCATTGCCGCGGCGGCAGCCTCAGTCACCCCCGGCAGATGGTCAGTAGCCAGGGGTTCAGCAGATGGATCAGGGCTGGCGGCTCTTTTTAATGCTTTGCGTGGCACATCCACCCCGTCCTCCGACAGGGTGGAGGGCCGGGCATGTGCACTTCTTTTCTTGTGCTTCCCCCTTACCAATACCCAGTCCTCCAGAGAGGTGGGCTCAGTGGTAGAGGAGGAAGGACCAGGGGACGGAGGCAACAAGGATGGAGGGAAGGAAAAGGAGGATGGAACACTGAGGGAGAGGGACGGCCCGCCCTGGGTGGGCCCTGTCCGGGTCCTCCCACCAGCCCTGCCTCCCTCTCCTCCACAGACCTGGCTTGAATGCCCGCTCGGGCGCCGGCGCCTGCTTCTTCTTGCCCCTCACCATGTGCCTGGGCATCCTCCAACACCCGAGAGGGGATGGTTCCGTCCGGGGTGGGAAGAGGAGGGGGGCGGTCCCAGGGCCTGTCGCGGTTGGGGTGTCGCTGGTCGTGTGGTTTGCACCCCCCGGGTTGGAGGAGGTCCCGGGCTCTTCTCTTTCGGGCTGGGCCAGGGGGCAATCCCTCCGGACATGCCCCGCCGCCTGACACACGAAGCACTGGGCCTCCCCCAAGGTGTAAAAGACCCGGTACTGGGCCCCTTGATGAGGCACCAGTATAGTCCCCTCCTGGGCTACCCCACCCTGTGCTGCTGCCGGCGGCAGTTGGATTCGCGCCTGCCGGCGGAAGGAGAGCATGTGCCGTAGGGCAGGGTCTTTGCAGCCAAGAGGGAGGGGACTCAGGACTGAGGAGCGTTGGCCCAGGGAGGTGAGGAAAGGCAGAAGGGCGGAATTGGGAAGGAAGGGAGGGACAGAGGAGAAAACCACCTGCATGCCCAGGTCCTCAAGCGGCTCCAGGGGCACATAGATGCCCCCAACCGCCAAGCCCCTCTCCACCGCATCCTGCGTGGCAGCCTCCGACACCAGGAAGAAGACGATCTTCCGGAACATTCGAGAGGCCGCCACCACGGCCGCGGGCCCCACCACCCGCGC
This sequence comes from Carettochelys insculpta, assembly GCF_033958435.1. Lineage (NCBI taxonomy): Eukaryota > Metazoa > Chordata > Testudines > Carettochelyidae > Carettochelys > Carettochelys insculpta. The sequence goes on from NC_134143.1 coordinate 13,233,888, forward strand.
CAACGCCCGCACGTAGGTCTCCACGTGGGGCGAGGCCGACACCATGAGGCAGAGGACTCCGTGCCTCCTGGTGAGGGCAGGGAAGGGGCCGCGACCATCAGGGATGGTATTCCAAGCGGAGGAGGAAGGAGCAGGGTGCAAGGTGGCTGCCGCCACCTGGGCGTATGACCTGGGGGCCGGGGGATCTGAGCCCTCAGGATCAGTGGTGGGAGCAGGGGGAAGGGAAAGAGGGGCTGCAGCAGGTGCATTGGCAGCTGGAGTGGAGGACCCAGCTATGGGAAGTTTGGCCTTCCGGGCAGGGCTCTTGCCCTTTTTGGTCCCCTGGCCCTTCCTGCCCTTTTGGGGGGGTGGATGAGGGGCGGGGTCTCCGGAGGAGGATGCCGCGGCGGGGGCAGCAGGAGTCCTGGAGCCCATGCCCGCACCCTCAACCGTCACAGAGTTCCCGGCAGCCCTGGACAAGTCGGCCGCTGCTGCAGAGGTGGAAGGAGTGACAGTGGAGGGGAGGGGTGCATCTATGGACAACCCCCCAGTGGGTGGGGAGGCCATTTTATAAGGTATAAGGGTTTGTGAAAAAATGGGAGTGGGTCCTTTAACTAGTGGGGGAGGGGAGAAGGGAAAAAGAAAGAGAAAATGAAAATGGCTGCCCGTCCCCTACCAGCCAGGCTGAGGACCTGGATGGCAGGGGTGGGGCAGGAGGGTAAGAAAAACAAAGGAAAGGGAACACAAAAAGGCCACAACTCCCAACACAAGATGCTATGATGGCTCCTGTTTCTCCACTGGGATGTGGGGAGGTGAGTGCAAGGAAGGGGAAGGGGCTCAGGCACCTAACAAAGGAAGGGGGGGTGGTTTGCAGGCACAAAGGGGAGGGAGAAGAGGGGGAAGAAAGGGAGTGGCAGAGCCAACCAGAAAGGGGGGGCAGGGGGGTATAAAGGGAGGGATGTGCCCACAGGTGCCTGAGGGGTGGGCCCACAGCAACTGCTGCAGAGCCTCACAGAAACAGAGGAAGGGGCAGATGGTTAAGGTGGGGCCCAGATGGAGAGGGTCCCAGCGGCAGCTGGGTCGGGGGAGGGGGGTTGGCAAAGGAGGCAGTGGCTGCAGGGTTGGGGCAGGGAGCACACCCTAACACCCCACCCCCAACTATGCAGCCACCCCTGTGGAGCCCTGGTGGAGAGGGACCCCACCTAAACTCACCCGCCCCCCAGCCTCTCCACAGCAAGCTGTGGAGGGAAAAAAACAGCCACTGCCCAAGAAAGCCCCTTACCTCCTCTGAAGCAACGAGGATGCCCCAGCCAGTAGATAGAAAGAGTGGGCCCAAATGGAGGGCCAGAAAATTCCCCCCCAGAAGATGGAAAAAAAGGGGGGGAAGGGTACCCCCTTCCCTGCCAAGAGGCAGGGCAGCAAGAGTCGCCCCACACACCACCCACCCAGCAGCTCCAGAGGGAAACTAGCCAGGAAGGGTGGAGTGGGGGGAGGAAAGAAGCAACCTCCCCAAGGCAGGGAAAGGGAAGCTGGCCCAAGAAAGCTGCCAAAAGACAGTCCCAGAGGGGGCTGAAGCAGCCAAAGGCTGCCTGTCCCCCGTACTCCCCTCCCAACTGCGGGGCTCCCCAGGTGGGAACCCCGCAGCCTGGAGGACAGAGCGTTTCTGTTCCCTGTCTAGGCCCAGACCTTCATTGGTCAGATGGGCCCTGTGCTCCCTATAAAAGGCTCCCCATCTGGTAGCAGGGGGGGAAGGTTTAGGGAGGTGCACCAGAGGAGCAGGAGTGCGAGCGCAGCAAGACGGTACCATGGAGAAGTGGTGGGTGAAGTGGCCCAGGGTGAGGCTACTACTTTGGAGTAGGGGTAAAGGTCCTGCCGGTTGCCTTTGTTCTCATAGGGACCCTGGGCTGGAGTCCAGGGTAGAGGGTGGGTCTGGACTCCCCCCACCCTTCCCCCGAGGGATCACTTTACTGGAGCAGGTGCGGGCCTGCAAGGGGACTGGTATTATTCTCCCTGTACTGGTCCTGCCTCTGATGAGGATGGCTCGCTAAGCGGAGACCCCTGCCTTTGGAAGGGCCTGGGCAAAAGGGGGGCCTCCGTGAGTCTCTGAGGCAGCACAGAGCCACCAGGAAGCGCAGGGACCCACAGAGGCTGACAAGGGACTTTGTCACTATATATATATATATATATAATATATATATATATAATGCAAAGACCCACTTCATCTCTCTCTCTCTCTCTCTCTCTCTCTCTCTCTATCTATATATACATATACACACACACACATACAGCTATTATGGTGGGTGGTGGCTTGTTCTATTTTTGTTCTTTTTCATTCCTTAATTTGGCTCCTAAAAGCATGTTCAGGCTGTACTTTAGTTCAAGCCAAGCCACTTTTGGGAGGCACAGGTATTTAAGGAAAACAAAAGCTTATTGTTCTCTTAACCTCTGCTGAGGCAGCTGAGAACCCTGTACACTTTTTATAAACACCTCGTGCCCCACGGTGACTGTGCTTTATTGATGAGGTGGACTCTTCTGTAATCCCAGCACACACTGCACTATGTTTAACATTGGAGTGGCCTGGAGCAGTGGAATTGGTATGTTTGCGTTTAAATGCAAACAGCCAAACTATAGCTTGCTGCAAACAATGACATTTACTCACATTATCACCAGGCAGAGAGGGTCACACAGGGAGAAACTGCTCTTTCGTTTAATTCAGGGGCTGGGGAGGGTGAGAGAGAATATGTGCCCCTGGAGGCAGGCAGTGCTTCCATAATGGATCCTCTCTGACTAGGTCTGCTCTGTGATATTCTCCAGTCACAGAGCACCTACAGCGTAGCTTTTGTGTGCACAAGCAAAGGGTCACTGTGCTTGGATTTCTGATTTTAAATTGACACTTGTGAACTGAATTAAGTAATCGTGTTGATGTGCAGCTTTTTAGAAAAATTTCCATGTGAGAGCGCTAGAGAGAAAGCGAGGCAGTTCTGTTCTGAATTCTTCTTCCGTGTAGCTTTACTTTTACAAGCTTCTATTCAACCTTTAAGTGTACGTTATCTGTAGTATCTCAGCACAGATTGCAATTCATTAAAAGGCTTCATGCAGAGTGATACATTTTATGCAAAGTGGGACTAGGATTGCCTAAAATTCTGCATTCCAGTCACAGTTGAGGATTATAAGGTAAGGGTGAGACTCTGGGCTAAACTCCTGTCTTGGCAAAGTGGGAAAAGAAACTCAGAGTTAACAGTAGGAGTGAGGGAGAGTTTCAATTTTATTGCTTTGTGTCACAGTTTTAATACTGGCTAAACACCACACTTCTCTTCTCTGTCTGCCTCTCTCCACCAGGAGGTACTTCTTGTTTGAGGATCTTGTTAAGGGGGAGAAATATGTTAAATCCCAAAAGGAAGCTCAGGACCTCATGAGTGGAAGCCATCAAGTGTAGCTGAGTGCATGATTTTTTTAAAAGGGAGATAGTTATTCTTATAATGGGGGTTTGCTAGTCAGATGCTGGAAAATACAGCTCAGGTGGCATGCCTTGATCATGTAATTTTGAGATTCTGCTAGTTGTTATTGGCATTAAGGGAATGTGACTGCTTAGTGTCTTTGCTCTGGAGTGGCTTTGATTTAATAAGAACCCTTAATTTAACTAAATCCAGACAGGCATTTCATTGCTTAACTTGGGCTCATTGTGAACTTTTTCTCCAGATAGCCATACCCTGACCCTGCCACACAGGGTGAGGGGGAAAATATGGAAAAATACAGTACTCACATGAGACATGTACTTGGCCAGGTACATCATAAGCTGTGAGTGCTGGTCCTAAAGGAGAAACTTTTGGAACCTGGTGAAATTAGGGTTACCATATTTGACCTTTCAAAAAAGATGACACCTCTTAGAGGGAGCATATCTGTATCACTAGCTGCCACCTCACATTGTTTTAACACACGATATATACTATACCACACTAATACAATGTGAGTTAATAGATGTAGCTACAGATACACTCCACCTCCAGGGTGTCCTCTTTTTCATATGGCAACCCTAGGTGAAATTGGTCCTGTAATCCCTGTTTAAGAATAAAAGGTTAAGAAACAGGAAAATTTTGTAGAAGCAGAAAAAATAGAATATGGCAATTCATACGTCTCTTCTTCCTGCTCTTTTAGATGTCTTAGGACAGGGGTTTGCAACCTTTGGCTCTGGAGGTTCACGTCTCTTTAAGGGATTCTTTGTGGCTCTTGATGCTATAATTGGCACTTTTTTTTTTTTTTTTTAAAAAAAGCAACCATTCTGATTATTTTCGATAAACGCTAAATGTCTCAAAGCACCAGAAATGAGTAACTCATGTCTAAATGGCAAAATGTTATCTTGAAATGTTGGATAACTCCCCCTTGCTTCCTCCAGAGAGGGAGATCGTTCAGGAGTGAAAATCAGGAAGACAGTGACACAAACACATACTTAGAGTGTGAGGAAATAGAATACATAAACAGCCTATGAAGGTCCTGCAATAAATATGTATCACATTACAAGTTGTTGTGTGTGCACTATTCTTAAAATAGAGGTTAGGAAAAGTATTGTATGACATTATTTGTTAAGAACCATCTCATATTCACATATACTGTGGCTCTTCCATTACTGAGTTTTTTTACCAAACTGAAAAAAAGGCTCCTCTTGCTATTTTGGTTGCTGACCCCTCTCTTAGGACTTTGCCTGACTGCAGACCCAGCAGCCATTTTGTTCTCCAGAGTGGTGCAGATAGTCCTATACCATGTTCCTGGGGCTTCTTTGCTTCTAATATAAAAGAAAAAAAAATGATCTTTTTACACAGATTACATGGTTGCTCATTGTGTATGAAGATCACAGGAGGGGAACAGGGAAACATGGGAAAAAGACAGAAAAGTTATACACGAGGGTAAGGAAGGCTCTGCTTTGATGTGATTAAGAGTGCACCTTATCATAAAGTCTCTGTAGTGTACCGGATGGAAATTTTGGATAATTCTTGTTCCTGCCACCGGTTGTGTTGTATGTGCCATTATACCTCACTAGTCAGTGTGTATTGTGTGTCCTCCTCTTTGCCCAGTCCACAGAGGATATAGCTCTCTTAGAGCTCTCAAACTGAGAGTCTGGCTCTTTAACTCAAGTTGTGGAGTCTTGTGGTTTTAGTTGTGGAAGTAGTGGATTCAATTCCTCATTGAGACCAAATTATGGATGTGACATGTTATCTGTATTAGACCCAGGAAAGAACTAAACTTTTCCTGTGCAGACAGCAGTTGTCAGTGGTGGCTCATTAAGTTGCTGGAAGATGGAATTAACTGCTCTGCTCTTTCAGGAAGCAAGGGAAGTAGAAGCAGAGAATTCTGGGAGAACAGGAATCGAGAGACGTGCTCTCTAAAGCTGCATCTACACGTGCACGCTACTTCGAAGTAGTGGCAGTAACTTCGAAATAGCGCCCGTCACGTCTACACGTGTTGGGCGCTATTTCGAAGTTGAAATCGACGTTAGGCGGCGAGACGTCGAAGTCGCTAACCCCATGAGGGGATGGGAATAGCGCCCTACTTCGACGTTCAACATCGAAGTAGGGACGTGTAGACGATCCGCGTCCCGCAACATCGAAATAGCGGGGTCCTCCATGGCGGCCATCAGCTGGGGGGTTGAGAGATACTCTCTCTCCAGCCCTTGCGGGGCTCTGTGGTCACCGTGGGCAGCAGCCCTTAGCCCAGGGCTTCCGGCTGCTGCTGCTGCAGCTGGGGGTCCGTGCTGCATATACAGGGTCTGCAACTAGTGGTTGGCTCTGTGTATTTTGCACTGTTTAATGAAAGTGTGTCTGGGAGGGGCCCTTTAAGGGAGCGACTTGCTGTTGAGTCCGCCCCGTGACCCTGTCTGCAGCTGTGCCTGGCTCCCTTATTTCGATGTGTGCTACTTTGGCGTGTAGACGTTCCCTCGCTGTGCCTATTTCAATGTTGGGCTGAGCAACGTCGAAGTTGAACATCGACGTTGCCAGCCCTGGAGGACGTGTAGACGTTATTCATCGAAATAGCCTATTTCGATGTCGCAACATCGAAATAAGCTATTTCGAAGTTGGGTGCACGTGTAGACGTAGCCTAATTGTCCTCTAGCCTGGGAAGCTTGTTACTGAGATTTAGGCTTGGGGTAAGGAATAGCTGCGGGAATAGCTATTTTGGGGACCTGTGGCCAAAACAGCCACCCTTGACTGGGTTGTTTTTGCCAGATTGGGACCAAAATGTGTGCTCTCCCCCACCCTTCTTGATTTTTCCTTTTGCACCTATCTTACAGGCCATAATCTCATTTCCCTGAGGCATGACTGCTTATTCTCTGACTCTGCCACTTACACCCACTTAAATTTAAAAAATAATACAAAACAGCAGAAATGTGGAATTTTAAAGACTAACAAAATGATTTACTCATTGGTGGGCTTTTGTGGATTCGATGAAGTGAGTCTGCCCCACAAAAGTTCACTCCGAATAAATCATTTTGTTAGCCTTTAAAGTTCTATATTTCTGCTGTTTTGTTTTGTTAGAATATAGACTGATGTGGCTAACTCTTTGTTAGTATTAAAACGTAAGAGTTATTGGTGGAGATGGGCATATAGTTTAGAAGAAATAACTAAGCTGATGATTTTTACAATTTTTTGCTTAATGATAAGGAAATTGTGATTTTTTTTTCTTTTACCTTCAATTTATTAGTCAAAATGACTCCCAAATTTAACCTGGATGGTTTATTACAAGCAGTTAGTGTATTTTAATTTTGGGCTGTTTTGGTTAGTTTCAATTATACATGTACGTCAAGCGGAGAATTAATGTGTCCTGATCAGTTAAATGTTACTGTTAGAATCAATTTGTCGATACCAATACTGACAACTACAAATCTTAACCTTTGTCTAGTACTTACTTAAAATTTGCCATTGCTGCTACAGTTCTTGCCAGTAAGCTCATTTGGCATAATATTTATGCAAAGCATTATACATATCTTCACGGTAAGCCTAAACTGAACCTCTTCTGCAGTTTCAAAATGTTTCAATTAGCCTTTTTAATTTTTCTGTGACTCAGCACTGCCTGATTCCACTAGCAGTAGCTAAATGAACTCATTATGAATATTACACCATCTTGGTTGGATATTTAAATGTGTTCCTCTGCTGTCATTGCAAAGAGGAGAGGAGCTCAAGTCTAAATATTCTAAGGCAGGATACTGCACTTCTTACCTGAATTAGTCATCAGACGTCTTCTCTATGTAATAACTGATTTTAAAGCTGCTATTTGCATGTTTTTAAAATTAATTCTTCGTTCATCCTAAGCTATCTGAACCTTTGTTTCCCCTTAGAAGATGGCCTACATTTTATTCTTTAATGTAGTCCTTGATTTATTGAATATCCACATTTCCCTGGATAGTACCATCTTTTGAGTTATACATCATCAGAGTGACTCATTCTGGTGATGTATTGTATTAATACATCATCGCAGTGCCTTGCTCTGCTGTTGCACTAATGATATGTTAGTGTAATACATCATCAAAGTGAACTGCACTGATGATGTATTATTTAAATGGTGATGACATTCCATGAAGGAAAGGTTGATAAGCAGGTTGAATATAGGCACAGGAGAAGAATCAGTCAATATAGAGTATAACTGCTTCTATGGTAGCTGTGCTGGTGCTAAATTATCACTGTAGTCCCTGATCTGCAACCTTACAGCAATACTGAAGCATGTATTTTCCCCATGAAAAGGAACAAATTCAGAACACATGGTTTAAAGGATTTTACTGAAGAGAGGAAAGGTGTAACCTTTACAAATCACTAAAAATGTTAAAAGTCACGTATATGGTTACTAGCAGATTTAGTCTGTGTTTCTTGAGACCAATGTACAAGCTTTATTTAAAATTACTGTAATTTTCAAACATCATTAAAATATACTTCAGGTATTATTCTTCAGTTATTTTTTATTTTAATTTCTTCAAAAAGGGATTGTTAAACTTTGTCTGTTTAAATTTTTAAAATTGGAATTCCATCAAGTTTTTTCTTCATTCCTATAAATTTATCATTTGCTATGTTTTAACATAAACAGGCTATAGTTAGTTTGTATTCCAATAACATTTGCTTCTAGTTTTCAAACCTTAAGCATTGATTTAGCAGTGCCAAAACAAATCACTACTCTGAATTTTTCTGCTGTATCTCTTTTCCGTAAGGCTTATTGAAAAGCAATCCTTTTCTAGGTTCATCCTATTTTTCTGGCTCATCTTGGTTCAGTTTACCCTGTTTCCTGGCACAGCTCAACCCTTACATTGCTTTAAGTTATGATAACAGGAAGCTGTGTACTGAATGTGGTGGTCCTAGCTCTTACTGCTTAGCATGAGTTCTTAATCAGACAAGCTCTCTAAAATATGTATTGGCTTTTGAGATGCTGAATAAATAAAAGGAGGCTGAACTAGGATAAAAAGCATACCTATGCTATAGAAACTATCTGAGTAGACCAAAATATAAAGGAAGGATGAAATATAGGAGCTATGAATATACTAGTCTATACGCTATATTCTATGGTATATACTGTGCATTAAGATGCTTGAAATTTACAAACCACTCACAGGAATTTTAAAACAGGCACAAGAGTAGATTGATGATTTTTTTAAGGTTTATTTTTTAACTTTTCTTGTGTTAGAGCTAGGTCAGGATGTGAAGCAGAGCACTGCCATGTCTTTAGCTGGCTAACATGCATTCAAATTGTTCAATTGGGCATACGTAATAGATACAGTATGCAAACGTTAGATACATACTTATGTCAGTGACGTTTTTCAGTGTGTGTCTGACTTTGAAAATCTAGGCCATAGTCATAACTTTATTGCACTAATAATATTTTTTTACAAATTCATGTTGGGCTATGGGCATGTTGGGCTGATCATTGTCTACAAAATTACAGAATACCGCACATGTACCCACCCACTCCTTTTCCTCTGAATGCTCTGGTTGTCTGGCCTTTCAGAGATGTGTGGTTGGTTACTCTCTCTGAAAGTGTAGAAGTTCTGCTAGCATTTCTAAGCCCACTACCAGAATATGCATTATGTTGCTTAAGGCACTGACATAGCTAACTGTTCGTGGATCCGTCATTTGATAGGTGATACTCTGAGAAACAAGGAGAGTGAGGTTATATTTTCTGTTGGACAATTTACATTTGTGAAAGAGACAAACTTTCAAGCTACATAGAGCTCTTCTCCATCTTTCTTTGTAGTTTTATGTAACTCTACATTAGAGCAAGACAGCGTATTCTAATAGTTTGTCTATATTTAGAGACGGGTCAACACTGTGGAGATTGACATTCTGGGTTTGATTTAGCAGGTCTAGTGTGGACCCACTAAATCGAATGCTGCAGGCACTACCATTGACCCCAGTACACCTTATGACTGCAAGGAGTAAGGGAAGTCGACTGGAGAGTTTTTGCTGTTGACTCCCCGCTATGGGAATGGTAGAGAATTTCAACCTGAGGTACGTTGACACCAGATATGCAACTCCACCTACAAGAACAGTGTATCTTAGGTCTAGTTTCTCTCCTAGTGCAGACCTGCCCTAAATTGTTTCACAAGCAATTAACCTTGCTTCTAAATCTCAGTCCTCACTTTTTCCAATTTTGCTCCCATAGCTACCTTTCCAGTTATGGAACCCAGCTGTCTATACCTGAAATGAGGTGGGATGAGGGTGGATGAAAAGACTGATGCAAATACAATACAATACAATTCAATTATGTATGTAGTATTACAGCTTTGTTTGTGCTCTCTTGTAGAATGTGTATGCTAATGTATTTCCTTTGTTATCAGTGTTTTGAAGCCTTACCTCTCCCTTCCCTATGAGGTGTGCACGTTCTACATCAAACTGGAGTCTCCAGTGACGAATAGAAAAAAAAAAGGATTTTTGCATAAATAATCTGGTTCTAAATTGGCTCAGGGCCTTCTTTCTGCTCCAGTATATTGACAGGGTTCTTTGTCATGAATGGCCCCAATGCTTAGGGTAGTGCTGGAAGGACTAGGCCTACTGTGGACCTATAAGACTATGTGCTTGTTATGAGCTGAAGCTGTGAGGAATTTGAGACTGCAAAGAAAAGTCTGTGGATGGTGCCTTGTAGGGCTGCTTCTGTCAGAGGCCAAGCTAAGATTTGGGCAGGTGTTGGGAGAGATTATTAGCATGCATGTAGGTTCTTTTATGGTTTGCAATGCTTTCTCTATTATGCGTTTACCTTGAGACTTAAAAGAGGCTTGCTTAAGAATTGCTGGCTGGGTAATGTAACTGTTAACTGCCTCTGATGACAAAGCAAGCTGCTGGGCTGTCTCTGGTATAGTGCCATGAAGGCAGGAAGTTGCGGCCTGTAAGCACCTTGATCAGAGGGGAGTGAGCTGAGGTTCTGCACCCAAGAAAGGCAATGACATAACAGTGGGTGCCCTGGCTTTACCACTCAGGGGAAAAAAGATGTCATGAATTCTGACAACTGCAATCTAGCAAAGCACAGGGCAAAAGTCTTCCTAATTTTGCATATTTTAAAAAACAGCATTACTTCTTGCAAGTAGGAATTGCCAATTGCAAGAATACATTAGCGCTCATAATTTATAAACAGCGAACACTATTTTTGTGTGCCTGCCATGCAATTCCTCTTTCTTCTTGAGGTCTAAACTGTGAATGAGAAATTATTACTACAAACAGTATTACTGTCAGAGCTGGGCAAGCTCTGAAAGACCAAAAGTGCCAGCGCAAATTCAAGCATGGGATCTGTCTTGGTTGTGAAATGTAATGAAAGATACTGGAGCTGACTATACAAACAAAATGTGAAGTGTGATGTATACTGACAGAATAGCCTCACCAACTTGTCTTCTCTGTGGCTTGACTTCATTCTTGGAGGTGCAGCCAAGCAATTTAAGAAAGAGACACCTTTGGTTTCATTTTACATGAGTTAAATTGTCTAAAGTTTCATCCTTGAAAAATGTGACAACAAAATAAGTCATGGTACTACATATGCTATATTCCAAATGTTAAGAGAGTCACTGAATCAAAAGAACTGCTGTTTCTCAGTAGATAAAATTAGCCCAACCATTTAAAAAAAAGAAAAAAAATGAGAGAAATATAGCGAAACTTCTTTCATGGACAAAATAAATTACCTGATGTGTCATCCATATATATTTTGTGGCTGAAACACTCTTCTCTGCCACAGTTTGGGTCTGTTTTCTCCCACAAGAATGTTGAACTTACTTATATTGTGGTCACAGTTATCTAGTGGCTCAACTGTAGCTTCCATTTAAACCAATGATAGACTTTATGCCTTGTGCTTTAGACTGAACTGTTCTAAGAAGCAATTATTTTAGGATGTTGACAGACTCCTTCTCTAAACCTTGACCTGGCATGTCATTTGAACTGATTCATGAGTGGGGGAAGCTACGTTTTGTTGTTCATTTATGTGACCTAATTACCTTTCTGACCTCCTTTACCATTGTGTGTTTAAGTATTCTTTTCACTATTCAGAGGGTGGTGGTATAATCTATGTGTTTGAATTAGAATTTAACTCCATTCAGATTCTACTGTGAATTCAACATGTACTCAAATAGATCGTCAGATTTTCCAAATTTCAAATTTTAGTGAAATCTTTCAGTGAAAATCAGATTTCCAAATTTCCATTGAGATATGTTTTTGTTTTTGGCCATATCTAGCCAGAAGTTATATTAGATTTTATAGCATCTTTTAGATAGGGATTTATTCCCCCACTACTTTAATCTAATTTTGTCTTCCTGTATAGTTTAGAACTGGTATTGCCAGATCCCATTTTTTTTTTTTTTCATTCTGAAGTGGTTTGTTGCACTAGGGCTGCTGCTACACTACCATGGTCCCGTCAGAGGGGCCATGGTAATGAGGCAATTCAAAGAAAGCTAATGAGGTGCTGACATGCATATTCAGCGCCTCATTAGTATAATAGTGGCCACATGAACAAAGTTTGATTTTCAGACTAATGGTGAAGATGGAGGCAGTTCTGTGGGAGCAAGGAAATGTCGAAGCGGGGTACTTATTTTGAAGCTGCCCCCATCTTCACCATCAATGTGAAAATTGAAGTTTGTTTGTGCTGCAGCCATTATGCTAATGAGGTGCTGAATATACATGTCTGTGCCTCATTAGCTTTCTTCGAATTGCCTCATTACCATGATCCCTCCGACAGGACCATGGTAGTGTAACAGCACCCTACAAGCCTAATCCAAAGCCCTTTGAAGTCTATGGGAGTCTTTCAGCTGATTGTCCTAAAAAAACAATTACTTTGAGTCAACATGCATATGCTGCAGAATGTTCTCAGACCATCCATAGAAGAGCATAAGGGGATGATCGCATATCCTCCTCATAGGCATATGTGCACATACATATTTAATATATTTTCTCTCCACGATGTTGCCATAGTATTTGGGGACAAAGTAATAAATCTATCAATTGTCTGATTAAAAACAAAATCATTCCTATGCAATTGTGACAGATGTCAGGCCTATGAATATGTAAATATTCATAAACTAGCTGACAAATTGCACATACGCAAATAGAAATCTTTATATCTTCAACATCTCGTTGTGTTTACTCAGCATAAGGGTAGGGGGATTTTAATGTGGTTAGGGGAAGTAGCAACACACATTTCCAGATAAGTGTGATACTGTTCCTCAAATACACACATCTTAAAAAAAAGAAGCATATCTCATACATCCAAAAATTAAAAAGTTCAGCTATAAGTAGAAGTATTATAAATCTGAAAATAATTTGTTACAGCATCATTGAAGAAAAATTGGCTTTTTCAGTAAAGGAACTGCATTTCTTTTTCAGTGTAATATGTTAACTAGTTCTATTTGTTATTCACTGATAATTTAGCATCCTGAATTAATCAATAAATAGATATTTGCCATGCATTAATGTATTAAGTAACCATGTGCAGTAATCAATAATTAGTCCCATATTTAGCCATTCAGAACTAGTCTTGCCCAGAAATTGGTCATAAGTAATCCTCTTCACAGTTTCTTTAAATTATCTGTTTTTTAATTCATAACTATTTTCTACGTCTAAAGGGATTAGTTAATCTTCACTAACTACAGTTTGAACCTCTCTCGTCCGGCACCTTTGGGACCTGACCAGTGCTGGACAAGACAATTTTCCAGAGGGCAGGAGGCCAGTATTGTCTAACACATTACCAATACTTCCACTGCTTACTGGGCTCTTAGAAGACAGTTAGGGAAAAATACAGCTAAATAACAGAACAAAATACTGAGAGCTAGGACCAGTGGCTGTAAACAAACTTTATGGGACCACAGGAAACTTGGCCACACCCATGATAAATGGTCAAACAGCTCACCTAAGAAATTATTTTGCTAGTTTTTCAAGTGCTACTTGACTGTTTTTTGTTTTAATTCAGGAACTAGGAACTACAGGTTGAACCTCTCTAATCCAGAACTCTCATCTGTCAGACTCTGTAATCCAGCATTATTAATAATAAATAATAATGCTGGATTACAGAGTCTGCCAGATGAGAGTATATAAATAATGCTGGATTACAGAGTCTGCCAGATGAGAGTCTGGATTAGAGAGGTTCAACCTGTAGTTCCTAGTTCCTGAATTAAAACAAAAAACAGTCAAGTAGCACTTGAAAAACTAGCAAAATAATTTCTTAGGTGAGCTTTTGTGGGACAGACTCACTTCTTCAGACTATGCTTTTTGTTTTGATAGTATATAGACTAGCACGGCTCCCTCTCTGTTACTAGTTCCTGAATTGTTCCCCTCCCCTAGTTATAATAATTATGATCTAATCTCTAATAATTGCCTCAGCCTCTTCCCCAGTTAACTATTAACTAGAAACTCAATAGCCGATTACACTGAGTGACTTTGCCTCAGTGTCCGATCTCACTCTGTTCCCTGTAGACTAAGTATGCCCATAAATCAAACTACCCCCACCACAGTCACTTTTGTTAGAAGAGGTGACAGTGGTTGAATTGGCTATGTAGACTGACCTTCTGCACTTCATTCAAAACTGTCCCATTGGGCAAGCAATGCTGGAAAGCTTCTTGAGCTTTTGCCCTGAATGATCCCTTCCCCTGAAAAAGTTAGGAACGTAAACAGAAGACTTGTGAGGCAGGAGAAATCAGGGAGTATCCTCTCAGCACAGGTCAGAGTAAAGCACACAAACTCACATTTCTATTATTACATTTTTTTAAAACTTAAGTGACAACAACATGTTTAGCACTGTGCCAAAAAAGGGGTGGGGAGAAGGGGGGAAGTGCTTGTCACAGACTTTAGTGTCTAAAGCCAGATTCAAAATGACAGAATTCATTAGAGGTAATAACTCACAGGCTTACATAAAATAGCGCTGGTTAGGAATTTTTTTTTATATTTCATTTACAAAAACCACTGAATTTTTTTCCACCAAATGGTTTGCATAGCAAAACTGAAATATTTTCAAAATTCAAGAAAAAAAAATTAAAACACTTTAGCTTCCTGTAGCCTAAAGTGGGAATATTTAATTTAACAGCCCCCCTTTCCAAAACCACAGTATTGACAATGGAAGTTTCCCAGTGAAATGCCTTTTTTGGTGAAAGCAACATTTTCTCTAAATAATTAAATCAGGAGTAAGTTAGGTGAGTCGATTGCATTACAGCAGTAAAAACTGGGGTGAAATTGGAGTCGGACTCAGTGTAAGGTAAGTGGCTTTTTGTTTTGTTTATAGGAGATTGGAAATAGTTTATTTTCAAGACAGATGAAAACAATTCAGGAAATAGAAAACACTATCAGAGTTACAGACTATCATCATCATCATCATCATCATCATCATCAAGCTGAGGTACAAAACCTTTGATTCACAGCTCACCATGATATACATCCTTTTACAAGAGGGCAGCCACTAAATGGATTACTATCTACTCTTCCTATAATTCTTTGTCCTGAGTATGTTTTTGTTTTACCATTACCATAGACAACATGGATCTACTTAAAGATTTTGTGAAGGACAATACAAAGATTAAAAACAAGAAAAGTGAACAAACAGATAGAATCCAAGGAGAAAGTTCCCCGATGTAAATGAAAGCTGTTAAAGAGGCAAACTAAAACCAATTTGCTAAAATTAGCACTGGTTTAACAGGTGGAAACCAACAGTGTATTCAATTAAAATCACCTCTCATGTTATTTCTAAATTGTCCACAAACAGTTGTGATTTTTTCAAATGCATCTATTTATATTTCTTCATCAGATCACTTCCACAAACGATATTTAGACTGTGGATTATTTGTGACTTTGATTTTGCTATCTGATACCCATTCTTGGAGCAGGTTTGATTGCATTCGTAGGTCACACAGTATACTTCCTTTACAGAAAGATAGCCCATTCCTGGCTTGGAGGATCATAAATCTTAGAATCTGGTGTGGTTTCTAATATGAAAACCTGTGATTATGAAACTGCAATTCGCTTTCTGAAAAAAAAAAAAAAAACAGAGAGACAAACAACTCCTCTCCCAAATCATTGCAATATGCACTTGAAATTGACGGTTTTCTTCGGGAACACTTGTTCATTTTCTACCGTACCTCTGTTCTCAAAAAGTTTGCGGTTAGTGAGCTTGACAATCTTTGAATGAACTGGAGTTTGCTGTTCCTGTGCTGTAAATGCTTCCAGTGACACCAAATTCCTTCTCTTACTCTATGACGAAAGGGAAGTAAAATCTACTTTAGCTGCTCTTCTAGTGCTAGATATGAGGTAAGTTACAAAATCTTTTTCCTTTTCTTTGCCCATTGCTCGCAAGTATTTGTCACTTTCTCCTCAGCCTTCTTGTCATTAGAGGAAAAACTTGCTATATCTTACAGTTTCTTGTTTTTCAGAGTGATCTACCCACCACTCTGTAAATAAAGTTTTAGGAACCCTCCCATCTCCAGCAGTGTGCTTTGCAATCAGCTTCAGCACTTAAAATCTACTATATATTGGACATTCTCTGGTGTCACCAGTTCTTGGAGTTGCAATGTTTGGAGTGCAATGAAAACTCCATTGAGAACTCATTAGCTTCATCCACACTGACACACACGACCCTCGTATTTGTCATACCCTGCAGCATCCTTGGATGGGTAGTGGCACTTCATGTTATATACTTTCATTATGGACTCTTTCTCATGACATAAACTGTGGGTTGTCTAGTATGCCTGATATTCTTTGAAAAATGTAGCCCCAAAACACTGGTTATGCACTCATTTCACATCATCATCTTTCAAAGTGAGGCCTCTACAGAGCAGCAACAAGGAGCAGGGGAAGGGGGATAAGAAATTCTAATACCAAATTAATCCTTTCTTTTCCTTTCCTTCTTCTTTCTCCCTTTGTTCTGCTCACAGTTTGCTGTTTCTCATTGATAGATATCTAGGCCTAGGACTAGCCTGTTTCACATACTTCATATGGCTTTTACAGTGTGTGTTCTACCCACAGCTGGGTTTATGCATTTGTATTGTGACTCAGCAATAATATATATGGGTATTTAGCAGGATCAGTGGAAAATGAAACCACAGGTAGATTATCAAGTACTTCTTCCATGGCCCTTTAGTACAATGGATCCCACAAGACAAAACTGGCTCTGGCACCAACAGCTTGTGTACCACTTCATTAATTGTGTTCATGCTCCATTTATGTTTTCAGCCTTTCATGAAGACTTTCAGGTCCGCATAATGTTTACGTGCTAAATTTTAATATCTGGAGGCAGCTTCAAGTTTTGTGTAAAATCACACAGTGCCAGCTTCTAGGAATGATGCTTATAAATGACTCATTTAAAAACATTCTGGAGCATGTAAATTGCCATTGCTGCAACTGCAAAGAACAGAAGGAAAAGGCATTGATCAGAACATTCAGGCAAATGAGTGACGGGTATGTAGGATGGATGTTAAAAAGGGGGCTCCAATTTTATTTGTTGTATACTGGGAGGGGTGTCATGCACAGACTCTCTTCTGCTCTCTGATACCAAGCACATAAAAGGATTCCATGCAGTGTTCAAGATTGCCAAGTTTTGGTTATAGGAGAGGGTAGACCTGCCCATCCCTAGGATTCAACTGCCTTTTGAATCCTCTCAGCCTCCCTCCCATGGGGGCAGTATCAATACCCACAATAAGACTTAGCCCATGAAGACACCTCTATCTCCTCTTTTCTGATAGGTAAAAGAATCACCTGTGCAATTCTGAGATGTTTACTTGTATCCTTATAAGCTTGGTATCTGGCTGGCTCAAGTAGCTGTTGGAATTAGCAGGGCAAGCTTAAATAGGCAAAGAGATGTGTGTCTCCAGCCATCCATTTCATCCTTTCCCCACACCTCTAACCAGTGGTCAGTCTAACCCCTGAATCCTTTTCAGCAGTACTTCTACCTAGCCAGTTATTCCCATTGTGTATTTGTGAATTTGATCTGTATTGCTTAAATGTAGCTCTTTGTGCCTGTCTTTACTGAATATTGTCTGGTTGATTTTTCAGATCAGCCCTCCAATTAGGAGGATTTTAGGCAGTTTACAAAGTATGTAGATGGTAAAACTTAACAAGAATCTCTCTCTACCAAGACAGAGACAAGGCAAGAGCAAAAATTCTGTTCTTTCAGAAGGGAAAGGGGGGAAAAATGTTTCCAGTCAAATCCTAATGAAGAGTCTGTGGTCAGAACCATTCTAACCCCCGCCCTCATTCTTGACTATTTTTGTTTATCATGGAATCATGAGGTTTTTCTTCAGCTGGGGGGATGAAACACGTTGCCATGAGGAGGTATAGAGGCATTGGCCAAACGTGATGACAGGCAGGTAAACTGCATTATGACGTGGGAGAACGCATAGTTGTACGAAACCACAAGTGGCTGTGGTTTTGTCTCATTAAATGACCAGTAATCCCTATGGCTTCTCTTTATGAGAAGAGGGCTATATGGCTTTTGGTACTTCTGGGACTAGGAAAGTGGTGGGTTTGCTGGTCAAGCAGTATCTCAGGCTGGTGGAGACCAGAGTGGGACAGTTGTGTTGTGGGAAGATGCTGAGGTTAGAGTGCTGAGCCAGAGCTGCACAGTTTGTGGACACTCAAGGAGCTGTGTGCTCATCTGCTGATGGTAGATGGCTGGCCTGCAAACCATAGCTGCAGAGCTTTTAAGGCACCCAGGGTTACATGGCAGGTTGTTACACAAGCTCTGACTGATCTGGGTTAAATCCCACCATTAACAGGTGTGTTGTGAGCAAGACATGACAAGTCATTCTTCTGCTCTACTCTGAGCTGGTTAGGCCTCAGTTGGAGTATTGTGTCCCATTCTGGGTGCCGCATTGCAAGAAGGATGTGGAGAAATTGGAAAAGGTCCAGAAAAGAGCAACAAGAATGATCAAATGTCTAAAGAGCATGACCTATAAAGAAAGGCTTAAAGAATTGGGCTTGTTTAGTTTGGGAAAAAAGAAGATTAAGGGGGGACATTATACTGGTTTTCAAGTATCTAAAAGGGTGTCATGAGGAGGAGGGAGAAAATGTGTTGTTCTTGGCCTCTGAGGATAGAACAAGAAGCAATGGACTTACACAGCAGCAAGGGAGGTTTAGGTTGGCCATTAGGAAAAAGTTCCTAACTGTCAGGGTGGTCAACACTGGAATAAATTGCCTAGGGAGGTTGTAGAATCTCCTTCTCTGGAGATATTTAAGAACAGGTTAGATAGATGTCTACCAGGGATGGTCTAGACAGTACTTGGTCCTGCCATGAGGGCAGGGGGCTGGACTCGATGACCTCTCAAGGTCCCTTCCAGTGTAGCATTTTATGATTCTATGTCACACTTCCTTATGAGCAGGAGTTTATCCCAGGAAAGAAATACTGGTAACCTAGCTGAATAGTAATAGAGAGGAGGCCGTGCTAGTCTATACACTATCAAAACAAAAAGCAGTCAAGTAGCACTTTAAAGACTAGCAAAATGGTTTATTAGTGTTAGCCGGTGGCCGGGTAATATGCAGTGAGGTACTCCCCTGGGTCCTAAGCAACCCAGTTTTTTTTTTACTGTTAGAGCAGGCAGCTCCTAGCACTCTCACCCACGGCCAGGCTGTAGTAACCAAACGGTTAAAGTTCTTTTGTTGTGTCAGCTGTGTTGCAGTGACAAAAGGGTAACAGGGTCAGGCTCAGAGCTTAACTGGTTTCAAGTTTATTAAGCTACAGTTATAAGCGTGCGGTTACAAAAGGCTATTGTTTACTTCTTATATGCTAGCAAAGTACAGGTGTTAACAAGTTACGTTACAATCCAATACAAAGATATCTGTTAACATCTAACACAATGATATCTTGACACTAGTTACAGAGCTCTAATTCTTTAGCTATGCACAAAAAGTCGGAGACCTAGCATGGGTGTATCTTACCCTCTCTGCGTCTCTCGATACCAGCGTAGCCAAGCCGGATCGGTCACTCAGTTCCGCGGAAAGATGAATATGAGGTTGGGCGTCCCCAGTAGTGGACCTCGGGAGGCAATCACCTGACCCGACCAGCAGGTAGTTGGTGGAATGTACTCAGAGTTAGAGTTCTGCTGGACCCATCTTTTATACCCCTTTTGGGTTATGTATTCTCTTTCTTATCTATGGTGCCAGATCATACTGGTCTGTCTTTGTGACGCCAGTTTGTTACAAGGGCATTTCTACTTAGTTTGCACTTGTAAGACAAGAGATAAGCAATTTAGGAGTACAGGACATTCTTTTTGTGTGGGCGGGGCACTTCCCCTTCTGGGGTGATATGTGTGTGTGCATCATATCGATCAATGCCAGCTGGGGTGATTTCTGAGGGTCCCCCCCCTCATGTTGACAGTCTGGCCTGTTAGCCTTCTAGCTGTACTTTCTGCTTCTCAGGGTCACGATAAGCTAGCATATCTGGGCCTCAATGAGGGCATCAAAGACTGTGCTGTCAGCAGCCATTTCCGTGCCCTGTGTGCTCCTCAGTGGGGGGCGGGGGCAGCGAGCAAGCTGGCTTGTAAGGGGGAGACTTTGTCTGGCTACATTTAGGTGAGCTTTCGTGGGACAGACCCACTTCTTCAGACCATAGCCAGACCAGAACAGACTCAATATTTAAGGCACAGAGAACTAAAAACAGTAAGCAAGGAGGACAAATCAGAAAAAGATAATCAAGGTGAGCAAATCAGAGAGTGGAGAGGTTGGGGGGGAAGTCAAGAATTAGATTGAGCCAAGTATGCAGACAGGCCCCTATAGTGACTCAGAAAGTTCCCATCATGATTTAAACCATGTGTTAATGTGCCAAATTTGAATATAAAAGCCAGCTCGGCTGTTTCCCTTTCCAAAATAGTGCGATAATTCCTTTTCACTAACACACATACCTTTAGGTCTTTGACAGAATGCCCCATTCCATTAAAATGTTGACTAACTGGTTTGTGGATCTGGAGTGTTTTGATGTCTGTTTTGTGTCCATTGACCCTTTGTCTAAGGGAGTTAGAAGTCTGTCCAATATACAAAGCATCTGGGCATTGTTGGCACATGATGGCATATATGATGTTAGTACAGGAGCATGAGAAAGTGCCCGTGATTCTGTGAGTAACCTGGTTTGGTCCAGTGATGGTATTTCCAGAGAAGATATGTGGACAAAGCTGGCAGCGGGCTTTGTTTCAGGGAAAGGTTCCAGGACCGGTATTCCTGGGGTATAGACTGTGGCTGTTAGTGAGGATCCTCATGAGGTTGGGAGGTTGTCTGTAGGAGAGAACAGGCATGTCACCCAGGGCCTTCTGAAGTGTGGCATCCTGATTAAGGATAGGTTGTAGGTCTTTAATAATTCGTTGCAGTGGTCCGAGTTGGGGGCTGTAGGTGATGACCAGTGGTGTTCTGTTCTTGGCTTTTTTGGACCGATCTTGGAGTAGCTGGTCTCTGGGTATTCGTCTGGCATCAAGACACTCCAGATCCACAAACCAGTTAGTCAACATTTTAACGTTTTAATGTTTAATGCGTAGTTCTTGCAAGTGCTGCTTGTTCAGATCTGTCTTTTATTTTCACCAGCATATCCAGGAAGCCCCATTTTTACTTCATTTCCTGTGTCTCCAGCATGTATTCTTCTGTCTGTCTGTGCCAAAGCTCAATCATCTGTTATGGTCTCCCTCCTTGGGAATGAATAATTGTATGAGTTATGGCTGACAGTTCAGGTGTTAGAGTCTACTCGTCATTCAAATGTTTCATTCTCAAGGCATTTTCTGCCAACCTGAATTCTTCTTAGTATACTTCATCTTTCTGGCTTATTTCTGGTTGGAAATAGAAAACAACATATAGATGAAGCAGTATCCACTCCTGTGGACTCACGGACAATTGTTTTTTACCTCCTGCACAGTTCTTATGTCTAGCAGGAGCAGAAGTCTACTCCTCTGCTATTTTGGCAAACTGAATGGCAAACCTCTGTCTGTCCCCGATGCAAAACAGTGTATTAGCTCTTTGTACTGCTGCATGCACCTCAATCCTCCATCTTGTACAAAGAGTGCTTTATTCGCTTATGGCTTAAAAGTCTTAATTCTTGTCTTTCTTTTCCCCTTTGGCTTTAATTATTTGAACACGTTGTCTTTGTGGGGTTTCAGCCTGCATGACAAAATTGTTTGCAAATCTGACGTGTCAGTTGATTGCACAGTAATAGTCAAAATAAGGTTCATGACCGTTTGTAATGCACAGTTAAGTTGATGTGTTCTTAGTAGTGGACATAAGGTGATTCTTTTTCTAACAATGCTGAAGCCCTTTCTTAGGCAGGAGTAGAAAAACTTGAGGGAGAAGTCTTGGGCCATCGTAGATTTTGCTGATGATACTGCTGTTTGCTGTTTTAAGGTAAATACAATTAGGGAAAAGGATGTTACAATAAAAAGGCTCCATTAAACTTCATGGGGCCATGGGAACAAGGAGCACTTAGAGGCAAAAGTGGTGGCAACAAAACTAAGTGCTTTTTTGATGACGTGTTACTTAGCATTACTAGCCAATAGACATGAACTCTACGATTAATCCTATACTTTTCAATATAAATTTATGAAGTAGCTATTATTTTGCCATCGTTGGTTTTCAAGTATATGAGGCAGCATTTCTTAACCATTCTGGGTCTGCATGTTTATCACTCTAGTATAAGTGAGCATATCTGTATCTTAGTCTGGTTTAGACTAACAGAAAATTTGTCCTATTCCAAATGATTTAAGTGTGTGTGGGGCGGAATCTCCTGTGTCAGATGGCTCTAGTTTATAATAATTTGATTGAAACAATAAAGAAATGCAGAACAGGTTTTATGTAATATGTATAAGACAGAGAAACTGCCAACTTCCATTCGAAGCACTACTGTATAAATAATTATACCAGGTTTGGATGTGGTCACCTGTCATAAACACAGAGCTATCCTTTAACAGGTAAATATCACAAGGTATTTGTCTTTTCCCTACAGCACAGCAAAGGGACTTGGTTGCACAATTTCAGACATTTATTTGTGGCATGAAAAGTAACTTCTCTTGAAAATGTTTAGAATGAAGTTCTGTACCAAAACCAAGCAGGTATTTTTTTCCTCGACAGCTCTTCTTTTTTAATGCAAGAACGGTAATAGTTGCTTTCTTTAGTGATAGAAATCTATGTGTACTGCCTTGTGTTATGGTTGCTGAAGCAAAACTGATGCTAAGAGGACTGAGAGAGATGACCATGGGATGGAAAAAGGTACCACTGAGGTCCTAATTTAGACTTTAGAACCTGCATCATTGGCAATATGATACACAGTGGAGACAGAGCCCAGTCTGATCGATATATTTGTCAATAGTTGGCTTATCTCAAAGATTTCCTGTACTGATACCACTGTTGGTAGTGTAAGAATAGGTGTGGTTACCAAAGGCCATCAGCCCTTTAAGCAGGATTAGACAATACATTGCTGTTTCAGTTCCTGTCTACGTTATTGCTCCCACCATTGCTGTTAACTATCAGACTGGATAAGTAATGTCAATGACAGGAATTCCTGGCAAAACAGCATAGGTAGAGTTTTGCTTCTGTTTGTGAATCAAGTACAGCCAATTTCAAGCAACTTGGAGTTAATAAACATGTAATACCACAATTCTAGTCTTTGAGTCATATTTTAGAACAGAGCTGACTACAGTCTGTTTGAATGGTGAATTCTTTGATGAAAGGACTCCCTTTCCATTTTTTGTTTATAATTATGATGGGATAATTGGGCTTCCAAATTTATCCTAATTATAAGCACATTTGTGAAAGGTATGTGAAAGTTCATAAGATGCCACTGTAAACTATAATAAATATTGACGGGAAAAGGAGAGAGAAACTGAAGTCATTTCAACATAAAAAGTCCAGATTGATATAATTCAGTGACTATGTTGAACCATGCCTGATAAAAACAAAAAATATGGAACTAGAAGTTAAATAGTATCAGATATTAGGCCTAGATATTAGACACTGTCAAAGGGGTAGGAGCAGCAGCAACTGTCTGTCATGGAAAAGGCAATGGAAAGAAAAAGTCTGGGCATTTCAATATGCAGACAAGCTCTCAATGAAGTGATCAGACAGCAGAGTGGAGTGGAGGTCATCATCAAGAGCAGGTATAGTAAAATGTGATGGGCTGGGCATATTGCAAGGCTCACTGATGATTGATTGCAGCTGTTGCTAATGGTAAACCAGAGAACTGAAACAACTACTCAGTCAACCTCCGCAGAGATTAGAAGATTTTACATTGAAAAGATGCGGCTGCACAAGGAGAAGAAAGGCTGGGGTACGTGAAAAATGGAAGACGTGTTATGGTTGGCACAATCCATATAAGAGCTGACGAACCAATTGATCAAAGTGGCTAAGCCCAGTTGGTGGAAAATATAATGAGGGCATTCCACCCAATGATCCCTTTTTGGGCTCTTCAAAAAGAAGAGAAGGAAGAACACACCTAAACTGTTGACCTTTACCAAAAAAATTAAAAAGAAAAAATATTTTGTATTTGTGTTTTAAAAAATGTCATCACAAACAAATGGACAAGTAGAACTCCCCAAGCCTGATTGAGTGATAAGTTCTCAAGTATGTCTCCCCATTCCTGTAGTTTGTTTCTTTATATGAAGCAAATTTGACCTTCATGGCTGCTCTGAGGGGTTTGTAAGATACTTACTGTTTGCAATTATGTTAAAGCCATATTGGTCCCAGGATAATAGAGAGACAAAATGGGTGAAGGATTATCTTGTATTGGACCAATTTATGAGCTTTTCTTCTGGTCTTGTCTCTTTCATTTACCTAGGTTGGTGCTCACTACTTCAAGTTGAAGTTTATCATGTTCTGGAAACAGGAGTCCAGGGTTCAATTCCCTGCTGCACCACAAATTTTTAATGACTTTGGGCAAGTCTCTTATTCTATGAGTCAGTTCACTACCTGTGTAGTGGAGGACATTTCTTAGAGATGCTCTGGGAATTGTGTAATGCACAGACACCACTGTGATGAGCGTTATATGTCAGATGGATGGATACATCCATCATTATCTTTCATCATTCCCTGTTCCTTGGGTCACTGTCAGTATTTGTGTGAAACCACTTGCATTTTTTTTACAAGCATTCATATGGTTTTGTCCAGTGCTGACACATCACCATGTCTGCAAGCCCGTGCAGTGGGCACATTTCATTTCACAAGGAAACTAATCTTCCGTTCATTCATAGATCATGTTACAGGCAATTTGAGCTAAAAATGAAATATGCCGCCACCTGCTGTGAATATGACTGTGGGTCTTTTGGAAATGGTCTGATTTAAGTTATATTTTTTGATATAGCTGGGAGCTCAGAGGCCTTTCATGTTGGATCCTTTTGTAAGGGAGTGTATGTTACACTCTTCTAGAGATGGGTCAGGACAGGAACCATTCGTACAAAGTCCCTGAATTTTGATGGTGAAAGAGGAGGTGGGGCAGGAATAGCATTCAAGTCTGGATCAGCCTTTAAGTTTATAGTGTGACGAAATCAAACTCGCTGATTTCTCCATAATGAAGAGGAGGCATTTTTTTTTAAAAATCTGAATTCCCAAACCTTTGGTGATTTGGTCAGTTTAGAACATTTGGATTTGGACCTGTCTCTGGGATTTTGTCTTGTGAATTTAAAACAGATTTTGAAAAACCAAAGCTGCCTTGACCCATTTCTATGTTTATTTCTCCATGGTTTTTTCAGCAGGTAGATAGCATCATTTTTTGTCACTTTTGGGAGTGAAAATAATTCCGTACTGTCTGCCAGAATCCTTTGTCTGATATCCCTTTGGAGATAAGGAATGCTGTGGTCATTCTAAAGGCAAACCTACTGTCTGTATATGTTCTTCATATAGTTAATGTATCATTTTGGAAGGAATTTTTTCAAGGAAAAAAACTGGTTGGTAATTTGAGAGCAAAAGGAAATACTTTGAAGACATTTAAAAGATCCTCACTATCAGCAGAAATTGAATGGAGAATGTACCCTTCTCAAACGGCATGCAGTGAATCATAGACCAATCAGATGCTTCATATAAAGACACAAACTACAGCAGTGGGGAGACATACTTGAAAACTTATAATCGCTCAATCAGCCTTGGGAAGTTCTACTTTTGCCTATTTGTCTGTGATGGCATTTTTTAAACCAGTAAACACTAAATAATATTTTTTCCTCATTGTCATTATGGTAAAGAACAGGAGAACAGATATTGTACATGAAGTAGTTAATTTTCATGACAAACCATATAGCCCTGCAAATCCATGGATATCTGCTTTATAATGTATCTGCAGATATGGATGCATTATGGATCTTATTATGGCTGATACGATAAAAAACTTTATATCTACTCAGTGCTCTAACAATCCACAGGGTTAGATTGCATAAGTAATGTGTTATATGAGTGGATTATACAACATGGCTACACAACCTAATAAGACTTCTCTAGTGCTAAAATCTATGTAATGAAATAAAATGTTACAAATTATTTTTGTAGAAATCTATGTCCCTCTATTTCAGTGTACATAGGCATGCATTTGGGATCATGTGCATCAGCAATCAAATAATCACAAGGGTTTCTGTAATATGTTGAAGCCAAATAAATCAGTCTCTAGCTGTAGTGATGCTAGCCCAGTGTGACGTTGTCTGAATTCAATACTAAAGTCGGGACTTCCCTGGTCTGACAACCCTCAGGACCAGATCGGGCCTGAACGAGAGAATTTGATGGACCGGGGTGGTCCTCTGCAGCTGAGCCCTCAGTATTTTGGCCCCAGCCACTGGCCACTGCTGGGCTGCCCTGATCCCAGTTCCTAGCATGGCCATGGTAGCTTGGCTCCCAGTCCACTCTTAGTGGCCTCAGCTACCAGCCATCCAAAAACTGCCACATCCCTGGGGCTGGGAGCCAGGCCACCTCTTCCCACCTGTGGCTCACTGTCTCCACAACCACATGACAACCCATCTGCGGTTCCCTGGCCATGTGGTGACCTGGCCACGTAGCTCCCCCATTGCTCCCCAGCCCCAACACAGGCTGTCTGGCTAATGCTGGGCCTCTGGTCCTCACCAAGCAGCAGTGACTCCACCCACGGCTGCCAGGCCACCGCTCACGTCTGTGACTCCCCAGCCTCCACTCTGGCTTCTGGGCTATCTGGTCCAGCAACAACCATGGATGTTGCTGGATCACAGAGTACTGGATTTCAGAGGTATGACGTGTTACTTTCTATTATTTATATGACCGTAGTGCTAAGAATCCCACTCATGGACCAGGACACCACTCTATTAGGTGTGAAATCTAGTTTTTGTTTCATAGCATGGCATTAGGGGACCACTGTAAGAACAAAGTGGCTGCTTTTAAGATGAAGAATGACCACATGGCTCACCATAAGTAGAAAGCTCTCAAGTTCAAAGATGTCTGTGGTAAGAAGAATAATATGGTTTTGCAGGCCTGAGTAGAGGTGCAACAGTAAAGTTGTTTGAAGAATGTGGCACAAAATCTACTTTATTCATACCTGTTTCCTACCAGTAGGAACAGTCTCTTTTGCACAACATTAGTTTGCATCCTAGATATGATTATCACAATTCTTATCTCTGACCAGTGATGCACCAATATATCTTGACTGATTTATTTATACCACTGTAATTGATAATCAGGCCCTGGTTCAGTTTTCTTGCATAAAATAGATTTCATGTAGAATTTTTAGTGTCTCTTTATTGTACTTCATTACACCTTGTGTATTTGGTCCCTCTTTTCTGATAACATGATATGTTCTTCCACTGCTTAGACCTCATGGTGTTTGGAGAAAGTGAGAATAAACAAGGAGGTCATTTGTTCCTTAAAGTTTTTTAAATTTCCATTCCCTGTTTCTAGTGAAAAACACCAATAGTGAGTGAGTGGGATGGAAGTACTGGGAGAAATCTTTACACTGGCTTCATCACAATGGCCTCTAAATGCAAAAAAGACAATGGGCTTAGATCATGATTTCAGATATCTCTTCAACGCAGTCTCTGTGTGTGGTTGTATGCTCAAATATGAAGAAACAGTAATAAAGAGACTTTATTTACATCAGCGTCATGCCCTCCCAGTAGCTTCTCCAGGGAGAATTTGTTTAATAAAGATAAGAAATAAAAGGTTCTAGGGGCTCCCTGGATTTCCATTGCTTCCTGCCTGGTAAGCAGCATTTTTTTAATGGTTCCTTTTTTGTTTGTTGATATTGACTTTATGTCTTCATTAGAATCAGTGTAGCTTTTAATGTAACCTGTAGCCTGTCATGAGGGACTTGATGGAAAGCTTTCTCAAATTGTAAATAAATTATACCCTATGTACTGCCATTATTGACTTTTTCTAGTGACTCCAAACTCTGGTGGTCGAGACCATATCCCTTTAGGCAAGATATCCCTTCAGGATATTTCCCTTCAGGCATGATATGCTTGTTGTAGTTGTTAAAATATTACTTTGATTTTATTCCAAATTGCTTCTCATTATTGTGTTTGCTTTGCTTTTTACAAATGCATTTGTAATGAGTCTGTCGTTTCCTCAGCCAGGAATCTATTCAACACCTCAAATACAGCTTCTGTACTGCCTTTTTTTTTCTCCTCGTGTAAACACAGTTTTTTGTGTAAACAAGGGCTCAGGGAATGTATGCAAAGGTTAATGTGACAAACCCCTACTCAGGTCTTTTGGGCTTCTATGCTTCCATGAGGCTCCTTGTGTGCCTCAGAGACTCACAGAGGCCCCTTTGTTGCCCTGGGTCTTCCCAAAGGCAAGGGTCTCCCTTTACTGAGCCATTTTCATCACAGGCCAGTTCTAATTGAAGGTGGAGTAGGTCCCTTTCTGCCAGTCTCGAGCTGCTCTGGTTTTGCCCCAGTAGGGCAGCCCTCCAGGGGAAATGGAGAGGGAGTCTAGTCCCACCCACTGCCCTGGACTCCAGCCCAGGGACCCAAGAGAAGGAAGGAGCTGGTGGGGACTTCTGCACCGGCCCCACAGCAACGACCTGGGCCTTTTCACCTACCACTTCCTTCTGGTATCTTCCCCCCGTACCTTCTTGTTGGTGTCATACAGCTCTGCTCTGTTCCATTCTGTTTTGCTCTCAAAACCTCCAGCCTCCTCCTCTCTGGGCATCACTCCACCATCCCTCCTGCTGCCTGGGGAAAGCCTTTTGTAGGGACTCTATATAGGGAACTTTTATAGGGAACCTTCTATGGGAAGGTGCAAGGCTGCCATGTGTGGGGAAGGAACAACTTCTGAGCTATCTAGAAAATCTAGATGTACACAAATCCATGGATCTGGATTTAGTGCACCCGAGGGTACTGAGGGAATTGGCAGAGGTCGTTGCTGAACCTTTGGGCATTATCTTTGAAGACTCTTGGAGATCGGGGGAGATATTGGATGACTGGAAAAAGCAAACATAGTGCCCATCTTTAAAAAAGGAAAGGAGAACTATTCAGGGAACTATAGACCAGTCAGCCTTATCTCAATCCCTGGGAAAATAATGGAGGGAATCCTCAAGGAATCCATTTTGGAGCACTTGGAAGAGGGGAAAGTGATCAAAAGTAGCCAACATGGATTCACCAGGGGCAAGTCCTGCCTGACCAATCTGATTAGCTTCTATGATGAGGTAACAAGCTCTGTGGACGTGGGGAAGTCAGTAGATGTGATATACCTTGACTTTAGCAAATCTTTTGATATGGTCTCCCACAACATTCTTGTCCATAAGTTGAGGAAATATGGATTGGATCTCTGGACTATAAGATGGAAAGAAAGCTGGCTTGATGTTCGGGCCCAACGGGTAGTGGTCAATGGCTCAATATCTTGATGGTGGTTGGTTTCAAGCAGAGTGCCACAAGGCTCAGTTCTGGGGCCGGTGTTATTCAGCATCTTTATTAATGACCTAGATGAGGGACTGGATTGCGCCCTCAGCAAGTCTGAGGATGACACAAAAGTAGGGGGAGAGGTAGATACTTTGGAAGGCAGGGAGAGAATCCAGAGTGACCTGGATAAATTGGAGGACTGGGCCAAAAGAAATCTGATGTGGTTCAACAAGGAGAAGTGTAGTGTCATGCACCTGGGGCGGAAGAATCCTAAGCATTGTTATAGGCTGGGGACCGACTGGCTCAGCAGCAGTACAATGGAAAGGGACCTAGGGGTTATGGTGGATGAAAGGCTGGATCAGAGTAAACAGTGTGCCCTTGTAGCCAAGAAGGCTAACAGCATACTAGGATGCATTAGGAGGAGCATTTAGAGCAGATCGAGAGAAGTAGTTATTCCCTTCTATTTGGCACTGGTGAGGCCACATCTTGAGTATTGTGTCCAGTTTTGGGCCCCCCAGCATAAAATGGATGTGGACTTGCTGGAGCAGGTTCAGCAGAGGGCAACAAAAATGATTAAGGGGCTGGAGCACAAGACCTGTGAGGGTAGGCTGAGGGATTTGGGCTTGTTTAGTTTACAGAAGAGAAGACTTAGGGGTGATTTAATAGCAGCCTTCAACTTCCTGAAGGGGAGCTCTAAAGAGGAGGGTGAGAAGCTGTTCTCAATGGTGTCAGATGGCAGAACAAGGAGTAATGGTCTGAAGTTGAAGAGGTAGAGGTGTAGGTTAGATATTAGGAAAACCTACTTCACCAGGCGGGTGGTGAAGCATTGGAATGCGTTGCCTAGGGAGGTGGTGGATTTTCCATCCCTCAAGGTTAAGACCTGGCTGGGATGACTTAGTGGGGGCTGATCCTGCTTGAAGCAGGGGGCTGGTCTAGATGACCTCCTGAGGTCCCTTCCAGCCCTGTGATTCTGTGAGCTTGGAGGCCTTAACTGGTTGCTGGCTGACTCATGAGCCCCAGCTGCCTTCCCAGCCTGAAGGACTTCACCATCTGTGAATTTAGAAGGGCAACAAAAAGGAATATATCCAGAACCCAAAATGTTCACCCTTCATCAGGCACTTGTCAGCTGCAGTCTGTGATCTGTCATAGTAAAAATATAGTAGTAATAGAATTTAGGGTCAGTTAGGCTAACTGACATAAGCCCAGGATTATATAACAAAGCATCCTCTTCACCCTGTCGAATGCTATAAACCAATAGAACTTGAAGGTCCCCAGGTTAACAAAATAGAGGGGGATGCGGGTGGGGATATGACTGTTCTCTATGAATGCATCAGAGGAACAAACATTAAGGAGTTATTTAAGTAAA
Organism: Carettochelys insculpta; assembly: GCF_033958435.1. NCBI lineage: Eukaryota > Metazoa > Chordata > Testudines > Carettochelyidae > Carettochelys > Carettochelys insculpta. The sequence continues at coordinate 13,264,457 of NC_134143.1, forward strand.
GGTCCAGTGCTGGCCCAGAAACAAATGGGTATATGCAGTCCATCAGGAAATAGAACAGGTATTTTACATGAACTAATTAACTACTTCAGTGTAGTAGAAGGGTAGAGCCCTGCAAATCTGCAGATAGGGTGCAGATACCTGTGTCTCATTTTTGTGCATATGGATGTGGATGCCAATGTTGTATCTGCACATGACTCTGCAGATGGGCCTGCACTGAGGATTCCCTGCCAGTATCTCTGGCATCTACAATTAGTCCATTATTGCAAATGTTCCAGTTGAGTTGACCTCGGCTTTCATGAAAGAGCACATCGAAAAGCAATTTTAGTTAATTCTGGTCTTTCAAAACCCTGCTGCTGCCTAACAAGTTTTGTGTTAACTCTTACTGGCCAGCGTATTTCAGATTAATCAATGCTTCTGTCATTGTCCTTTACATTATTTCATATGGGAATATAAAATTCTTTATCATTGTTGAAAAGATTTGTCGGACAGCTTCTGAAGCTCACAAATTCCATAGAACATTTACCATATTCATATTTCCTAATGAATTCCACTATTTTACTTTTAAAAGAATAACAAAAGCCCTACATAGGTGTAACATGGTCTGAACATGCTCTTTCACCAATGTAAATTTGTCATAATGTCACATACTATAACTAAATTACTCCAGATTCGGACCTCAAAGATTTGAGGCTATAAGGAATAAACATGATATCCAGTCTGACCATCTCGCCCACCTACTTCGGTAGCATGTCCATAACCTGGGTCTGTGTTAATGTAGGACTGGAATCTTGATTTAAAGGTTTGAAGTTATAGAGAATCCATCCTTTGCTCTAATTAAAACCAGTCATGACCCATAATCCATGTTGCAGAGGAAGATGGGGGAAAAAAACCAGAGGGTCTTTGCAGAATAACTCTTTCCTAATTCCAAATATAGTGTTTAATTAAACCCTGAACTGGTACACGTGACCACCTGAAAGAGAATTCTCTGTACTAGTGCATATAGGGGTGGGTCTACGCTAGCCTCCTCCTTCAAAGGGGGCATGCAAAGCAGGCAGGTTGGAGAAGGTTAATCAGGTGCTGCGATGCACATGCAGCACCTCAGTAGCATAATGGCGGCTGCAGGAACTTCAAAGCTGCTAACTTCAAAGCGCTGACAGGCAGTCAAGTCGCAGGCACTTTGAAGTGCACTTCCTGTTGAAGTTGTGGGAATAAGGGAACTTCAAAGTTTGGCGCATAGTTTGAAGCACCTGCGTCTTGACTGCCTGTCAGCACTTTGAAGGTAGCAGCTTCCAAGTTCCCACAGCCACCATCATGCTAATTAGGTGCTGCATATGCATCGCAGCACCTCACTGATATTCCCCGGTCTGTGTCATTTCCATATCTCCTTCGAAGAAGGGAGCTAGTGTAGACATGGCCCTAGTGTCCCATCTCTGGCTATTGCAGATGTTTACTAATAGCACTTACGTATGGGCCATTTCACCATACCATCCACTACATGAACTTAGCAAAATCAGTCATGAAGTAGGTTTTTTTGCCCCTTCTCTTTGAATGGCTTTTCCAGAACTTCAGTCCTTTGATAGCTAGAAATGTTCATCTATTGTCAAGCCTAACCTTCTTGATGGACTGTATATGTCCACTTGTTTATGGGCCTGCACTGGCCCTTCACTTAAATTGCTTGCTGATGTTTGTTCCTCTGATGCATTTACAGAAAAAAATCATATCCCCACTCCTACTCCCCTCCATTTGGTCAGCCTGAGCAATGTAAAAGCCTCAAGTCTCCTCTAGTAAGGTAAATGCTCCATTCCTGTGATTATCCTAGCAGGCGTGCTGGCATTTGTTTTTAAAAACTATGTCGTTGTATTTGTAGGGTAAAGCATCAGTGTTACCCATTTTTAAAATATATACATATTTTAAGTATCATTATTGTGAGACTTCCTCTTACAGACTGGCATGTATGAAATCTGCCCGCAAATTTTGCGTCTCTTAAAAATTCATCTGGGTGACGTTTAATTTGGAATATTCAACCTGCGATGTAAATGTCACCTTTTACTTGTAGCATATGCCCATATCCACAACCGCAACCCAGAATTTTTAGATTTTTTTCTTTTTGCTTTAAAATAGACATCTAAATGTAAATTTAGTTAAGATTTTGAGAACTTTGGCCTCGCTGTGTTGTAAAATCTCTGTGGGCACAGATAACAGTAGCACATTGAAAAAAGTTGATTCCATCTTCAGAGATATTATTGACTTCAGAGACATTTCTTACACTTTAACCAGGGAATGTTCATGGAGACAGAATGGATTTTACATGCCTATTTTGTGCAGACCTGTAGGATACCCGCTGGAGCCTCTTTGCTGGATAGATTCTTCTCAGACAGATGTTCTTTAAAGGTGCTTTTGTCTGCCATGCTCTCTTGAATCACAGATGAGCTAACAGGGAAACCATTGTGGTCTTTGCCTATGCACAGGTTGTAGGAAATGCATGTTTCTTTGATCAGTAATCAGCCTTCCATCTGAAATATTGCATCTTCCAGAACATCCGCATGATCTAGAATTTTGTCTTGTAACAGGTGACGATGGCTGGGTCATTTCTGCCCCTGGTAACTCACCGGAAGAGTTCTTATGTGGTCCTCAGGAAATGACTCCACTTAGTGCTGCTACAAACCTAGTAGAAATGTCCCTTGTATGTGTTGCCTCTTAAGATGCATGTGGCATTATATTTGTGTGCTTTTGTTCACAGTGCTGATAGGTTGGTAGCAGTTAATAGCTGGGATAGTAACCAGGAGGAAAGCATTCATTCTCAATGTTCTGTTTGGTTTTCAGTGGGAAAGCAGGATTCTGTTCTGAATGCTTTTTAATTGTGTTTGCATCTGTATTCTTTCAAAATTATCCACTATCATATCAGGGTTGACCTGCAAATAGAAATTGATATTTTTACTTTTTATTTAGCTATCTTCACATGCTTCCATAATTATAGTGGTAAAAGACAGAGAGCTCTTAGTCCTCAGAATTAATATGTAAAGTCTCCTGTTTCTGTTTTCTCACTCTGTTCTCACATGCACACACATTGACAGAATGGCAAGTAAATCAAGATTAGTGAAACCTGGTCAGGTTGATTAACAGCCACCTATTAAACCATTCCCCAGTGAAAGAACTTAACACTTCTTAATTCTTTCTATTGGATGGAATGAATTTCTATGCCTATTATACAGGTTGCCAACTGGGACACCAAGAATGGCATTTGCTTTACTTGGTCAAACTCCAGCCAAACCCCGTGGGGCAGCATTAGCAATATATCAATGGAAGTCAGTGATTCTGTTTACACAGTTCTTTATGGAAAGCCTTTAAGCAGTATATATAAAAAGAATAATATATAATTACTATATAAAGGTGAATTTTTCATGCTACAGTGAGGATTGTGCTCAGGAAATGTTTAGGTTGACTGAAAGCAAAGTGCATACCTTTATGTGTTTGTTCTACACAGTTATGTAAACTCATGAGTACTCTGGTGTGAACCTGCCATACAATGTAAACTCACCAAGGTAAAACCACACCTGTCATATGCTGTTGAAAAACAGATGTTGCAATACTGTCAAATGATAAAAGACTGATACTAATGTAAGCACCACACAGAGCCAGTACTAGGTATATAAGCAAATTAAGTTATCACTTTGGGCCCCAATCAACTGAAGGGACATTCCTATTTATCATTACTTTGTGTAGTGCAAGTTTAGGGCTCTCCAATGAGCTAGAGCTGCCTCTGTCAGTTGTCTGTCCAATATGCCCTTATTGCACTGTTAGTATCATACAGTGTTTGTTTGGAAGGGAAGGTTAACATTGTACATACTTTTTTCAGATTTGCTCTCATTACAGATGTGATTGGTACATTGCTATTCTCCCCTGATGAGTGAATGAGTAAGCTATTGATCATAACCTTCTGTGGGAGACGAAAGCCTTAGGGCTACTTGTTAAAGGAAGCCTTGTTAGGTTATCTAAACAACATATTTTTGGAAGTGTACTCTCAAGTGCTAAGTGTGTTGGGTTGGCGTAAGAAATAATATATGATGATACACATCTCATAGAAGTGGAAGGACTCTCAGGACATTATTGATTCCAGTCCCCTATCTTCTTGGCAGGGCCAAGCACCATCCCTAACATATTTTATTTTTATAAATCTATTTGCCTCAGATCTCTAAATGGCCCCCTCGAGGATTGAGCTCACAATCCTGAGTTTAGCAGGCTAATGCTCAAACCACTGAGCTATCCCTCCCCCACAAGTTAGCCAGCTCTTAAGAGGCAACAAATGCAAGCAAAATTCCTAATCGATTTGTAACAGCACTGATGGAAACTGAGTCAGGTCAGTTCCTTTGAGTTTGCCATGTGGAGATGGAATCTTCTATCCACAGAACACACAGACCATGGTTAGCACAGTGAGACCTTCCACATCCTGCTTGGCTAACTTCTAAGTTGCTCTCTGCCGTTGAAGAGGAGGTAGTTCAGTTTCCGTCAGTCTTCATTTCTTGAATGAAATTACTGCAGTGGATTCCAATCAACCTCAGATGTGGTGGTGGGAAGAGGACTCTGAGCAAGTGGCCAACTTTTCTGCACATTATTGATCAGCCCTCTGACAAAGGTAACTATCAGCTGCTACTGGGGACCCCCCTTTATACGTCACCCCAATGTATGTTGTTTCACACTTACATCGTGGACGTGTTCAGGGCAAGGACGTAAAAATTCCCTACTCTTACGTCATCACATATGCTACTTCCACCCAGTGTGCTCTTTGAGGCCAAGTTGCTGAGTGCTGAGGCCGCTTCCCTGAGCTCTTCAGGACTTCCAACTTCACCAGCTTCATCCGGCAGCTCAACCTGTGTGTCTTCTGCAGCTGCTGGCCAGGGAGCATAGGCTGCTGCCCCTTCCCTGCTGCTTCCTCGGCTCTCTGGGGGAAAGCGCCGAGGCTGTCCTGTCCCTGCCGCTGAGGCTCAGGGAAGGCAGAGGGAAGGGAGAGAAGTGCCGTGCTGTCCCATCCCTGTATTAGCCGGTGGCCGGGTAATGTGCGGTGAGGTACTCCCCTGGGTCCTAAACAACCCAGTTTTTTTTTTACTGTTAGAGCAGGCAGCTCCTAGCACTCTCACCCACGGCCAGGCTGTAGTAACCAAACGGTTAAAGTTCTTTTGTTGTGTCAGCTGTGTTGCAGTGACAAAAGGGTAACAGGGTCAGGCTCAGAGCTTAACTGGTTTCAAGTTTATTAAGCTACAGTTATAAGCGTGCGGTTACAAAAGGCTATTGTTTACTTCTTATATGCTAGCAAAGTACAGGTGTTAACAAGTTACGTTACAATCCAATACAAAGATATCTGTTACCATCTAACACAATGATATCTTGACACAATGACATCTAGTTACAGAGCTCTAATTCTTTAGCTGTGCACAAAAAGTCGGAGACCTAGCATGGGTGTATCTTACCCTCTCTGCGTCTCTCAATACCAGCGTAGCCAAGCCGGATCGGTCACTCAATTCCGCGGAAAGACGAATACGAGGTTGAGCATCCCCAGTTGTGGACCTCGGGAGGCAATCACCTGACCCGAACAGCAGGTAGTTGGTGGAATGCACTCAAAGTTAGAGTTCTGCTGGACCCATCTTTTATACCCCTTTGGGTTACGTATTCTCTTTCTTATCTATGGTGCCAGATCATACTGGTCTGTCTTTGTGACACCAGTTTGTCACAGGGGCATTTCTTACTTAATTTGCACTTGTGAGACAGGAGATAAGCAATTTGAGAGTACAGGACATTCTTTTTGTGTGGGCGGGGCACTTCCCCTTCTGGGATGGTTGTGTGGTCATCATATCCATCAATGCCAGCTGGGGTGATTTCTTGAGGGTCCCCCCCCCTCGTGTTGACAGTTTGGCCTGTTAGCCCTCTATCTGTACTTTCTGCTTCTCAGGGTCATGATAAGCTAGCACATCTGGGCCTCAGTGAGGGCATCAAAGACTGTGCTGTCAGCAGCCGTTTCCGTGCCCTGTGTGCTTCTCAGTGGAGGCGGGGGGCAGCGAGCAAGCTGGCTTGTAAGGGGGAGACTTTGTCTGGCTACACCCTGCCACTTATATCTCCTTTTGGAGTAAAAATATATGTATTCTACTTGGTTCTCCTGATAATTTTGCAGATTAAAGTACATTTTTAAGTATATGCATGAGAAGAATAAATAAGGCTATCTTTTTAGTTTCACTAGCATCTCATTATTTCTCATTAACATACTTAATTATGAGAAACTTTCTGCGTGGGATTTCTTTTTCTCCACCCTTGGAACATCTCTTCTTTTTGATTGAGTAGATCAGTAATGTAAACTGAAAATGGCATAGAAACATGATGTGGACTTGAAGACTTTCATCAAGCGCATCAGTTTACACTGGCCTCAAGTGGGAGAAAAGAATCTTGAGTACTTGTGCAGTTGTGGGTTTTTTTTACTGAGTTTTGTTTAGGCTTTTTTTCCTGGTTAAACATCACAGTGTAAAACAAGATGCTACATACTGCGATATTACTGAAAATATATTGCGAAGTGGTTTTGATTTTGCTCTTTTCTTCTTCTCCACATCTTCTCGTCTGCACTGTGGCAGAACATCTCGAATTGCACCTCCTCCTCATGAATTACTATTCTCTACTGGGTACAGTCTTAGGCAAGGTTTTCCCAAGTGTCGACACCGATGCTGCATGTCTTCATGTGTGCCTTCAGCATGTCCTTATATCATTTCCGCTGCCCTCCAATACGGCTCTGTCCAAAAACTTCCCCGCTCCCTTCCAGCAGCTACCAACACCTACCCTTTCTGTGATAAGATCTGCAGCTCCAGAAGTGGGCTGATCAGCCACCAATGGACTCACAAATCAGAGGGTGGCATGAAGATGTCCTTCCTACTCATTATCGAGTGGCTACCAAGAAGAAGAGAGATTGGCAAGTGACAGGAAAAAAATATCCTAAAGAGATCATAGTGTTGCATTTACTTTTACAGCAATATCTGGAGTGAGGGGAGGGCCTGAGTATGCATTCCTTAATCAAGCTCAGTAGCATCTACTTATAGTCATGCAAATAGTTGCAAAGTTGTGGGTGACTGAATCAGTCCCTCGATTTATATTAGACTATGCTGGGGATGGTTTGCAGACTAAAGCAGTACATTCAGAATATTACTGCAATTGTGTCTATTCTGATTGTTGTTTATATTTGGAAAGACTTTCTCTATGCACACATTTATTTATTTTGAACAGTCCCCTGGCATAGAGATGAGTGCAGATCCTTTCAAATGCCACTTGGCTTGGCACACACATTTGCATTGTGCCTAGTTACAAAGAGTAGAGCCTAGATCTGCAAGCAATTATCAAACCAAGAAGATAAAACATAAAACCTTGTGTGCCTTTGTTAGTGTACTTTAATTCAGCTAATCGCCCTAGGTAAAGATTAGCTGCTGTTGTCAATTTAATTCAGCCTCAAACAAAGCAACAAGGTCACTTTTTTGCCTTTTTTTTCTTTTTTTTAAACAAACAGGATTGAGTTGTCATGTTGTTCTAATAGGCAGCACAGGGAATCATTAGTCCACCTCAACTCCCTGACTGATGGGCATTTCACTTCAATCATCTGACTGAGCACTAGCGGTCCAGTACTATTGACACCATGTCAGAGCTGAGAGAAGATGCCTTAATCGACTCAGACGCTCTCTGCATTGATTTGACCAGCTGCTGTAATGACCTTCTTGTTTTTCTGAAGGATTACTGTTTACCCATGGAGGTTCCGCTGACTAAATGTACTGCATTGTCATGGAAACTGTTATTGTTGCATCTCAATCCCATTAATGGTGTGGTGTGTGACATTGATATGAGATGCTGAATATTTCAGTGAAGCACAGTCCACTTTAATAATTCTAATCTCTGCCCATTAATCAGTCTTACAAAATCTGTGGCTATCTGTGCTCTGCTTGACTGGTAGAATTGAAGAGCCAAGCCTTGCTTAAGGTTCTGTTCTTCCCTGATATTCCTGTTAACTGGAATGAAAAAATGTTACCTTACATTACTAGTCTAAATTTTGTTCTGTAGAGTAGGTCACTTGCCTGCATACAAGTGGTCAAAATGGGGGAGAAAGAGAATGAGATTGACAGCAGAGGCAACAATGGACTCAAATGTAAACGTTACATCTGCAGTGGTAGAATGTGTATCGCATTGGAGCAGGGGTCAGCAACCTTTCCAAGGCAGAGTGCCAACATTTGACCTTTTGAGCGCTGTGCAGCCTGAGTGCCTGTGATAATTTTTAAAGTCAATAATAGTCCTACTTACAACAGCTTCACTAATAAATAAATAAAGATGCAGAGCTTTACCATTTAGGTGATGGTTGGTAGTATTAGCTAGTCTTTTGTTAATCCACATGTCACATGGCTTTGAGCATGGGGGGGAAGGGGTGGGGCTAAGCTCCCGCCTGGTGTGCAGATGAAAATCAACTTAAGTACCACTCTTGGCATCCATGCCAGGGGTTGTTGGCCCCAGCACTGGAGGCTTATCAGTCCAGGGAATAATACCATATTATTTTTCTCAAATGGTTTACTTCCTTATAGATTTAAGATGATGGCAGATGAAAGACAAAAAAGTTGAACCTCCTTTTCCTTAGATAAGTCTCCTGACATCCATCAATCACTGATTTTTGGTTTTTTTCTTCCAACCTGGCATCAGAGTAGCTGGTCAGCCTCTTCTCCCTAACTGATGTTCCTCATACCAGAATGATAGAAACAGACTAGGAATAATGTTGCCAATCCGTGACCAAAACAAAAGCCAGCAGCAAGAAGCAATTAATACTGACAAGAGGTCCTATAAAGTGGAATTTTAAATTTCTGACATCTGATTTCTTGAAAACAGCAGGATTGGATGCTTTCTCTCATGCTTTGAGAGAGGGAAGTTAGATTTTTTGGCCACTATTTGAAAGCTCTCTAGCATAAAGGAATGGTTGCTTTAGCACTGGTTAGAGTCTTGCACATTTTACAGTGGGTGGTAGCTTCTCTTTGGCAGAGGAAATGCAGACACTTTCTGTTAGAAGTGATAGATTCTCAAAGACTCATGGGACACTAGAGCTGGAAGAGACCTCAAGAGGTCATCGCATCTAGTCCCCTGCCCTCCTGTCAGGACCAAGCACCATCTAGACCATGCCTGATGGATGTCTGTCTACACTGCTCTTAAATAAGAGCAGGTTAACCTGTTACAGGTGTCCTCCTTCCCCTGCCCACTCTGGCCGTGTACGGCCATGAATGCAAAAGGGTTTCAGCTAACACCTACTTTGCAGCTCTGTGTACCTTAAAACTTTGCTGCTGTGGTTCACATCCTTTATATTGTGAGCTGAGCATACAAGCAAGACTGCTATTTACATCATTAGCTTAGTCTGGTTTCCGGTGACCCTTTATTCTTGAGGGGTGGGGGTGGGGCAGCTTCCAGAACCCATCCAGCCCTGAGACCTACCAAAAATGTTATTCTGCCAAGTTCAATCCCTCTCACTGTAACATAAACAAAACCTTAGCAAATTTGCTGCTCCTTTTAACAACCCAGTACTCAGCAGCCTGTTAGCTTAACAGTGGGTTAACGCACCTTCCATTTAAATAAGCAGCACTGAGCTGGTGGTGGCAAAAGTAATATAAGCTTATTAACTGTGACAGAGCGACAGGCGTGTTAGTCTGTATTCTATCAAAACAAAAAAGCAGTCATGTAGCGCTTTAAAGACTAACAAAATAATTTATTAGGCGGTGAGCTTTCATGGGACAGTCCCACGAAAGCTCACCGCCTAATAAATTATTTTGTTAGTGTTTAAAGCTCTACTTTACTGCTATTTTGTTTTTGGAAGCTTATTAACTATAGCATAGAGATTTCGGTGGCTAGGGATAGGGATAGAAATGATTACAAACAAAAGTTTAAAGAAAAAAAAAACCTACAATGGCCGTAATAGTTTTCCCACCACAGCCATTTGTCCAGCATAGGTAGACAGGATGCAAAACCGAGACCAACACATTTGGATTCTTTGCTGTGTCCTGACTGCAAGTCGAAAGACCATGCAATTCTACTAGTTCTAATCGCTCCAAAATCCCATTTCAAGAAAAAAAGTTTCACAAAAGAAGAATGAGCATTAGAGGAATAGCCCACCACTCTTGAGCAAGGCAAGGCAAACTTTCTTATAAAGGTTTCTGGGAGGGAGTACTGACAGGGATGGACATTACAGGTAAGTAATAGATGTAAGGTCTTTGAGTGATTCACTGGGGAAAAAAAGCTGATTAAATTTCTAATTTGGATACCAGTAATAGTATTTTGGCTGTGTATTTCTCTTGGCTAAATATATATTATGCTATGCTGATGCCATAAATAGGTATTCTTCAGTTATGCTTCAGTATTACTTTGAAATATGTTTCAATTTAAAGTGACATGAAATCCTACATTCACTCGTCCTTTAATTTGAATCACTGGTAATACAATATGGCTACAACAGACAACATACTGTCTATTAGCAATTTTACAGTGAATCACTGCTGGAGGCTGTCATCTTAATATTTATTTAAGTGAGCCCCATATGATCTATTTGAACATAGCATATATTCCCCAATCTTTTCCTTTCTGACAGCATGTATATAAAAACAAATTTTGTTCAGTGTTTGAAATATGTGCATATCACATGCAAAAATGTATAAATTCATGAGGTTAACCACTAGCAAATTAAGCAAATGGAGAATGCTACTAATTATATTTATTTATGCCTATTTATTTTGGGCACACAACCTCAGGGCTGTATTTTTATGAGCATGTTAACAGCATGTGGTACAGGAAAAGCAGAGTCAGTCAGGATAATGGTACTGGGAAATAACATTCCTAGATTATGTCACCCTGCTTGCCAGTGCCAGCTTTGTGTTTTTGAAAAAAAAAGAAAAAAAAGAAAAGAAAGAGGAGCCAGTGCTTAGCTGGCTCCCATCCCCACCAGCCAATCCAATGGCTGGGACTGCCAAAGGGCCCATACTCAGTAGCTGCACAAAGAAATCACTGCTGCTAGCAATACCTCTCATTCACAGCTGGTTATACCCTGCCTAGGGCATAAGAAATGAAGAAGTCTATGCTGATCAGGCGATGACTTCTTATGGGAAAACTCTCCCTTTTTCTAGGCAAGGAGAAAACATCACTACTGTATTTGGCTACCTTGCTGTGCTGAACCTTCCCTAGAGCCCAAAGCTTACTTACAAAATAAATAAACAAACAAAACCCAACAACCTCAATAACAAAGTAAAGTAAGCACTTCCTAAACTCCACAGTTTGCATCTCCACCACCCCCGACAAAGATCAGGAAGGTGCCCCAACAAAGAGTGATAGAAACAGCAGACACACCCTAGATTTCTCATCTTTCACAGAGGCAGCAACCCTATGCAAAAATTTCCTCAGTGACAGTTCACAGGTTGCCTCCTTTGGCCCAAAGAGGGAAAGGAGCTCCCTGATATGTAATAGTGAGTCTCAGCTGACCTGGCCAGTTCACTGCACCCCATGTGCTGTTGTCATGATGTTTTTTTAGTGGCTTGCAAAAACATCATTGGGGAATTAGTAATTCACTTCTGTTACATAATATACATAAATATATGTGTGGTCAACATACAAGCAAGGTGTAACTTAAGACAATGTAAAGTACTTCATTGTACGCAAGGCAAACAAAGCCTTCAGGTGTGTGAATGGGGAATACCCACTTAACCTCAACAGGGGATGGAGGTTGTATCTCCAGGAAGTCTTCCTTCATCCTCTAACAGGGTCAGTTAACAGGAAAGATATACGTGAAGGGAAAGAAAAGACAAAAATACATTTTATCATCCTTCTCCTGAAGTGCCACTGATCAGAGGCATACCTTCTTACCCTCATGGTAGCAGGGAATACTATCTGTGATTTTGCGTGGACCCTGTTCAAGTTGGAACAAATCTACAGTAGCCTACACTATGTCAACCCCATTCAGGGGTTGCAGTTGACCCCTGAACTCCTTGAAAGATGTGAGGAGTAAGGGAGATCAGTGAGGGAAACTCTGCCAAAAACCTTCTTCAGTAAGGATGGCTAAGGAAGCTAAGAGCAGACACATCAGCTCTAGATACACAATTAGCATAGCTAGACTTGCATATCGGCAATTAACTTACTTTGCCTAGTGTAGACATAGCCTTAAGGCAGGAAAACAAGGAAAAGACTTTGTTGCACACCGAAGCCCTTAATCAGACAATCCTGGTGACTGAAACACTTTTCCAGCAAATCAGACCATACAAGGCAGTAGCTGTTACAACAAATCTGCCCTGACTTTCAGCATAACCAGCATTGTGGTGCATTTTTCCAAGGTGTACAGTGAGTATTGTGAGGCTTGCTTGATGTCTGTAAATCTTTTTGAAAGTGTCTAGTGAGACATGCCATATAAGTACAAAGTAGTCCTTATTCCTTGAGGAGATTTTTCTTGCTCAAATTGGGTTATTAGGTATTTTATTATCAATAGCCAGAGAGATGATTTTGACTCCTATTAATTAAACAAATGTTAAATTCAATGTTGTCCAGGCTGAAAAATCTCACCAGGGTTGTTAAGTGGGTTTTTTTTTTCAATTTGCAAACAATATTTATAAATGCAATATGCAAAGCTGGTGATCTAAACAATGGTTGGGTGACTTAAAAACGTTATTTAAAATCTCTTAAGAAATTAACTAAAATAAAAAATGATCTAAAAATATGTGAACGTTAGGTTCCAAATTTGAGCTGTGACCCATATTTCACAACCAGTTTCAATAATGCTCTAAAGGCTAGAACAGTACTCCACTCCAATCTGAGAGCCGAAACCAGGGGTCGGTAACCAAAATAGCAAGAAAAGCTGGTTTTTTTCCAAATCTGGTAAAAATTCAAGATCTGTAATGCATGTGAATATAAGATGGTCCTGTCAAACCATACTTTTTGTAACCCTCATTTTAACAACAGCACATACACAATAATGATTTGTAATGTGATACATGTTTCCTGCAGGATGTTCATGTGTGTTTGTACCACTATCTTCCTCACTTTTGTTCCTGAGTCTATTTTAATTATGTCAATTTTACTTCATGTTTTGTTTCAGTTTTCTTTCTTATAATGTGTGTTGACCTTCACGGCAGGAATTCCACAAGCTTCTCAAAATCAAATCTTTATTAGCAGCATGATCAAAACACAGATACAATATCATATTCCACAATGCACTGCACATATTAAAGGGGAAGTTAGCCAAAGTTTTGAGCTCACATATCATTTGCTATTTAGATATGAATTGGGTCTTTTAGACATTCACTGTTTGTTGAAAATAATCAGTAGTTTTTGTTTGGCATGGTTTTGTTTTGTTTTACTTTGCAGTTATAGTGTTAGGTGCCACATGGAAGTCCTAAAGAGCCACAGTTAGCAGACCCCTGTCCTAAACCCTGTATTTTGAGGGGTTAGAAATTGGTACTGTTGTTTCATAATTCAGACCCATCGCTTCATAAGCTGAGGAACAGTATCTTTTTCTGTACATTTTCCATTATGCTGCTATTTACTGCTAGGGAAAGCATAAATCCTTGAGAAAGAGGAAGAGAATGTTTGTCTCATTTATTAAAGACAGGGGGTTGCTTGCTTTGGGGATCTGTAAATAGGGTGTTGAATGCTCAGGGGATCAGTAAATGTAATAATTCAAATGGGATATTTACCTCAGTAGAGGTCATCTTTGGAGTTTGTTTAGTCTGAACATACTGTATGTTCCTGTCACAAACGACTCTCCTCCAGTCATAACTGACACTAATTTGTAACCTGACCGGCAGTCTCAACTTACAGCCCAAAGAGTCAGTGAAGTTCATGTTGAGGTATATTGGCAGAGCTGTTGCAACAGCCACTGCCTTGTACTATCTGATCACTTGGTGGTGCCTCATCACCAGGCTTCTCCGATTATAGGCCTGATTATGCAACAAAAAAGTCTTTCCCTTCTACTTCTGCCTTAGATTTGCCACAATTTGCACAGGCACCAGGCCAAATCATACATAGGACCCCCTGCTACCAGGAAGATTCAAAGCAAGTAAGGAGAAGGTAAGGCTTTGAATCAACCAATGGAGCTAATTTAATGTCACATACCCTTAGACTTTTAAGGGATGATACTTCAGGTGAGCCTCGCTTGGATGCTGTGGATTTCTGGACACGCAACATACAATGCCTCTAGCAGCCTCCCTGTTGGGATGACGTGTCTTTGCCTCCGCTAAAGTTTGTGGCCTAATGGCTCAAGCTGGTTCTCTAGGAAGTTGCATTTCTACTTTTTTTTTTTTTTTTTAAAAAAAAACAGTCATGGCTCTTTTATGTATCCAGGGCTCATATCATAAGAATTACTGAAGTTTAATTTTCAATCACAAGGACTAGGTTACTGCCATAATTATAAGACAACATATAACTAGTACTGAATTGTAACAGCTGCCTATAGGCTCGGTGAACTTCATGCTTGACAAATTAGCTTTAAGAGTGCAAAGCCTGGAGTTCAGATTGGATCAGCTGAAGAAGTAGCAGGGTCTGCAAAAGCAACAAGACTGACTTGTCTTTTAAATTTCTTTATCCTAATGTGGTGTTTTCCCTTCCTAAAATAATCATGTTGCTTTTACATTTAAAAATGATACTACAAAAAATGCTGGTGAAACATTTGGCACTGTTAGGTGCAACATCTGAACTTTAAGGCTTGGTTGACAAAAAGATAATTTGACATCACAATCAAAGCAAGACAAACTAGCTAAACTAGCCGCTGCCTTGCATCTGAACGAATTTGGAAGAGATGAAGTTGATTCTTTCTGTAGTTAATCTGTGAACTTCTTTTGACCAACCATGAATTGTAAATTTCTCTTTCCCAAATGTGGAAAATCTGTGTGGTTTAAAAAAAAAAAAAAAAAAAAAAAATAAAGTTAAATTTTGGGGGAGGGGCATGAGTTAGCTCTTGAATTGATTGTGCTCTTAACTCAGCATGTCTCAGCCATTGCAAAAGTCTTTCTATCTAAAGCATTGCTGGGTAGAGTGCACTTATGCTGTGTACACATGGGATCCAGTTCTTTTGTCACTGCCAGTCATGTAAAACATCAGTAACTCTGTTGACGTCAATGATGAAAACAGCATTGTAAAACTGGTGAGGGGAAAAATCTGGCCAATGATATTTTAAAAAAATATTTCTACTGATGGTGAAATTGAATTTCTACCACTTCCTCTGCAGATCGTACACTGCCTAATCAATTTGAAATGTTTAAAACTAGAGTTGACTAAATAATAACTGTACAATGAAGAAGAATCACAAGGAGGGAAGGGAAGCAAAGCTCTTCCTACCAGGGTCTTTGCAGCTGTTACATCTATGATGCTATGAAATGAGAGAGTTTCAGATCAATTCAATTATGTGAAGTCATAAATCTGTGTGTCTGTATTTGACAGAAAGGAAGTATTTCCCTTCCAGTGTGATGTTTTAAGATTCCACAAAATGCTAATACACTTGGATCCCCCTAGAAATTGTAATGATATATCATCTGAATGGCTTTTTCCTTCAGTAATGGACTCAGTTTGATGCCCCTGCCTGTGTAAGTGAGAAGGGAGGAATGAGCAGGAAGTATCATCTCCCCCAGTGCTGCTACACAGTATGCAGCTGTAATGTGGTAAGCATTTCTGGCACATGGGGAGAAAGGGAGAAGGTAGTGAGAGAGGTGTGTCCTAGGTTCCACTGTATTCACACCTTACTGCAATAACATTTCTACAAAATGTGTCTCTCTGTAAAGGCAGCAAACCTAATGGTTTCACTGTGCAGGTCCCCAGAGGAGGACGGTTCCCTTCCATTAAGATGAGTTTGGGATGAGTTTGGGGCTGGAAGGGTACTGAGGACAGCCTGCAAAGAGTAAACATTGGATAAAGCTAGGATGAGGCTTGTGTATGCTGGTAAACTGTTGGGGGTCTGAGTGAGAGGGGCATGACAGCTTTCAAGTATCTGAAAGGGTGCTACAAAGAGGAACTGAAAAAGCATTTCCCTTTGCCTCTGATAATTGGGCAAGAAGCAATAGACTTGCACTGCAGCAAGGGAGGTGTAGGTGGAACATTAGGAAAAAACTTCCCAACATTCATGGTGGTTAAGCACTAGAATAAATTGCCCACAGAGTCTGTGGCATCTCCATCATTGGAGATATTTAAGAGCAGGTTAGACAAACACCTGTCAAGGATGATTTAGATGGTGGTTGGTCCTGCTATGAATGCAGGGGACTGGACTTGAACTCTAGAAGTCCCTTATAGTTCTAGTGTTGTATGATGTTGTGATTCTGCATCAAGTTCACCGTACTTGACTATGTTTGCTTTACGTTCTCATTTGTTGTGTGCATTATTTCACCTCAAATCTAATTTAATCTCTCTTTCCCATCTTTATCCAATAAATTTACTCTTAGAACACTTATTTTTTTCCTGCTTCTCAGTCAGGGTTCCACATCTGTGAGGATTCGTTTTCCTCCTCATTTCGGAGCCAGATCAGTGATGGCTGAGGGTTTTTGTTAGTGTGTTTTCTCTTAAGTTTGTTTTTTGCTTCTTATTTGTGTGTGATCCTGGACAGATTTTTCTGTTGGGCAGTGGCTCCTGAGTGAAAAAAAAGGTTCCCCACCCCTGCCATAGACCTTATGCTGATGCACCAGACTGTGCACAGTCTTGAAGCTTGACAAGACACTCTACTGCTCTTTGTCTTTTGCCATTTTCCATTCTATTTAGTACTTCTACATCTTTTATACAATGGGCTGGATCCTGGAGTCTGTCCTTTGCAGCATCCAATGACTTAAAAAGCTGATGTCTTTAAATGGCAGTGTACTATACCATTAACCCTCTGAAAGTGAGGCCTGCCTATCCTTGCCCATGGTGCAGTAGCCTTTCTGGTTGTCTACGTCTGGCATGACAAATTGCAGAATAGAATGAACTTGATTGTTTGTTTGTTTTACCAGATTTCAAGCCTGATTTTCCTCTTTCATGGATAAATCCAGAGTAAGGCCATCAAAATTAATGGAGCTGCTCTGGATTTACACTAACGGATCAGTGTTTTTTCTGAACTCATGCTTGTCTACATCTCCCCTTCAAAGTTTACTAACCCCTGGTCTAGTAATGGAGTGTTTGCTGTACACCTAATACTGTTGGCTGTTTTCATTCATTTAAAAGTATAGGTGTTAAATTAATCATGAAAGGGTAGCCATGTTAGTCTGTATCTTCACAAAACAAAAAAAGCAGTTCTGTAGCACTTTAAAAACTAACAAAATGGTTTATTGGGTGATGAGCTTTCATGGGACAGGCCCACTACTTCAGATCAGAATTTCCGGGTCTGAAGAAGTGGGTCTGTCCCACGAAAGTTCATCACCTAATAAATCATCCTGTTAGTATTTAAAGTGCTGCAGTACTGCTTTTTCATTTTGTGAACATATTAAATTAGCTTGTCTGATACTACAGCTTTTCCATAGTATCTGTTGTTTCCTCCCAGATGTTGTTTTGCCACTTTTGCGCTTTTATGTATACAACGTCAGATAAAGTTGTGGACAAAGAAAAAAGGTAGAACTCACTCTGCCTTTTCCTTGGGATCCTGTCAAGTCCCTTTCTCATAGCTTTTATGCCCTTAATAATGTTCTTTGAAATAGATTTTATTAGAAGCACCTTTCTGATTTGGCTAAGAAACATCTTATTTTTCGCAAGTTGGGAGAACATGTTTGGTGATTTTTGTAATGCACAAGAGCTGGTGGAGAGCCAGTACTTTCCTATGAGGTGCTTTGTGATTGGTGCTGCACAAATCTTCATGGGGCACATGGCTCACTGGCAGGCTGCAGATTATTTCTGCAATTTCTGCCACCATGCACTGCGTGGCATAGCCTTCTGCAGGCAAAGGGAAAGAATCGTTGATATTGCTTCTTGCAGTTCATTGCCCTGTGCTCATGCTTCCCCTCTTTGTGTCAGTGCAAAGGTTATTTATGGAGAGTGCTGACAGCAGCAGTAAATAGAGCTCACACTGTTTTACATCACTGATGAGAATGTGCATCTCATAACTCTTTTTGTGCACAATCGGACTCTAAAATCATGCCTCTCAACCTCCTCTTTTAAACACTTGTTTCTGTATTTCATTATGTGAGTGAGAATTAATACAGACAAGCAAGAAATATGAGTGGTCATTTTATTGCATTTCTTTGGAGTGCACAGGTCTTCTGGGGCTCCTTGGCAAAAGGAGACAGCTACAAATGCCAGATCTGATGTACACCCTTTTGCAGAGCTCATAGTTTGCCCAATAGACTTTAAAATATAGTTATGCCGATTGCCATCCCAGATTTAAACTGTCCCAGGTAGGGTGGGGGAGTTTGGGGCAATGCTCTAAAAGATTGGCTACTTATTAATACTTTTTGGTAATCCAAACTGTCATCTGGATAATGATCTGTTCACTCTATCACAATTTGCTGTATGTTCCTGCTTATGTTTGATTATTGTGTGCAATTGTGGGTTTGTCTGAACCTTTAAACCACACCAAGGGGTATAAACCATATATTTTCCCAAATGGATCAAGCATCCATTATGGATTCAGCTTCATTTCCTAGAAGTATTCATGGCAAAACTGTGTAAGACTGTCTAACAGTATGTTTTAATCAAGAAGGAAAATCGTTCACTCTGTGCAAGTGTGTGGTATCTGCAAGACTCAGCCTCAATTATGTTGTAAAATATCCAGTCAAACAGCAGACTCTTGTGTTATGGCATCTAGGGACCAGTGTTCCCTCTAATTGTTTCCATCCTTGGATGGAATAAATTTTGTTATGTGCACTAAGGCGCGTGTGAATGTGCACCACCCGTAGAAAGACATGCTGACTGCGGGTGCTGTGCTAACCAGCTGGGTACCACCTGTATTTCTCCTGCGTGGCTGCCCAGTAGTCCATTGTGTTGAGTATTTGTTAGTTGGCAAACATGATTTACTCAGCATTCTTGCTCATTGACATGCTATCAATCAATGATTCATGTTGTCAGTGAATGCTTGCTAACTAGATTCTTAAAGAACAGCATCACATTAGTGAAGATCGCTAGATGAGTATGTCCACACAAAATAAAATAATGGTCCATCTAGCCCAGTATCCTCTCATATGAAATGGCTAGTGCCAGGTGTTTCAAACAGAGTGGACAGAATAGGGAAGCTTATCCAGACCCAGCTTCTAGGAGTCAGAAGTTCAGAGATGCCAGAGCACAGGATTGGGTTCCTGACCATCTTGGCTATTAGCATTTGGTAGACTTTTACGATCCATCATGCCTCTCTTAGGGCATGGCCATCCAGTACAAGGGTCAGCAACCCGCAGTGTGGGGGCCAAGAGTGGCACGCGAGACAATTTTCATCAGCACGTGAGGTGGGAACTCAGCCTCACCCCCCTCTCCTCTGCAGCCGTGAGTTTGATCAAAGCCACTCTGCCTGTGGATTAACAAAAGACCAGCTAATGCTACCACCCACCACCTAAATGGTAAAGCTCTTCATATTAATTTATTTATTAATGAAGCTGTTGTAAATAGGACTATTAATGACTCTAAAAAGTGTCATTGGCACTTGGACGGTACACAGAGATCAAAGGTCAAATTTTGTCACTCTGCCTCGGAAAGGTTTCTGACCCCTGGTCTAGTAGAAGATTCTAATCTGTACTAATAATAGGCTGCTGTAACTCTGGCGTCAAGATCCTCTGGCTCTTTGGAAAGAGTGCACCCTAATTCACCAGTTTCACTTCAGTTCAGACACTGTGCATAGTGCAAGTCACTAGAATGTTGTTTGTAGTAAAGTTTATTTAACAGAGCCTGAGAGAGATATTTAAAATAAAGGCAAATAAAAGCAAATAAAAGGATATGGAAACATAAGGTTACATGTAAAAGAAAAAATAATATTCTAACTATAGCCTGTACTTATTGATTTACTTTCCTGTCTCATAAAGCATTCCTCACCCAAACTGGTTATGCAGTCTGGGGAACTGGGATGCACCATACCTAAGATAACCCCAGCTCCCAGAGTCACTCCTTTGTAATGGATGTCTCTTTGACCTCTTTCTTTTCTTATAGATTACCGTCTTTCAACCCTGGGGCTCGCTATTCAGAGGCTTGTATTGGTGTTCTTCTTTTCTCTTTGTAAATGCTGAAGCCACTGCCTAGCTCAAACTATAATCACATATTGGCTTAGTCCATGGAAAGCCATTGTTCTCCTGTTCATCTATCTCAAACTCACCATCTAGGTGCTAGGTTTCACTCCCAACAGATCAGTAACATAATAGCTGCTACATGTTACCCAGGTCTAAAACTGTTCCCAGTACAAGCATCTCTCAGTATCCGTGATAGTCTGCTCGTGCTTAGCTTTTACGAGAGGCAGTGTGTGGCCCTCTTTGGTGAAATATTGAGAATAATCTCACCCGAAGGTAATATATCTGCCTG
Organism: Carettochelys insculpta; assembly: GCF_033958435.1. Taxonomy (NCBI): domain Eukaryota; kingdom Metazoa; phylum Chordata; order Testudines; family Carettochelyidae; genus Carettochelys; species Carettochelys insculpta. The sequence continues at coordinate 13,284,920 of NC_134143.1, forward strand.
GGTGTGGCTGGGCGTGTCTGTGTCACAATGTGCAATGTTCTCTCTCTCTGTCTCCCTTTTAATCAAAAGTGCACTTGAGAGTATTTGCCTCTTCCATTTGACACATATACAAAAAAAAATTGAATATTTTTTTTTAAATTTGTTACTCACAAATGATGTATTCTTTCTCCTTACCATTTTTTTCCCAGTAGACCAGGCATCATTTCCTTTTCTCCTCAGAAAGACCCACTACAATTGCAGCCACTAAGTACTCACATTTTCAAGATTGAGATTTAAATTTCATACTGACTGTTTCGTATCAACAAAACCTAGTGCCCTTCTCCACCCCTAATGAATGCCAAAGTTATCACAAAACCAAGCCTAATGAATAATGCATACTGTCCAATTAAATGGTGTTTTAATTTGCTGTTTTATTTCCTGCAAGGAGTATTTGTTGCCAACTACTATCTCGTAGGCAGGCATGCACTACATTTTGACAGCTGAATCTGCAGTCTGTAGCTACTTTAAACATTTTCATTTATGTGAATTCATATTGCTTTTGCTTGTTTGAAAATTTTTCATGACCAATACATGATTTAAAATGTGGCTTAGTTGTCCTTAAAAATGTATGTTGCGGACTCGGTTACTTCTTACTCCTGGAGATTGTAGAGTTGCTTCTTTGACTGATATTCCAGCATCTCACATCAACTAAGCCTGACTGGGCCTGCTCAATAAATTTTTGGATGAAAGATATGCAAGGAAGGTCTAAAATGGACATACTGAAAATTTTTGAAAGATGTCCACATGTAGATGTCCACTGCTGAGGCTGTCCTCATGAAGGTAAGACATTCTTGGGCTCGGCAGGGGGAGTGGGGGGGATCCTCAGGAAGCAGGTTCAGGTGTGCGTGGGGTGATGGTGGGGAAACCCCATTCCCCGGGGTCCATACCATCCTACCCTCACACAGCTCTGCTGCCAGGAAGAGGCCTTTTGGGGTGGCTCCTGAAAAGCTCAGTGGGGAGGGGATTGGAGGTGGTCGGGGAGTTTGTCAGGCTCCAGAGGTTCCCTCCCTTAGTCCCTGATGTGTATGTTTGATCTCTTCTCCTTGCAGATCATGATGGCCATCAACACCATCCTGATGCGAAAGGTGAGCTATCTCGCAGATGTGGATGTGGTTGTTTCTGGAGTAACCACTCTGGGGCTCCCCAGTGGCTTTGGGGCTATTGGCAGGATCCACATCTCCATCATTGACCTGAATCACAGCTCAGCCAGGGTCATCAGTCGCAAGGAATATTACTCCATCATGCTGTGGGCCCTGGCTGACCACCAGAGGCAGTTCCTGCTCCATGATGTGGGTGGGATGCCTCCATGCCACCAGGGAAATAGCCAGCTGGGCATAGTCAGGGCTGTTGTGCCTCTTTGCAGAGGTGTCTCCATGTCAGCCCACAGGTCCTTGACCTTGAGTCTGGTCCAGGAGAGGCCAAGCATTTTGTGGTGGCCTAATTCTGATTTTTGTCTCTTGAAACTTTTGCAGTACCAATAATTGATATTATCCATTGTTTTCAAAAATTATGATTGTTTAATTGCTTTGGGAGTTTGAAGTTCCTGTTATGGTTTACACATTTATTTTTATTGTGGATAGAAAATGTATTATGTTTCTAATTTTGGTTCTTGTGGTGCATCTTGTTGGCAGACCACTAATGGAGTCTTCCATGGATTCACTGTTACATACAGAAAAAAAATTTGGTTGGGCATTAATGAATCAGGGTGTATGTAATGGGATATAGAATATTTCACCTGTAGGTCACCAGCTTGAATTTGGCTTGGGGGTTATTGACAGAAAGTAATTACTATCTGACAGCCCTTTGGTGCCCTTGTGAAAACTGGTGCTTTCAGTCCAGATATTCATATTGAAAAAAAAATTTGCTTCTCATGCAGCTTCTAAAATGTATTTTATCCTGACTTAGTGATGCGCTAACGTACTCATTGGCATACTTCTTGTATTTACATCTCCTGTTCGTCTTCTGTTTATCTCTTTTATATATCGAGCCCCCCTGAGGACAAGGATTGTCTCTCTTTTCAGTTTCTCCACAGCACCCAGCACAAAGGAGGTGGGGTAGCACTAAGCCTTTGGGTGCTATTGTAATATAAATATTAATACTATGAATAAACTGGCAACCAGGATATGTTCAACCCAGTAAATGAATAGTTTGGTGCGTGATCTGAGATACCAGTAATGTTGAGGTAGGATTGTGGCTGTTAGATTCTGAAGATGATAAATACCAGCCTGATGCAGACCACTGAACATGTTAATTATAAAAAATACTAGCTTGGGACCTACAATTATTAATGCAATTAGACTTTTCTCATATTGGATCCAGTAGTTGCTGAAAATTGCTTTCCAGAATAATTAATCACAATGGAATATAATATTCTAGTATTTGATGGGAAATGTAAAAATGAGAGAACCTGTGAACTTCTTGGGTTGGTGATATCTACATACAAATAATACCTGTTGTGTAGACCAACAGGCTGAGCTGTTCTGATTATTTTTGAATAAGTTTACTCCCAAATATCAGTGTTAAGACTAGATCACAGCTGTTTTTTCCAGCTTTCCTATGAAATACCTTATTATAACTGTTCTCTTGTGGGAAAAAAAAGGCTGTGTAGCTACTTGATTCTGAATCCAAGCAATCCTCAGCCCTTCTTGTTTCAATCCATTGAATTCTACTGAAATCAATTGAATTCAATCCATTCAATCCAAAACAATAACTCCCAGGATAGAGCTATGCCTGGGTTTTGAGTGTATTATAATTACTATCAATAGCTCAAGTGAAAATCTATACAGTTGGGACATCTAGTCTTTTCTCACTAATATCACTAAGTTTATTACTGGAAGACAAATTTCAGCCAAGAGAACCACACAGCATTAGAAAAAAATTAACTGAATGATTAAACATATGGTTAAGCATGTATTGGATGGATATGGTAGTCTAATTTATCAGTGCTGTTTTTATATTAAATCGTAAGGCTAACAATCAGAAGAAATATCACTGTTTACAGGGCTTTAAATGGCATTTCAAGATGCATAATTCATTAATATCATATGTTGCATCTGAAGAAGTGGGTCTTTGCCCAAGAAATCTCTCTATGAGGTGCTGTAGGACTTCCTGTTGCTTTTATCATATGTTATCATAATGTTGGTGATTCTTTCAGTATTTTGTCAGAATAAGCATCTTATTTGCTTGCTGGCTTTTTGTTTAGTCAAGCTTAATCTTGTAAAATTACTTAGAAACTTGATCTGAAATCTTGAAACGGGCAACACTAAATGAGACTGCAGATAAGTGTTATTCTGCAGCAATGACTTAACTCAGTAAATGGAGGAGTAGAGGCATATAGGGCTTTTAACTAGATCTTATTTTTTATTTAGTAGCAGTTGATATGTAAATATCAGATTATACTTTGGGCATGATTCTGCTTTCATTTACCACTGGGTAAATCAATAAAAGGCTCAAGGAGAGAGTTTTATCAAATTAAAACCAGTGAAATTGGGATCAAAATGCAACCCCAGAGCCCTTAAATTATAGACACACATTCCTGACTGATTTTGGGGTGATAGAAAAGGGCCTAAGATGGGTTCTTAATATATTTTGTCAAGAACAAACTCTTTATTAAGATATTACTTTGAAGTTCAGCTTTTGAAGGGAGGAATCTCCACCCATTTAAAAATATGGTATCTAAGAAACAAGGAAGATTGATGGCCTGGTATGTCATTCTCTTATTCTTCCCAGAGGAGCTGATAGAATTCAAGTGTGGAAATTCTATAGTGATCTCTTCATTAAAGCAAAGAAAGATCTTAATGCTTCATGTTTGAAGACTCAGAAATGAATTTGAATTCTCTGCAAGAAAATGGTTCTCAGAAATAACTGAACTACACTGAAAGTATTTTACCTGGGGCTTATGGTATTTGTGTGCTTAAACATAACTGCATTTTTCCTAATATCTTTTCCAGCAAGACAACAGAAGAATGCTTGTGGGGCTTTTTTATTTTCAAAGCAAATGTGTCAATATGACGGATACATAGCCAACACACATTTAAGTGAATAAGTTGCACTCACTGAACTGTATATGCCTTACAAACGACAAACTGGCATGATTTTCTGTCATTTAAAGAAATTTGTACTTGTATTTTTGGCTGACAATACCTTTCATAGTTCATTTTATCAAAAGGTTCTATTATTGCTTCAAGTCTGCATAAAGATTATTGCTACTGATGCTGCAATTTTGCTGACTGGAAGCAATTTGGTTCTCCCACCAAACCCTGTCTACTTTTCAACTTTTCCTTCAAATTAGGTTTGATTTTTTTTAAAGGAGAACTTCTTAAGATTTCCTGCTTCATTATAAGGTTGATAAATAGTTTATTGTGATCTTGATAGCTTGATTAATTAACCACCAAGCTGTGGAACCACTACAATTCATGTGTCAATTTAGATTTATTTTCTGGAAATGATTTGAATCAATTGCTAATGAAATTGAGAAATTTAGGAGAAGCTTTCTGACTTTCAAGTGACAGCACTCATATTTAACTCAAGAAATGTGACAGTTACTGACAACATAAAAAGTACTGTGAATTATTTGCCAGATCATGTGAAAATTACAGCAGCGTCCTATTGAAACAGCTCGTAGCTCATCAGAATGAAAATAAACAGTTGCAATCACATACTTAGATATCTAAGATGCTGTTTAAAATATAAAAGATTTTGTCTGAAATAAACATAGAACATAATCTTGATGAGCAGCTATAATATTTCATAATCTGGATGAGTATAGCATGATAGAAGAACATACTGCCATTAGTATTAAAAATGTAATCCCATGGAAAAGATTTACAGCGTCTTTGTTATATTAAATCACATTAAACTATCAAAAAGGTACAATCTAATTTATCTTCTCTGCTGTAATTAACAGGCTTACTGTTGCAAAGTTTGTATTTAAAATGATGTTCTGCTGCATTTGTTTCCATAACTTTTCACTCCCAGACACACTTTAATTAATTTAAAACTTCACCCAGATATAATGAGACAGTTATTGCGTGTTAATGAAATATCAATGGAAAGTGTACTACTTAATAATTAATCTAATTAAGGTGTATAAAAGACAATATTGTTATGTAATTAACTGAAAACTGTGTAAGTAACTCATGCACAGTTAAATTTTTATTCACATATTTGTAAGGAATTTTTAGATCATGCTGTTTTATGGATTTACAGGAGAGAAATAAAATTAAAATGTTTGTCAAAGAGCTTCCGGAGTAAACATTAAATGCAACCCTGAATCATTTTAACAGTTGCTTTAAATTCTTGTGTAATTCAAACACATACTAAGAATGAAAACATATTTTATTGGAAATGAGGCTTAACTTCCAGGATATGTCTTGACTAGAGGTTTTTGTTGGCAAAACATGTGTTTTATTGACAAAACTCATGGAGCATCCAGATTCTCAAGGGCATTCTGGCGAAAGTAAGTCAACAAAATGCAGCACTTTTGTCAACAGCTGTACTCTACTTGCTATGTCTATGTCTAGATTACAGCAGCAGAAATTTGTGTCAGATGATAACTTCCGACAAAACTTCTGTTGACAGATCGTGGCCAGACTGCAGGGCAGATCGAAAGAGCAGTGCACTCTTTCAACAGAGAGCAGATGGACTGTCTGGCCACAGTATTGGCAAAACAGCCAGCCAGAAACAAAGCAGACAGGGTTGCCCAGAGTCCTGGAAGCCCTTTCTGTTGACAGAAAGCTCCCCTGGAATGGCCAGACCAGCTTTTTGTCGACAGATTTCTGTCAACAGAGGCATTATTCCTTGTGACAGGTGGGGTGCAGCTGTCAACAAAAGTGCTGCATTCTGTTGACTTACTGTTGACAGAACACCCTTGCGAATAAGGATGGTCTGTGGGTTTTGTCAACAAAACCGTCTAGTCTAGACATAGCCCATGAGGAAAAATGCCTCTGTTGGCAGAAATCTGTCAACAAAAAGCCAGTTTAGATATTCTTGGGCGGCCTTCTGTCTATTTTCTGTGGAAATCTTTACTTCATTGTTCAGAATGAAAAGTTTTCAGTTTTCAGAAGTCTTTAAACATCTCGTTTTGGCATTCCCAAACTAAAATCATTTTGATCAGCTCATTCTTATATTAAACTGCATCCTCCTGAGCCTCAGTGGTGCCTCATAGGAATTGCAGTTTGGATGCCTCATCCACCTCTATGGTATGGAATCTTTGACTAGACTACTTCTTCCATGATATACCTTGCTATGTGACGCTGATGAATTTTATCTGATCCTCTAGCAGTAAATCTATGGTGCACCCTTTGAGACAGCCTAGTCTACACAGGAGAATGAGAACAAAAATGATGTGCCATGGCAGCATAGGTGGACATAATTTAATCTCAGATTTGCCTGAAGAAATGTTTTGATTGGGCTGTACAAACTGAAATATTTTGATATTATTTGATTTAAGTATTTCCATTTATGTACCCTTAAGAAAGATTTGGCATGAGGCTCAAAACTTTTGGGCTTTTTAGTTGGTGGGGAATAAAACAACTATAGGAAATTAAATTAAAATATGTTATCTGCAATTTTGGCAAAAAAGAAAAAAAAGGAAACAAAAGTCTGCTGGGAAAAACAATTTTCCAAATATCTCTACATGGAGTATAGATTCTTTGTGTAATAATATGCCAATAGGTAAGACCAGTAAATGATGTAAAATTGACTAGCTATGACTGTCCAGAGTTGTCACTGTTGGATTACTTGGCTGTAAACTGTCACTACTCTTAAAACATTCCATGGCTGCATGCTAGCAAATTGTCAGCCATTGATTCTTTGAGCTGCTCCAGGAGCTGTAAATATCACTTAACTGGTCCATGTGCTCTGACTGCTTTGTGCCACTCCAAAATGGTGGGAACAAACCAGGCTATACCAGTGTATAGGTGTAGGGTGCGAGAAGACATTGTGATGGTCAAGAGTGCAGTCCAACCCCTCTGTGAACCCTCAGGAGAATTCCAAACAGACCAGTCTGTGCAAGGTGAAAAGCTGCAAAACAAGTATCCTGCCAAGGCGAACAGCTGCAAAACAAAGTACAATCACTGAAACTTCAAGGCTACGCTGGCAGGAGGCCACAAGAGATAGTAAGAGCAGTGCACAGGCAATTTTAAGCAATTTTATGTAAATGAGTTTAAGCTTCACTAGTTAGTGTTAGGAGGCCCGTTATAGAGCCTCTCCCCCGAGTGAAGCTCCGACGCGTCGGGTTTTCCCCCACTGGTGACTGCGGCGTTTCCGGGGCTCCCGTCGCAGGTGTCATGCTTTCAATAAACCAAATATAGCACTCGCCTTCTGGGTACAGCCTCGTTTCTGAGGAACCCGAGCCCGGTTGGTTACATTTGGCGCAGCAAGCAGGGTTCTCCAGGTATGATGCCTTTTTGGTCAAAGGCAGGGGAGGCAGGGAAGCCAGAGCTGTCCCTGCAGCGCATACCAGGATGGCCCTCGACGGAGCGATGGGGGCCTGTAGCGCGGATGGTGGCCTGTTGGGCAGCCCTGGCAGACTGGCCAGTGTTGCGGGAGGCGGCAGGCGTGACGCCGGTACAGGTGGAAGGGGCGTTGCATCAGCTGTGGCTGAGCCGCCGCCCAGGGATGGAGAAAAGGGCGGTGGGAGAGGTAGCATGGCTTTTCCTAACTGTCCTCCGGGCCCTGGATGACGAGCTTCTCCACTTGTAGAAGGCGCTGGTGGGGAAGGAGCAGGAATGTCGCGATTTGGCGGATGCATGGGCAAATAGCGCAGGAGGTGGTTACCTTGCAGTCCAAAAGGATGCAAGAGTTAACCCATCGTTGTGAGGTATTGGCAGCAAGAGTGGCAAATTGGTGGCGCGCAAAACTAGGGAAAGAACTGGTGTCGACAGCCCAAGTGCGTGCGATCCTTGCGCTAGCCACTTGGGACCCTGAGACGGTAGCATTTGGAGCTCTTCCTCATCTGAGGAGGAGGAGGTGAACGGGGCGGCTGTGCAAACCGTCCCAAGACAGGCGCGCCCCGTTCGGGAGATGAGGTTAGAAGGAGAGACCAATTGCAGCCTGAGGTCTGGCGGACGTTTAAGACAAGTGAGTTGCAGGAGATGGTGAAGAGTTTTAAGCAGGAGCCAGGATAAGGCCTTTTGGCCTGGCTGGTGTGTGTGTGGGACAACGCGGGCAACACTGTGTTGCTGCTGCTTGACGAACTCCGCCAGATGGGCGTGTTGTCCCAGGATTCACAGGTCCGACAGGTGTTGCAGAACTCGCAAGGCTTTACCGATGCACAGGGAAACATCGTGGAGGCGCCGTCCCTGTAGCTCTGGTTGACTGCGGCAGTGGACGTGGTCTCCCCCTCCCTGGGGGAACTGCAAGCACTGGTGAGGCCCTGCCGTACTATCCCGGAAGGGGTGAGTGCGCTCGGCAGCTGGGCGTGGCTTGGGCTGTGGCTCTTGGGGAAGAGACGGGACTGGACAATGTAGGGGTCCACAAATCCATCAAGGTCACTCTGTTATGCCTTGCAACCCTGAGCTGAAGGCCTCCCTTATGGCTGTAGTCATGGCGACGGATGGGTATACACGTGACTTGGTTGGAACGTTGATGCAATTAGAGACTGTCATAGGTGCTAAAGCAGTCTGCACCACAAAAGGAAAAGGTGGTCGGGTGGGAGCACCCGGGAAGGAAAAAGGGCATGCTAGGGTGACCCAGAGAACCATGTGGAAGGACTTGCTGAAGGCAGGGGTCCCCCGTGAGGAGATCAATGGTGTACCTACACCAAACTTGTACAAACGTTGGTTACAACTGCTGCTTACCCAGCGGAGTGAGGATAAGAGTGCCTCCAAGAGGGCGGGTGAGACCCAGACACCACGAAAAGGTACGGGACCCATGGGGAGGACACAGCCCAGCGCCCCCGTCAACTGGACCCTTCCCCCTAGGAAGTGATGGGGAGGCGGGTCCCCTGCAGTACGGGCTGTGGCTGTGCAACAGGTAGCAGGGGACTGGCGCCCATTTGTCCCGTTAAAGTGACCCTGGGGAGGGGAGCAGCCTGTGTTAGCTCTGTTAGACACTGGAGCTGAGGTGACCATTCTGCATTCTAGCCAGACTGTGGGTTGTGCGGTGGTCGTGCAGGGCCTCGGAGGAGCGGAGACCACCGCTTATGCGATGGAGGTCACCCTAACGCTGGGGAAAGCCCATCCCTTTTGAGCGACAGTGCTGGCTGCACCTTTGGGTGAATACATCATTGGAATGGACGTCTTGCGTGGCCGGTGTTTGGATACGCAGTATGGGCTGTTTGCGTTTGGGCACCCCCACTACATTCAGGCAATCAGAACTGTGGAACCCCTACTGTGGAGACATCCCAAATGGGACCCTGTGCGCCTGCCAGTGCCCCGGACCCCCATGTCAGTCAAGCAGTACCGCATTCCTGGTGGAGAGCACAAGATTAGTGACACTATTGCTGCGTTGCTACAGGCGGATATTATTCGCCCCACACTGAGCGCCTTCAACAGCCCCATCTGGCCAGTGAAGAAGCTGGATGGATCGTGGCGCATGACGGTGGACTATCAGGAATTCAATAAGGTGACCCCGGAGCTTACGGCTGTAGTTCCGGACATGGTTACCATCCTGGAGCACATCACTGTGGCGGCCTTGCCATGGCATGCTGTCATAGACCTGGCCAGTGCGTTTTTCTCTATTGACATTCATCCCAAGAGTCAAGAGCAGTTTGCCTTCATGTGGCTAACAAAGCAGTACACGTTTACCATGTTACCACAGGGCTTTAAGCACTCCCGGATGATCTGCCATCAGTTAGTGCAGGCTGATCTGGACCGCCTGGACCTCCCTGACCGAACGGCCTGCTACCACTACATTGACGACCTTATGATCTCAGGACCAGATGAACCGACTGTTCAAGCTGCTCTAGACACCGTCATAACAGGTTTGCAGGAATGGGGGTGGGCTATTAACCCCAAGAATGTGCAGGGGCCAGCCACTAGCATGGTCTACTTGGGTGTACTGTGGATGGGTACGGAAAAATGCATTCCACCGAAAGTGCGGCACACCATCAAAGTGTTCCCCACACCCTCGTCTAAACAGCAGTTGCAAACCTTTTTGGGCCTTCTCGGTTTCTGGTGTGCTTTTATTCAGCACCTTGCTTTTCTTATGTGTCCTTTACAGGAGCTTGTGCGAAAAGCCACCCTCTGGAACTGGACAGAGAAGCACCAACGAGCTTTCGACGTGGCACATGCTCGCCTCACTGCACCACTGCAGGGCCAACCGTTTGAACTGGAGGTAACAACCATCGGTGATGTGGCGTCCTGGGGTTTGTGGCAGCAGATAGGAACCCAGTGAAAAGAGCCTATCAGTTTCTGGTCACGAACCCTTCGCGGAGCCGAAAGCGGGTACACCCCCCTGGAAAAGCAGATCCTAGCAGTGGTGTTGGCTTTGCAGGACATTGAGCGGGTCATGGGCATCGCCCCTGTTACTGTACGGCCCCCGATCCCCTTAATGGGGTGGGTCACAGATACCTCTGAGCGTGCACATACGGGAGTGGCCCAAGCAGCTACCCACTTCAAGTGGAAACACTACTTACAGCAGCACATGCGCTTGGGAGCCCCCACACTTACTGCTCCACACGCCCTTCTCCTGGGAACCATTACTTTTCAGCATGATCCCCAGCTAACGGATGAGCTACTCGCCGTCGACCCACCAGTAGCCCCCTCGCCGGTGGCGGAGGCACCTCCGTTGGATACCGTGCCTGAGGAGAGGAAGCATCTGGGTAACCAATGGGTCCGCTGCGTATACCCCAACAGAACAGAGACAGTGGCGAGCAGTAGCATATGCCCCCTATAAGGATGAAATCGCCTTTGCCTGGGGAACAGGTAACTCGAGCCAATGGGCAGAGTTGCGGGCAGCGACGCTGGCGGTGGAAGCTGGGCAAGCGGAGACCTTTATATATATATATATATACTGACAGCTGGGTTGTCTACAAGGGTCTGCGCACCTGGGTGACGACGTGGGAAGCCAAGGAATGGAAGATAGAGGATCGCCCCCTCTGGGGCACCGACTTATGGCAACAACTCTTAGCTTTTGCTTGGCAGCAGCCCCTGGCGGTGCGGCACGTTGACACCCATACCAAACAGACGACTTGGGAGGCGCAACTCAACGCAGCCGTGGATCAGATGGCAGGACATACGATCACAGAACGCGCCATGGCCTTACATGTGGAGTCAGGGCACTGAGGCGCCCACGCAGCCCACCAATACGGCCTGATCAAGGGTGAGAACCTCCCCCAGTAATGTATCGGGTGGCACCAAACTGGCCCCAGTAGCGCTAGCGTTAGCCACAGGAAGCGTACGCCACAGGCACTTGCCCTGTAGTGAGTGGCAGATTGATTATATCGGACGGCTACCTCCATGTGCTTGTGGCTGTATGCGCTGACCACTGTGGATACCTATAGTGGCCTCCTGTTTGTACATCCCTGCAAGCATGTGGACGCTGCTGCTACGCTTACAGCAGTCACCCAGCTCAGTGAACAGTATGGCGTCCCCCAGCGATACAGAGTGATCAGGGCACACACTTCACAGCCCAACGTGTCTGTGACTGGGAGGCCGACCTACGGGTAACCTGGGCGCTCCACATGCCATATACCCCCACCAAGACTGGGTTACTTGAGTCGGATGAATGGACTCCTGAAAGAGCAAATATGCAAACTGATGCCCATGAACACCCTAAAAAGGTTGGGGGGAGGTGGTGCACCATGCTGTCTTCCTTCTTAACAACTGGGCTGTCGGACCCACTACTCCCTATGAGCGCCTGTGCCTTGCTCCTGAGCAAGGAGTTGTATTATGTCTCAGGCAGGCCTCACTCCCGGGCCAGGTGCAAGTGGAAGAACACCGAGTTACAATGTACTCAGACCCAGCTTGTCTCTTATGCCCGTAACCACCTTTTGCTGCCGACAGGGTGGTTCTTGTTATGTGGCTGTGTGGCCTGCACATACGTACCCACGAATAGCTCAGGCAGCCCTTGTACCATTGCCAGAATTGTGCCCCTTATCCGTCCTTATCCGTCGCAACGCAGGGCCCGATGCCGTTTGGTGCATCACCTATCAACCCTGCCCCTGCCACCCACTTGCGACCCAAGGGTGACTTTGGCTGCCGAAAAAGAGGCAGCAGCCCTAATCTTTGCTTTTGGAGGTTTTTCCGGTATCTTGGGTCATGACTATTATGCTATAACCCACCTTGCGCGTGCCCTCGCTAAAGCTATCAACCTCACCTCCATTCTCATTGCAGCCCTCAATCAGGAACTCAGGGTGGTGCGCAAAGGAGTGATACAGAACCTCATGGCTATAGATTATCTCCTTTTGCGACATGGACACAAGTGCTCTGAGTTTGAAGGTATGTGTTGTTTCAATATCACCGGTGTCAGTAACATGGTGGAGACCAATTTAAATCATTTGGAAGCCCTGGCTCAGGGCACCCAACAAAGCCAGGAAAGTAACTAGCTTTGGTCCTGGTTAGGCTCACTGTGGGGCCGGGCAGCCCATTTGTTGCAAATCCTATTCCTTGGGCTCTTATGCCTCTGCACCAGGTATATCGGTCTCATATGCTGTTGTCAAGTCTGTTCCACAGGTGCACGCTGTGTTGCCAGAAGAGCATCAACCACCTCACTCGATTCCTACTAGCCTCGGGATTCATGAAAGGGTCGCAGGGAGGAGTGTAGGGTGCGAGAAGACATTGTGACAATCAAGAGTGCAGTCTGACCCCTCTGTGAACCCTCAGGAGAATTCCAAACAGACCAGTCTGTGCAAGGTGAAAAGCTGCAAAACAAGTATCCTGCCAAGGCGAACAGCTGCAAAACAAAGTACAATCGCTGAAACTTCAAGGCTACGCTGGCAGGAGGCCACAAGAGAGAGTAAGAGTAGTGCACAGGCAATTTTAAGCAATTTTATGTAAATGAGTTTAAGCTTCACTAGTTAGTGTTAGGAGGCCCGTTATAGAGCCTCTCCCCCGAGTGAAGCTCCGACGCGTCGGGTTTTCCCCCACTGGTGACTGCGGCGTTTCCGGGGCTCCCGTCGCGGGTGTCATGCTTTCAATAAACCAAATATAGCACTCGCCTTCTGGGTGCAGCCTCGTTTCTGGGGAACCTGAGCCTGGCTGGTTACAATAGGTCCCCAAATTTAGAAATAAAATGCGTTGTTTGGTATCTCCTGTCTTTGGCTATTTAACATTATTCCAAGGAACAAGATCATATGAGTTTTCATGTATGAGATATTTAATAGCAAAAATCAAGCTTGCTCCTAGTCAGAGCCACACATCAGGACAAGTTCAAAAGATTACTAGGGTTGTTCTCAAAATAAGCTTTATAAATCCAGGAAATTCAGATCTAATTACTTAAACTGAAATAAAAATACAAACGTGAAGGTAATACTTGGGTAAGGCATTTACATAACCATACCCCATCCATTAATAACACCATGGAATTGAATTGTATTAATGTATTTTTTGTAGTACCAGATTTTTTTTAGAATAAATTTTCATCATTTTTTCACTCCTGGCATTGCTACAGGATAAAGTTAATTTGGTTTGGTTACTTTAAAGGATCATATTTGTCTTGCTCTTTAAAGGCTATGAGGTACTGATGTGTTTATGGAAAATGAAAAGTGCTTCGAAATTGCAGGATTAAAATGTCCTAAATCATATCAAATTTTTAATTATTCCTTATTTGCTTAAATTTTAATGAAGTAATAGATGCGTGCTACTTTTGTACAATTTAGTATATGGTTAGAAGTAACTTAAGCTGATCGGTGTTGGCATTCTACATATACTTAGAAGTGACTTTGTCCAGACTCTTCAGCTTGAATTACTCTACTGACTGCTGTAAATCAATCCACTTCCATTATTGTGTGATTAATTTCATTGCAAATCCATCAAAATATTATGCTAGTTATTACCTGACATTTAAAGCAGAGCCCTTGCTTCTCCAATCCAAGAAAAACTATCTGTACTGCTGAAAATTTTAAAGATGTAATGATGATGTGAAAATCATGGATGTAGTCACTTTTGATGTTTCTATTGTATGGTTAGTAACTTTTTTCTGGGTGATTTGGGTGTGTTATGAATATCAACAGAAGATGGATGAAAAAGTTATTTGTGAAGGATATTTTTAAAAAAGGAATGATCATTTCTAGCTATCAGAAATAAATCCATTTTGACAAATTCAGTTTGACAGCATCCCTTTAACTTGTTTTATCTGCTCTTGTAATGCACTGGTATAGCTATTGCACTATGTCAATCTGTCAGACACCCACATACCCACAATGTGAAATGATTTGTAAACCTTCATTTCCCACATCATTTTATGTTACTTCTAGTGGGCGGGGGCATGTGGGGGAAATAACTGACTTCAATTTTAAAACCTATAAAGTGTTTTATCAAACTTACCGTATAATTAAAAAGTGAAATTATGTGCCCATCTCTCAATATCTTTGCCTTATCGTTGCATATGAGTTCAGTTCCTGATCAATAATTTCCAGCGAGTAGTTGATCAATCCATTAAATGTAAGCTTAAGTACCTCTCTGTGGAATATTAGTCTTGAAATGAAATTTACCCGATAGCCTAGATTCCCATCCTTCTGGTAACCGGAATGATCAAATTTCTCTAAAAATCTCAGATTTCCTTACCAGTTTTCACTTCTTAGTCCTCATATCTTAGTAGATCACTCTGGTACATTTTATCCAGTTTGAACCTTTAAATATTGCTGTATTTCCCAGACAAAACTTCAGATTATTATTATTATCTAGGGTTGCCATTGCAGCCCCTCAAAATAAGTGAAATAATATTGTACATTTTTAGGTTTCAGAGGTAGGCTTCCGCAAAAACAACAAGGAATTCAGTGGCACTGTAAAGACTTAACAATTTTATTATGGCATAAGCTTCTGAGAGTTGCAACTTATTTCATCAGATTCATGAAGTGAAAGAAAAAGAAACGGTGTGGATACAGAGATGGAAGTGTTACATTGGAGCTAATTCAGGCAGGTAGATGTGACTACTGTATCTGAAGCAGCTCTGCCCCTGAAATTTCTTATAGTCAATCTGACATTGATTCCAGATTGTCACCAGCCCGTGGACTCCACGTTCTGTTTTCTCTCACCCCTCTGAATTGAAGTTTCCTAAAGGGCTAAGTGACAGGCTAGACTTCATCCTCTGAGATCCTCCTACACCCTCCCTGCATAGAATCGGCCAGGCAGAGCCCAGCACATTCAGATAAAAGTAGCTGCTATTCCTGAGCAGGTCAGTGCCTGGCTTGGACCAGAGGAGCCAGGAAGGACCAGCCAAGTCACAGGAACTCGAGGAAACCAGAAGATGGGTTCTGGTGGAATTAACACTGAGTGAGGAGGAAGAGGATCTGACCGTTCCAGCCCTGAGGAAAAGGTTAACAGAAAGAGGCCAGGCTGGGGAAAGGGGCCCAGGGAAGCAACAGCAGTGAGTTGTCACAATGGTATTTTTGATGTTTATAGTTTCCCCACTTGTGAGGTGGGCTAAGTACAAGAAGGCAGCAAGCCTTATTTAGTGACCCGAGTGAATGGTAGGATTTAAAGGGCCAAAGGACAGGTCTGTGAAGATCCTGATCAGGCCTGATGGTTAGCTGAGCCAGATGGAGTTTGTTCATATCGACCTTGTGACTTGGCCCAAGGGGAGAGCCACTGAAGAATTGCCTACCAAGGTCAACTACCTCCAGTGGGAAGCCAGCAACAGGCGTGGTCCTGTAGTAACACACCTTCCCCTGCCTGGCCCTGTCTTCCCGCCCCATTTGGAGCCACTCTGGGAGGACGGTCGTCTGCGCCCAGATGGCAACAGTGTGGGCCACTGCAGCCTCCTCTGGGTCAAAGTGAGCATGAGGGCAGGCCCACTGGGACTGGGGGGGGCAGCAGCCTGGGTGGTGGGAATGGAGATTCCCCAGCCCTGTTGAATGGCAGGGCTGCTATGCTGATGGCCAGAATGGTACTGGCCCAGCCCTCAGAGGCTGGTGCTGTACAGACACAAGGGGGAGAGGACCCACTATCAGTGCTGCTGCCCAGCCCTGGGGGCCTCACACATCCCCCGACCATACCCTCAGGCTGACTCTGTTTGTCCTGCCCCAGGTGCTCCTGTGTGGCCACTGGGACAGCAACTGCATCCTCTCAGCACCTCAAAGAATCTCTGTGTTTTACATTGACAGGACTAAGCCATTTTACCAGTGCTCAAGTAATTTCTTTTATCTTTATCAGGCACCTGCCACTATTGGAGTTTTGCAAGGTGGGACACCCTATGGAGTAACCCACACACCTTTGCTAAGCATTATGCTTTGGGTGTGGGTGCTAGATCAGATACCAATTTCAGGAGTGCAATGCTATAATTATTGTTTGATGGGGTGGAAGTGCCGCATTCCCACCATCCTCTGCAGATACTGCTTTCCAGTCAACTGCATTGGGATTCACACTAACACACACTTGGAGAGAGAACAGTCACTCACCCCACAGTGTTCTTTGAGATGTTGTTGAGTCCATCCCCCATCCTCTATTCCCACTTTTCAGAGTCTTCAGCCACCACAGGCTTCAAACTGTGATGGCCCTGAGGAAGGACAGAAGCCACTCCATAGATTATGCCCTTGCAAAGAAGCACAAGAAGGAACATGATGCGTGCAGAGCATGGACAGATATGTCCATCCAAAGGAAATTTGAATTATGCTTGTGGAGCATACAAGCTCCTACATGGGGCTCTGTACTGACATCATCGGTTTGAAGAACCGCAGTAACTCTAGGCTAAGTCCCCATTCTTTCTTCTGCATCATCTTCAGCCATTGTATTATATAAGTACAGTGTAATAAATTTGGCCAGAACTGTGGGTCACCACCATGCTACCTGTCTTCCAACAGTGAGGAAGGGTCTTTGGTTACCCTCTCAAGTACAGGGTACAAGAGGGGTCCTTGTGCTTTTCTTTTATATCCCAGTTGTTTTTGCCCCCCCAGAATAAGGATGACTCCTGTGGTTTCAGTCTTGCTGCTGGCTCCAAGAGGTCCCCATATTCCTGTTTGTTTGCCCTGTTGACTTCAAATATGAATAGAATTATTTCCATTTGGCTTTACAATTCTTAACTTGCATCAGAGATTTAGCAGACAAGTACTTCCATATTCTTTTGCTTGGCCACAGCTGCTTGTCAAATATGTCCAGCACACAAATCTAAACTTCTTATTTTCAGTACATACATACAGCTGCCTAAATATCACCCCATACACCTTGCACAGCAATCAGTAGGTATGAAGTAAGCTTCTGTTAGACACTTCACAGAACCATTGATGGATAACTACTACAAAAACTATGTGTTAGGTATACTGATGTTGTCGGGACTGGTACAAGTTCCTGTTACAGAATGGCAAACCTTTGCCAGTTGGCATTCAGGGCTGCTTAGGACAGTGTCTGGTGTTGAGGTGGTTATGTTTCTTGGGGCAAGTGATGAAACAGTAATCAAAAAGGAATGACTTTAGTTTTTGTTGCATGCTAAACTAGAGGTTGAACCTCTTCAATCCAGGACTCTTTCTGGTCTGGGAACATTTGTGGTCCATCATGATTTTAGTTAGCCAGATGTCCACTTATGCATGTGACCAGATTCCCCATAGTCTCATAAAGTTGGTTTACAGCCAACAGTCCTGGTTCTCAGTGTTCTGTGCTGCTGTTTAGCTCTAATTTACTACTAAATCTCTTCTGATGGTAATGCTGCTAGACAATGTTCACCTCCATCGTTTTAGCAAATTCTCTCATTCAGCACTGGTCAAGTCCCAAGAGTCCCGGACTAGAGAGGTTCAACCCCTATAAAATTTGTCAGTTAAAATATGGAAACTTCAGTATAAAAAAATAAAAGACCCTTTATTTTGTAATATCTTCTGTTCAAAAACTGCCATTCCTTATATGGTTGTGCAGTGCCCAGAATGATAGGCTCCTGCCCTAGTTGAATTTGCTATAATACAAATGTTAAATATTCACCATTTTTGGAACTAGAACATGTGAATCCTACCAAAAAACACTCAATTTTCCTAAACTTTCTACTTTCGGAGCCTCATGGGAATGAATCCAATGGATCAATTTTAAGGATAGTGAAATTATCTTAGCCCAATCACATTTATCATCTGCTGTGTATAAAATTCAATTAAATCAATACATGAAACTTTCCCTAAAAATGCCTTAAATTTAATTCATCTATCATTACTGAAAACTACCACACTTAAATCTTAATAACTCTTTACATTTGAGTATCAGAGGGGTAGCTGTGTTAGTCTGGATCTGTAACAGCAACGAAGGGTCCTGTGGCACCTTATAGACTAACAGAAAAGTTTTGAGCAAGTGAGTCTGTGCTCACGAAAGCTCATGCTCAAAACTTTTCTGTTAGTCTATAAGGTGCCACAGGACCCTTCGTTGCTGTCTTTACACTAGAGTGCTATCACTGTCCTCATTATTGTACTTACCTATCTTCAATATATTACATCTGTTAGAATCCCTGCACCAGTATCCATGGGAAATTTTGCATTTGGTATAAAATATTCTAATCTATCACAATTAATTTTCTGTCTTGAATTATGTTAATTATGATCTTCCCCACCTGGGAAGAAACCCCTATTGCTTTCCTGTCTAGATCTAGATCTAAAGACAGCTCCCTGAAGCAAGAATCTTTGATAAAAATTCTATAATTTCTTACTCTTCCCTCACTTCTGTCATTTGTACATACAGCACAGTTAGAAATATTAAATGAAAAGGTTTGGTTTCACCATTGTTTCTTGAATACTTATGACATCTAGTCTTTCTTTAAGTGAGAAAATAAATTCCTTCAATTCTTGCCCAAGGGCTATTAAGCTGTATACATTCCATTTTTGAGATTAAAAGTCCCATTGAAATCTCACTCATGATTGACTGCTTCACAGTTTATCCTTTACATCTAAAGAGAGATCTTTTGATATCCAGTAGTCTTTCTGCTGCTTCAGGGATAATCTTTAACTTACTTTTCTTCTGGGACAAAAAAGTCTCAAACTTTTTTTTCATAAACTTTCTGTTGCTAACCAAATATATCAGAGAAATGAATCAGTCCATTATTATCTTTTGAGTTTCCAACTCTAATGAAATAAATGCAAGTCAGGCAAAACAAATACTGGAAGTGATCAAGGAATTTATTTTTAAAACAATCACTGATCTCCATCAGATGAAACACATTTGTTTTGTTTTGACTGCCTTTGACTATGTACCTGACTTAAAAAAGCTTTGGATTTTTCTTCGCTTTGTATCGCTGAGCTGATCCCTAGATAAATTACAAATTTAGTGGGGCATCTATGTTTTGCCCTTACTGTTTCCTTATCGTCAGTACAAATTGAAGTCTGCTAGTCTGGCATGCTCTGGTCTAGCAACATCCATGGTCCAGCATGATTTTAGTTAGCCAGATGTCCACTTACCATGGGTGTGGCCAAGTGTCCAAAGATCCCATAAAATGTGTCTACAGTCGCTAGTTCTGGCTCTGTGTTCTGTGTTATTTACCTATAATTTTTTTCCAAAATGGTTTCTAAGAACCCAGTAAAGGGTGGACATGCTGGTAATGTTGCTTGAAAACATTGAATGCTCATGTTTCAGCAAATTCTCAGGTGCGGCACTGGGGGGTTCCTGAGGGTGCTGGACTAGACATGTTCATCCTATATATTTATTTTAAGCCCTTCTGCCCAGGCCCCAATTTATTTAAATTTGTCTCAAAGGAACTCAAAGGATCTGTGTGAAATATCTCTAAGGAACAGAAGGTTAAACTAAGACTTGATCAGAACATGACCCCTGTTTTTTTTTTTTCCTTTTAATCTTGCCACTGCCATTTCATCATTAATGAAGTGGCTGATGCAGTTTAGAATGCCACATCTCACTTTTGAACCAGGGAGAAATATGACCCTCAACTGCCTTTGCTCTCCATGGCTGGGTCTACACTTACTAAAAACTTTGAGATGGCCATGCTCATGGCCAAATTGAAGAATACTAATGAGGTGCTGAAGTGCACTTCAAAATTGCCCCGGTTTGCCCCTGCACGGCTCGTCTACACCATGGTCCTTTTTGAAAAGACCCTGCAAACATTGAAATCCTCTTATTCCTAGGAGCTCATTTCTGTCACTAGAGGTTTTTAAGGGCAGGTTAGATAAACAACTTCTAGGCACAGTCTAGATCAGCGATGGGCAATAGTTTTTGATGGGGGATTACTCCAAGCATTTGGAAAGTGGTTGAGGAGCACACTCTTCTATGATATTAATGGAGGGAGTGCAGGGTCTGGAAGAGAGGCTGAATGAAGAAGGGCACTTGGGGTAAGAGGAGGGAGTTTGGGTGAAGAAGGCGGTTGTGTCCTGGGGCAAGGGACTGGGGTTCAGGGGTTTGGGCTGTGATCTAGGGCAGGAGGGGATTGTGACCTGAGGTAGGGAATTGGGGGTGCAGGGTCTAGGAGAGGGTATGGGTCCAGGATTTGGGGCAGAGGGCTTGGGTTATATGGGGCAAGGGTGAAGATGGAGGAACAGAGCTTCTGGGTTATGTGGTGTATGGGTGGAGGTCTGGGGCCACAGGATTTAGATTATGTGGAGGGCAGAGAGCGGGGCTGAGGTGCCAGAGGCAGGATCTGGCTAGGAGACTTATCGGAGTTACTCATGGCCAGCAGACTAGCTGATTTTCAGGCAGGTTCCCTGCTGGTGGGGCCAAGGCAGAAGCCAGGTACATCTGTGAGTCTGAGGAGAAGGGGAGGAGAGCTTCAGAGAGGAAGCTCCCATTGGCCACAAAACAGCCAATGAGACTGTCCTGGGAAAGGGGACACCCCCTTCACCCTCCCTCTTGGCTTCTAGCTAGTGAAAGAAAGAGGGCTTCACAGCTGCTTTTCTGAGAAGCATGTGGGGTGGGGGAGGGGGGCAGGCAGGGACCCTACCTGAGAGCTGTATCTGGTGACTTGGCAGGCTGAATCCAGCCTGTGGGCCATATTTTGCCCAGACGTGGGCTGGGTAATACTCAGTCTTGCCATGAGTGCAAGGGACTGGACTAACTGACCTCTCGAGGTCTGTTCTAGTCCTACGAATTTGTGATTCATTATGGGATAGGATGGGAAATAGGGGTTGCAAGACTGAGATTTTGTTCATTTTGTTGTATGAAAGTTGTGTGAGAGTGCATGCAGTTATGGTTACTGTCAAAACAAAAAAAGCAGTGAGGTAGCACTTTAAAGACTAACAAAATAATTTATTAGGTGAGCTTTCGTGGGACAGACCCACTTCTTCAGACCATAGTCATACCAGAACAGACTCAATATTTAAGGCATACAGAACCATGGTTACTGTGGTTATGGGTATGGTTAGTGTGTGTGTTTGTTTGGCTTTCCTCCAACCAAAAAAAAAAAAAAAGTTCTGCTTCCATATTCTCCTAGAGTCCTGAGTGCTTGCGTGTGAGACGGAAAGCTTGGGCTGAATAGGAACAATGATTTCCAGAACAGAGATGACAGGCGGTGGAGGAGGAAAGATGAGGAGTTAACCAAACATAGAGAAGGACTGCTGAGGCTGGGCAGTTAGGGAAGAGAACTTAAGTGAGGTCAATTAGGCTTGTTTCTTGAGGTCCTGTAATGTAGGACATTATTAGTGTGAAATTAGTTTTGCTTTCAGACACTAACCACTTTCAGTTCATTTTGCTTAGTAAATAGCAGGTAGCTACAGAGCAATAAATCTTCTGAATTTTATAGCAATTACATTTTGCAAGAAAGAAAACAATTGCTTGTAACTTACAACATGTAGATCCAAGTGCCCAGGTATTTAATCTGTAGTTATATTTTTAAATGACCATGTATTTAGTTGTCAAAAGTAACAAAAGTTATGGCCTCCCACTTAAAAGACCCTCCACTATCATTAGCCAAACACCACCACCTTAATATCTTTTCATTCTTAATACCTTTGCATCTGAAGTTCATGAATGGGAAACACAGAAGGCATGCACTCTTAGGGGTTTGCTCATTGTTTTTGTAAGCCCTAGAGCTAGAAGACTTAGTGGATCTCTGTATCTGTAGGGGACAAGCTACCTCTGGCCCAGCCTGATTTAGTTCAGGTAGGGTTTTTTTACTCCTAGTTCCATATACATAGGTATGAAGCATGTTTTGTTGCTTTAGTTGGCATTTGTTGAAGATCTCTTTATATAATTGACAATAGACTGACTGTACTGAAGTCGAACACAGGAACTGCGTACCTGGGATGAAATATGTGAGTAACCCTGCACTTTTAGAGAGTGGACCCTGGTTTTGGAATGGGATTTTAGATTAAACAAAATAATAAGATCCAAGACTCTGTCTTAAACTGTCCAGAAGTTCAACCTTCTCAGGGTCAATCATCCAGGGTTTGATTTCACATGACTGGTGGAGACACGTGAAATCAACCGAGCAGGGGTTGGCAGTCGATCCCTGTACTCCTCGCTATCACGAGGAATAAGGGAGGTCAATGGGAGAAACTCTCTCATTGACCTTCTTTGGTGAGGACAGCCAGGTAAGTGTCATGCATCTGATGAAGCGGGTCTTTGCCCACGAAAGCGTAATGTTAAAAAAAATCTGTTAGTCTACAAGGTGCCCCAGGACTTCACATTTTTGCAGATACAGATTAACACTACTCTGATACTGTACTCCATACAGGTAAATCGACTTCAAATTAGTCGATTCTATCTATGCAATTGCTGCACAATTGACTCACCTGTCTTGTGTAGACGAAGCCTCAGAGACTGAGAATACAATCCAGGGGAGACAGGACTCTGTCCAAGGTGTCCCATGTCTGGAGATCTGTAACAGTCTGCAGAATAATACTGTGGGACTCGACACAGATGAACCGGCAGCACTGACTAAACAGCTAGCTTCTCAGGAAGCCCTAACAAGACCAGTCATGAAGAGCTGACTTCCCAGTGCCCTGACAGGCAGCAGAGGTTGCTGAGAGCTAACTTCATGAGGCCTGACCATACCAAAACAGTGGCAGAGCTGGTGACACGGAACTGGATGAAGTAGTTTTCTACTGGAACAGACGCTTATGGCTTAAACATCTCCTGAGCACAGTATGTGGGAGCAGGGAAACCATACCACCAAGTCTGACTGAACCTGTGAATGGAATTTTTGATCAGGGGAGGTAATTCTTTGGGACTGAGTTCTGCTCTTTAACAAGCCAGATACTTGCAACATCTGTTCTTCTTCGAGTGGTCCCCGTGGGTGCTCCACAGTAGGTGTCGGGCTCGCCCGGTGCCGCAGATCGGAATTCTTCTAGCAGTTTCCACTGGATCGCGCATGCACCGATGCGCATCGCTGCCTTTTGCGCCCTCGGTCATGTGCGCGATCCGGTCCCCGCCAGTTCCTTCTCAACCACCAACGGCTGCAGACAGAATCCACTCCGGCTCTAAAGCCTGAGACAGATAAGATAGTTGTTTTACTTGTTAGGTCGTTGTTTTTCACTATTATACAAAAAAAAAGAGCATACAAAACAGTAGAGAGAAGAGGAACGGAGGAGAGAGGGGCGGACAAAGAAGGCTGTTAAGCCGTCCGCTGCCCTGAAGGCCGTGAATGTTATTTGGGTTGTAGAACGCCCTGATTATCGGCTAAGTACCCTATTAACAGTAAAGACTCACCACGATGGCTTCCTCAGGGTTTAAGAAGTGTGAGTCATGCCGCGAGGCTATGCCGGCCTCTGATGGGCATAGTGAGTGCATTTGTTGCCTGGGGGAATCTCATGTTACCCAGAAGTGTTCGCACTGCGCTAAGCTTACAACCAGGGCTAGGAAGGACAGAGAAATGAGGCTCAAAATGATCTTGTTTGATAAGGCCCTCCAGCCTGTGCCACCAGAGAAGCCTCACACAGAAGGGCCCTCTGGGTCACATAAAAGGAAGGCAGCATCTTTGACCCCCTCTGTGCAGAAGAGGAAGAAACTCTCCCCAGCTCGATCCTTGCCGGCGGTCCCAGCAAGCAGGACGAGCGGAACGCAGAGCCCCCAGCCGCGAGCTGATGAAAGTGGCAGCGCAGTAGTGCACGTGGCCAAGGCTGGGCCTCCGACTATACAGCAGTCGGCACAGAAGGTGCCGCGAGCGCCAGCGTGGCAAGCGCCGGAATCGGCGGCACCGGCTCCCGTGGCGCCAACGGCACAGGGGCACCCAGCACGGGGCCTGCCGGCGCTGGAGGAAGCTACCCATGTGGCACCGCTGTTGATGGTACCGAGCGTGGTGCCAACAATGGGACCAAGATCCCCAGCATGGGAGGGGGCAGCGCCCACCCTGCAGGGGAGGGGGAAGTCTAGAGCCAAAACCCGGCACCTCAGTCTATCTCCAGGCAGGGCTGCGATGCCCTTATCACCCAGCCCCCCTCCCAAGATACACATGCCGCATCGCCGGGCGGCAACTCCACCGGCTTATTTCAGGCCTCCCTCTCCGTTCCTCCAACCACTTTCGCCATGGCTCAGGCCACCTTCACCATTTTTGGACATGGATACCCTTGAGTACTATCACAAACCAGCTTCACCATTATCAGTGTCGTCACGGAGATCCCGCTGTCCCAGACATCATGGGTACACACCCCGATTGTGGTCCAGGTCTCCATCACCGGGCCCTTGCCCATGTTACTATGGCCATCCTCATCATACTGAACACCAGCATTACAGGTCCAGATCCAGGGGCAGATCCTCTCCCACTACTCGTCAATACTCCCGTGTACACTCTCGCTTTGGGACAGGAACGCAGTTGTCCCAGGTGGAATTAGGTCCAGAGTCCCGAGACTTCCCTTCACAGCCCACAAGGGAGCAAGTATATCAGCGAACTCGGGAGCCAGAGGACTTGGGGGAGGCTTACCCCAGTGGTTCCTCCTCATCCTCCCCAGATGAAGCCATTGCCCCCGGGGATGTCTCCCCTCCAGATGACCTTAAACAATTCCAGGAGCTGTTCAAAAGAGTAGCATTCACGCAGGACATTCAAATAACAGAGGTGCAGGAGAAGCACCATAAACTCCTGAAAAATTTGAGACCCCCGGCTTCATCCAAAATCGCTATCCTGCTGGACGAAGCCATTATGGAGTCAGCCACTATCATATGGCAGACTCTGGCCTCTATTCCACCTACGAACAAAAGGGCGGATAAGAAGTACTTCGTCCCAGCCAAGGGCATGGAGTTCCTGTTTAGCCACCCACAACCCAATTCTTTGGTGGTCAAATTGTCCCAGCAGAGGTCGAAGACGTCTCAGTACAAATCAGGGGGGTCGGATAAAGATGCTAAGAAATTAGAGCTGTTCAGCAGGAACGTCTATTCCTCCTCTACCCTATTATTGAGAATGGCAAACTACGCGGCACATCTATCAAACCATAACTTTGACAATTACTCTAGACTCACCCCTCTCATGGATTCACTTCTGGAGGACAGGAAGCCAGTGTTAAAGGCGATTGTCCAAGAGGGCTACGAGGCATTGCGAACGGGAGTTCGGATTGCCCTGGACGTGGTGGACACAGCGGCACGTTCAATAGCCGCAGCGGTGGTAATGCGTAGGGAGTCCTGGCTCCAGACATCTGGTACCCCCAGAGATCTACAGGCAAAGATCATGGATCTTCCTTTTGACAAGCAAAAGCTGTTTGCAGACTCAACCGACTCAGTCCTCCACTCTAGCAAAGACTCGAGGGCCACACTTAAGACCTTGGGTATCTATACTGCCCCATACAAGAAAAAGAAATTCTATCCTCAGCAAAGACGCTACGCTTACCAACCACAGCGCGCACAATATCAGCGAGGCTATGACCACGGGCGCCATCAACAGCAGCAGCAGTACAGGGCCCCCAGGCAACATTCTCAACAAAGCCGTACACCCTTGGGGCAAGCCCAGAGGCAGCAAGTTTGACGGGTATGTTGAGGACTACACTATCAACACCATCGCTCAATGCCACTCTCACATCATGTTCCATCGTCGCCTCAAACCGTTCCACTCCCAATGGCAAAAGATCACAACAGACAAATGGGTGCTAGAAATCATAGCCACGGGTTACACGATCCCCTTCCAGTCACTTCCACCGACGAAACCTCCCACTCGGCCTCCTCTGAGGGACACTGCCCACAAGGCGAGGCTGAAGCAGGAGGTAGATTACCTCATGTTCATAGGGGCGGTGGAAAGAGTGCCGGAACAATTCAAGGGAAAGGTTTTTACTCAGACTACTTCCTAACAGAGAAGAAAACAGGAGGCTGGAGGCCGATTTTGGATCTATGGGGCCTCAACCGATACTTGCGCAAGCAGCTCTTCCGGATAATTACAGTTGCCTCCATACTTACGGCACTGGACGATAGAGACTGGTTTGCAGCCCTCAACTTACAAGATGCTTACTTTCATATAACAATCCACCCGGCACACAGACGCTTCCTCCGCTTCACGGTTGGCGGGGAACATTTCCAATACAGGGTTCTTCCGTTCGGCCTATCCTCGGCACCCAGAGTCTTTACCAAAACCCTGGCAGTGGTATCAGCCTACCTGCACAGGCAGGGTGTGTTTATTTTTCCATATCTGGACAACTGCCTACTGAAAGGGGCCTCAAAGGCAGAGGTCCTACGCATGATACGCGTCACCGCAAACATGTTTACTTCTCTGGGCCTAGTTATCAACCTCGCAAAGTCAAAGACCGAACCCACGCAAGATATAGAGTTCATAGGGGCACGCTTAAACTCTATTGCATCAAGAGTATACCTGCCCGACGCCCGCTTCCGCACCATCAACTCCTTGGTGCAAGTCATGATGTACAGCCCCGCGGTGCTGGTCCTAAAGTGCCTGCAACTGTTGGGGCACATGGTGGCAGCTACGTTTGTGGTACAGAAAGCCAGGTTACACATGCGAAGCCTGCAGCATTGGCTGGCAAGTGTTTACAAACCAGCATCCCATACCGTCCACAGGGTAGTGTCGCCCACGACGGAGGTGTGGAGATCGCTAGTCTGGTGGAACAATTCCAAGAAGCTGCTAGTGGCAGTGCCCTTCCACCAACCACAAATTTCTATTTTTCTTACAACCAATGCCTCCCACATAGGATGGGGAGCGCACATTGGCAGCAAGGTGACTCAAGGGCTATGGTCCCCTGCAGAACAGACACTGCACATAAACATACTGGAGCTCAGAGCAGTGTTCAATGCGTGCAGACATTTTTGGGTATACCTGCACGGCAAAGTAGTCAGGATCAATACCGACAATACCTCCACTATGTTCTACATCAATCGACAAGGAGGGGCATGATCCCATGCATTATGGGTGGAAGCAGTCCAATGTGGAATTGGTGCATTGCCAACAACATAACGTTGAAAGCCTTGTACTTACTGGGTGCCCACAACGTGAAGGCAAATCAACGGAGCAGGCGCTTCACACTCACGCACAAATGGCAGATCCGCTCCGATCTGCTACGGTGCATATTTCGTACCTGGTGGTTTCCCCAACTCAATTTGTTTGCCACCCAGTACAACAAGAAGTGTCCCCAGTACTGCTCCAGAGCAGGAATAGGGCGGGGGTCCCTGGGGGGTGCATTCATGATCTCATGGAAGGGCCCTCTACTCTACGCATTTCCCCCCACAACACTTATTCACAAGGTTCTGCAGAAAGCCAGAAGGGAGAGAGCTCGCATGATACTCATAGTTCCAACTTGGAACTGGCAACAATGGTTCCCCTTGCTTCTGCGCATGTCGGATCGTCCACCACTCCCCCTACCAGTGGCGCCGGACTTACTCACGCAGGCTCAGGGGTCCATAGCGCACCCGCACCCTCAGGGACTATGCCTACAAACATGGTTAATCCATGGCTCCGTGCCTTAGAGAGCACATGTACGGAGGGAGTACGACAAGTCTTAGAGTGTAGCCGAAGGACCTCCACCAGGAGGACTTACGAACAGAAATGGACACGCTTTACAGCCTGGTGCTCCACCAAACAGTTAGCTCCCCTTGACGTTCCTATAACTGTAATACTAGAATACCTATTGGACCTCAAACGAGACGGGCTCTCTCTATCCTTGCTAAAGGTCCACCTCGCAGCTATATCAGCTTTTCGGCACAAAGAGAAAGGGCCCACCGTATTCGCCCACCTTATTGTCACAAGGTTCTTGAAGGGGCTGGTAAACCTGTACCCCCCTCAAAAACTGCTACTGCCGTCGTGGAGTTTGGACTTGGTGCTCCACACACTATTGGGACCACCCTTCGAACTATTAGCCACGGTACCCCTCTGACTCCTTACCATGAAAACAACCTTCCTTCTTGCGATTACGTCAGCCCGCAGGGTGAGCGAGCTCACAGCAGTGATGGCAACGCCGCCCTGCACAGTATTCTCAAATGAGGCGGTGATCTTACGGTTACACCCAGCCTTCGTTCCAAAAGTTTCCTCGGAGTTCCATCTTAATGAACCAATAGTCTTACCCTCGTTTTACCCGAAGCCTCACAGCTCCAGCAAGGAGGTGCGCCTGCATCTCCTATATGTGAGAAGGGCGTTGACCTTTTACATACACAGAACTAAGTCCTTCTGGAAAATGGACAGGCTTCTGGTGTCTCTTGCTCCCAGGTCAAAAGGGGAAGGCCTCTCTTCCCAGAGAATTTCAAAGCACATTGTGTCCTGTATAAAACTGTGCTACAAGCTTCGAAAGACCCCTTTGCTGGCCCCGCATAGGGCTCACTCCACCAGAGCGGTGGCGGCATCAACAGCCTTCTTCAAGGGAATCGCGTTGACAGACATTTGTAGAGCGGCGACTTGGTCATCCTATGACACCTTCGCCAAGCATTACACCCTGCATCGGGTGTTCGATGAGGATACCCGTCTGTCGACAGCAGTCCTCTCGGGGGCAAGCTGCACATGAATCGAGTACCCACCTCCTTACTTGGGTTACTGCTGGGTAGTCACCTACTGTGGAGCACCCACGGGGACCACTCGAAGAAGAAAGAGAAGTTACTCACCTGTAGTAACGATGGTTCTTCGAGATGTGTCCCTGTGGGTGCTCCACCACCCACCCATCCTCCCCGCTTTGGATCTCTGTCCGGTGTTTTTCAGGAGCATCCAAGGCGGTTGGTCAAGGAACTGGCAGGGACAGGATCGCGCACATGACCGAGGGCGCGCAAGGGAGCGGCGCGCATCGGCGTATGCGCAATCCAGTGGAAACTGCTAGAAGAATTCCGATCTGCGGCACCGGGCGAGCCCGACACCAACTGTGGAGCACCCACGGGGACACATCTCGAAGAACCATCATTACTACAGGTGAGTAACTTCTCTGTGCTGATGGTACTCCAGATTGGGGTTTGCTCATTTTGTTGCATATAAACTGTGTATAATAGTGCCTGGTTATTGTTATTACATTTGTTTTGTTTGGCCATCTCCCCAAGTAAATGGTATTTGTACTTCCAAATTCCAAAGGGTACCTAAATACTTGAGTGTGGGCAAGAATTACCTGCAAACTTAATATAATTTAATCCAGAAGTCAGAATATGGCTCTGCATGGGGGTGGGAGGCTCCACTAGCATTGTTGTTGCAGCTTTGGCACCTGGCAGAACAATATGTATATTGCACAAAATTGTCTCAGGACTTGGCACACGTCAGCATATCTGGCAATCTTTCTGAATGTTAGTGCAATGCTGATGTTCATTGGAGAGCTATGTGAAAAGCCTCTCTTGCATGATCCTAAGATAAAGTCTTAGGCTCATTTTGTTATGGCAGACAAATTCATCCACTATTAATGTGTCCATAATAAAAATATAGAGATTTTCTCACTGGCATTAAGGCTGTTTAAAAGAGCTGGCCGAGGAGTTTTCTGAACCTCTGATGACTTTCAGTAAGTTGTGGAACACTGTATAACTTCCAGAGGCCAGGAAGAAAGTTCACGTTTGTGAAAATATTTAGGAGTAATGGATGGCAGGTCACAGAAAGATCTGGATCATTTGAGTGCAAGTTGAGCACAAGCAAACAGTATTTATTTTATTACAGCTAAATGTACAGTCATATCTCTAGGTACCAAGAAATCAGGACATGGTTATGGGATTTGGGACTCTGTTCTGTGAAGGACTGACTTTAAAAAAGACCTAATTATCATGATGGGTAATCATTTGAAAATTAAGTCTCAGTGTAATTCTCTGCCCAAAGGCTAATGTAGTATTTGGATATGTGAATAAAGGGGTATCGTATAGGAGAAAGTCTATATTGCCTCTGTATTTGCCAGAGTCCTGTGTCCAGTTCTGGTGTATACAGTTCAAGACGGATGGTAAAAATTGGAGAAGGTCCTGAGAAGAGCCACTAAACTAAATTAAGAATTGGGAAACATGCCTGGGAGTGATAGGCTCAGGGATCTCATTGTCTTTGGCTTGACAAAGAGCAGGCTAAGAGTGACTTGATCACGGTCTGTACACATCTATATTGGAAACAGAAATTTGACGAGAATAGATTCTTCAATCTAGCAGACAAAGGTAGAATAAGAGCCCTTGTTTGGAGGTTGAAGTTGGAGATGTTTAGACGAGACAGTGAATGCAATAAAAATTGGAACATGTTACCCAGGGCGGTGATATAGCTGGATTTTTTTTTTTAAATCAAGAAATTTCTCTAAAAGCTATGCTGCACTTCAAATTAACTCAGGGAAGTGCAAGGGCCTGTGTTACATTGGAGATCAGGCTAGATGATCATTGTGGTTTCTCTAGGCTTTATCGATTCTTCAATAGTAGTCGTAAGCCTCTTCCACTCTTACATCTTGGAGCAGAGGCCATTGACAACCATTCACCAGCATCCCCTGTCTTGAGTGATCTTTTCCATTTCTGACCAGGTATATCCCATCTTTTTAGTGTCTGCCTTCTTCTGTTCACTATACCAGGTGTTTCTTGGGCAACTCTTTTCCATCTTCCTTGTGGGTTCCATCTTAAGGCTTGTCTTGTGATGTTGGTGGTTGGTTTTCTAAGAGTATGTCCAATCCATCACCATCTTCTCTTCCTAATATCTTCTGTGGCAGAAAGTTGGTGAGTCAGTTGCCACAGGTCTTAGTTGTTGATATTGTTTGGCCAGTGTATCTGGAGTATTTTATGGAGGCAGTTATTGATAAACATCTAGAATTTTTGGATGATCCTCTGTTGTTTTCCAAGTTATTTTTCAGTTTCATATATATCTATAGTAGAAATGGGATGACATTGGCAGGCTCATGAAGCTGCAAAGGTGGGAGGAGGCACTGGAGAAAGGAGCACCTTAACTGGGCTCCATTCCCCTTGTGTGCTGCAGCTGCTGTTCTTGGCTCCTGCAGGGATCACACTGCATCTCAGATGGCACTGGCATGGGCTTCCTGCACCTAGGTAAGCCCACATAACATATGGAGTTGGTAGAAGCTGTACATAGTATGCATAATTTTATTTAATACCTGTACTTTACTTAGATCACAATTATTCATACCCTGCTTTGGGGCAAGGCTTGTTTTTTTTTTTCCTGTTGTTTGTACAGTGCTTAGCACAGTGGGTCCTGGTTCATGATTGGGGCTCTTTGCTATGACAATAATACAACTAGTAAATACTAATGTACGTTGCTGGTGGTATGTGCATGCACCAGACTCATTTTGAAACTAAATCCTGCATGCTGTAAGATTTCTGATGCCCTCCTTCCCCAAAACTCAGCACCCAAGCTGCTGCTGCTGCTTTTCTATTGCCCATTTTCTGTTGAAGAAACATGCCTTGTGTACTATCCAAACCAGGTTTATTATGTTACAACCACTCCCCTTTGTCCAGGATTAATTAATTATATGCTGGAAATAAGTTAGGGAACTGGCTATCTCAAGATACAAAGTACCGGCAACAGGAGAACAGTTTGTTGCTTCTGGATCCTTGATTTTTAGTCTGAGTCAGATTCATAATTATTGAGAGATATCTCATAGGTTCCTGGTAGTCTGTGCTACAGAATGAGATTTAAGGCACATTTGTTAGGTAGTTCAGCAAAGTATCTATTGCCAGATCCTCTGCTGTGAGTAAACTGAGAAACTTCAGTTTCCAGTAATGTACACGTTGAATTTACACTGCTGGAGAAGTATTCTATGACAATACACTATGGGGGAAAAAAAAAACTCATTGCCAATTAGCAGTGTTTTATTTTTCATTTGCCACAAATGTTTTACGAAGACAACATTCTGAGTTGAACACTAGCAGGGAAGTTTTAGTAAAAGTGCTTTTAACTCAGGCAGCAAAGAGTCTATTTCTCTGCTGATTCCTTTCAATGCTCACATCATTTATGAGCCTCATAGGGGTTTCTATGTTGTCATAAAAGTGGCACTTTCAGAGAAATGGCTGTGGATATGTATGATGGTCCCGATGTCTTATGAAAATTATCTTATGAATATGCATAATTTGAAAGTGCTTTATGTACAACAGGTCATGCAACCTATCAGTATTATAGTTAGTCTGCTGACCTGTATGTCCTCTTTTTGTGCATGTATCATTTTTTATATGTAACGTTAGAAATATGAAGTATGGATCTGTTTATATTTCTTGATGTTCTAATGAGGGTAAATGCCAAACAAAGGATTCCTTCCCTGGGAGAAAGTCCACATAAACAGTAAGAAGCAATCAGCCTTTTGTCTTCAGTTGGCTTTTGAAACTGCCCCCCACACCCTAAGAAGATACAAAAAGAAGAAGAAGAAGTCTGTAGATGCAAGTCGGTCACACTGATTTGAAGCTTATACCTGATCTAAAAACAGTAGTTGAGGGTAAGTATTTGTATATAACAAATTGCTTAGTGGATTAGAATCAACTATGTGTTTTCTGTTCATTTTCATTTTGTAACTTGTTTGATCTGACTGTTTTCACTAGCAACTTAGGGCCTACTTTTTGTACTAAATTAAATCTCTTTTTTGTTTGTTATCAGATCTTGTGTAATTAACTGTTTACCTGAAGGGAAGCAACTGCTGTGCATCTCTTGAATTGATAAAGGCAGCTAACCTATGAGCTTTCTCTGTGTAAAACTTTTACATAGCAAAGATGGATGTGTTGGGAGTGGGGGTTGGGCCCGTATGGGGGTTGGTTTCTTGTGTCCTGAGCCTTTAGAATTGAGTTGTTCCAAAGCTGAAGCTGTTCAGGGTCTGTTTTGCCCTCTGTGCCTTGTCTGGGGGAGAACAGACAATCTGGCTCAGCAGGACAGGGTAGTGAGG
Organism: Carettochelys insculpta; assembly: GCF_033958435.1. Taxonomy (NCBI): domain Eukaryota; kingdom Metazoa; phylum Chordata; order Testudines; family Carettochelyidae; genus Carettochelys; species Carettochelys insculpta. The sequence goes on from NC_134143.1 coordinate 13,318,122, forward strand.
AGCTTCAGAGAACAAGAAAGTGGGTGTCAGTGGCATGATCAGCATACTGGGGAACAATTGCCAAGGGACTTCTGTGATTGCACCCTGTCACAATATGAAATGGCTATCAATTGTTCCAGGGGGTATTAATTTCCAAGGTGATAGACCAGTAGTTATGTATGTAATTTAGGCCAGATATACCCTAGACCTTAATATTGACCATAGATACACGATTCCAGCTACAGCAATTGTGTAGCTGGAATTGACTTGTCTACAATTGACTTACTTGGCCGTCCTCACTGAGGAAGGTCAAGGGGTGAAACTCTCCTATCAACCTCCCTTATGCCTCAGTATAACGTGGAGTAACAGGGTCAAATGTTGACCCCGAGCATTCTATTTCATGCATCCCCACTAGGCACATGAAATGGAACCCTGGAAGATCAACCCTGACCAGGTTGATCTTCCAGTTAGTGAAGACAGACCCTTACACAGAAGGTGGGGAGTGGTGGAGGTGAGCAGCAATGGGAAGAGGAAACCAGCGTGCTTTTGGCCTTTGGCATTTATTTAGCCTTTCATCCTTGTGTTGAAAGGGCAACACTTCCCCTCTTCACAAATTAATTGAAAGGCTTGCATTAGTTAATGAAAGGAGTGCTCATTTTAATATTTTTGTGATAGAGCAGTTTCATAAATCGGTCATACCATTTTCCCCCATGCATTTATTGTCAGTATTGCACAACACATCAGTCAGTATCCCATCAGTGTGGAATCCCACCTCCTTCTCTGCTTGCATCCCTATTGATGGCATACAGGATAAACAGAACAAGTTAATTTGTAATCTTCATTAGAAAATGATAGCTGCACTGTTTCTGTCATTGAGGACTCCACCAGTTTAAACAGCTGATTAGTTAGCTTCTGTGGAATCGATCTGAATCAGTTCCACCTGCATGCACCCACCAGGAGCCACTTTACTGTAAATCAATCATTCTGAAAACATCTCACCAAGGGCCAGCCCTCACTAACAAGCCATCAATTTAAACTGTCTCTCTGAAGCACTCTGCAAATTAGGAGTGCAACAAAAACATTTATTCAAAAATTATTGAGAAAGTATTTTTAACCATAACTGGTAACTGTTTTTTTCTTTGCTGCTGCTGCTGCTTTTTTTTTTAAGTGCATCAGGATCAATTTTCAGACACCATGAAAATGAGGGGTTTGCTTTCCTTGAGTTGTTTTTGTGAGAGTAAAAGAGTAGGTTGGGAATTCTAACCACAGTGCATGGAATAGATGGCCTTTATTACTAGAAGGCAGCATTAACAGTAACTCAGAGATTTTATGTTCAGCCCCAGTGCCCCTAGGGTGTTAAGATCGATCCCGGGAGTCAGAGGAGGTCTCCTTATTCTGTGACATGATAAATTGCTAAATTTTGACTGTGCACATAGTGGGCCTTCCAACTGGCAGTGGTTGGAGAAGCTGCCCCAAGGGAAGCATACAGATATATGGTTTGAGCTCCAAACTCTTCCTTTAAGACATTTCAAACTATCCTAAATAAAAGAGAATGGAAAGTATATATTCCGCTTTTTTATTGGCCTGTCTGGACATTTCACTTATGTCAACACAAAAGCCATGAGAATCATGTTTTGAAGTTGAGTGCATTGTTTGGAATCTCTGGAGCTTTATTCAGCATAAAAGAATATGGTTGCACTTTGGTTTGCAAGGTGCAGTGAAAAAACCCCATGTTCAACTATTGTGTTGTAATTACAAGTTGCCGTAAGATTAAATTCTCAATATTGTGTGCGTTTCTCAGAGTAATAACTTACTTATTAGTCTCAAAGACATTTGGATCCAAATTCACAAACAACACAGTAGTTCTGGTAATGGAAATATTGTCAAAATAAAGTTCAGTAATGGTATGGAAATCATTTTATATTTATGTGAAATTAAACCTTGTGTAACTCCTAATCATGTCAGCTCAAATATGCTGATTCATTATAATTTGCTTTTGTACAGTCCTGATACATCTAGCCCATTGTAAATTAGTCTGTGCAAAATCTGAAGCACTAGCATTTACCTCTTTTTGAGTCTCTAGCATTTCCGTTTAGGTGCAGGGCTTGTACGAAACTTTCCATACCAGTGAAGTTTCTGTCAACATTGGTTTCACCTTTTATTAATTTTGCATTGCCGAGGTGTCAGCAAACTGTTGAGTCATCTTTTCAAGGTGTACTTCTAATGGCAAGTTTGGAGCTGGAAGTAATTACATGGTAGAAGTTAAGAGGTATGGATTATAGTTCCCTGATTAGCTGAGCCTATGGAGTATCACTCCAGAGGCTGAAGAACATGGCTGCACTTTGTGTCCTCTCTTGCTCCCTCTTAGCCAGTTGGAAAGAAAACTAGTTTCCTGTTTTTTTGCCAATGGGCTTTCTATCCAAACCATTTATAAGGGCTATGTAGCCTATCTCTGCCCCTGGTTCCCAGGAGCCAACGGTAGAGTGCCTCTGTTCTGCTCTTTGCTGTTACCCATTAAGACCCCAGCTCCATCTTCCAAAACCATACCAGAATTAGAGCAGACCCTCACAGATGCTGGCTCAGATGCGAGAGCTGACAGCAGGTTATAATAGTGGACCATGTCCTCCGACAGGTCAACACCAGATAAAGAATTAATATGAGGAAGACCCTGTTGGGCATGGAAAAGCTTTTCAAATTTCTTGAAGTTCTTCCATCACCAGTTCCATAATTTAGCTGCAGCAGGGCTGGTTGTAATGCGTGTCCCTTGTCTTAACTGCTAACTCTGTGGTATGAATATTTTATTCCTCTTCATAGGACTAGAAGTGGGGCAAGAGTTATACAAATAGGGAAAAGAAGATACTTCTAGCAATCTCTAATCTGAATATTTTAGCCGTCTGTGTACTTGATAAGTACTTTGGTGACTTAGTGCCTTCAGATCACCGAGTACCTATGTATTTGATAACTAATATACAACTAGAGCGATTCTAGTTAGGGATCAGGCTAAAAGGATAGTCAAGATATAAGGTTCCTCGTTCATTATATTTCACTCTAGTCTTGATGAGCCAAAAATCATCCATGCTCCCATCCTAATCAGTGTGTAGGGTATATATCATAACAATGAGTAAGACTTTGATGGCACAATTGGGAAGAGGCTGCTCTTGTTGCTTCTGTTCACAGATGCTCTTTTCTCTGTGTAATTTCCCACACTGCTCCATCCTAAACTCTGTTGCATCTTTTATTCCTGCTTTCAATTGTTACTGAGTGGTACTAATCTCTGTGCCCTGCCTGCTAAATCTAAGGCAATTCTCTAGCCTGCCTCCCTCATTCTTAATGCAAAATGGCCAAAAATGCTGGTGCTCACATAGCCTCAGTTTTCATTTAGTCACTCCAGGTGAGTACGGTGAGATAATCTCCTCCTTCACAGACAGATGGACCAGGGTTCCACTACCACATATGTGAACAGGAATGCCCCTTGGGTCTGTTTTAGGGAAGAAAATCAGGAGCAGGAGAAAGTGGGAGGGGGGTCAGTAACAGCACCGTGAAACATTCAGTTATCTCTGTTGTTTGTTATAGTCAAGTAGCATGTAGAGGCTCCAATCTCATCTGGGGACCTCTTGTACTAGGCTCTCTACATTCCCGAACAAGAGCTTGCAAAGGTAGGTCTACATAGCAACGTTATTTTGAAATAACAGCTGCTATTTCAAAATAAGTATCCTAGCATCTACGCAACTCAACTGCAATTTCAAAACAATTGGCTTATTTCAAAATAAATAAGTAAACCTCATTGCAAGAGGAATAGCGCCTATTTCAAAATAAATAAATTAAAATGGAATAGACCCTATTTCAAAATAATCCATAGGAGGGAGTCAACATAGCTGGATAGTCCAGTAGTAAGGGTGCCCATAACCGAAATGATAGGGCGTCCAGGGCTTCCAGGTTTGTGGATTTTAGGAAATAAACAGAATAATCCAGTCGGGGTTCAGATGGTGTGTCTGAGTGAATAAGGGCTCAGGTAGAAGCCAGTAGTTGCTATAGTTTCATTTGGAATTCTAAAGTGGGATCAGAGGAGAGAGGTCTGTAAAATGTGGCATTGGAGCAGTATCTGGCTATATCTTGTTTGTAGTCTGACTTATTCATGATGACAACAGCAGCCCCTTTGTCAGCTGGTTTGATTATTTGATTATGATGTCCAGAGTCTCAAAAATACCCCAGACATTCACTCTTTGCCAAAAGTATGAAAGGACACAAAGCAGACATAAAAAATCTCTGCATACTCAAACCTGTCAGCGAGCACATTAATCGAGTGGAGCAGGGGGCATGCAGTTAAAGACCTGAGAGCTTGTGTTCTGAGAAAAGAGACTTTAACAACCATCTACAGAGAGATTGTTCGGAACTAACATCCTTTTTCAAGTTCTACACATTAACACTTGGCTTAAAGAGGAACAGTAGTTGCCTGACCTATTATAAGGACTCTTTCACATGCTTTAATGTTTGAACAAACACTTAACTTCCCCCACCCCTCACTCCCCTCTTTCTGCTCTTCTATCTGATTTGCCAACCTTGATGATAATTTTTCTGATTTGTCAACCCTGACAACAATTTTTGGACCTCTGTGCTATATATAATGAGTCTACTTACTGTTCTAGTAAGACTATAGATCTGAAGAAGTGGACCTGTCCCACAAAAAATGCCTAATAAATTATTTTGTTAGTCCTTAAAGTGCTACATGACTTCTGTTTTGTTTTTATAGAATACAGACTAATACAACTACCTCTCTGTTACTTATCATAGAAGATTAGGGTGGGACAAGACCTCAGGAGGTCACCTAAGCCAACCTCCTGCTCAAAGTAAGAGTAAGCTTACCTCACTCGTCCCAGCCACGGCTTTGTCAAGACTGGTCTTAAAAACATTAAAGAATACAGATTCCACCACCTCCATAGGTAACCCATTCCAGTATTTCACCACCTTGCTGATAAAATAGTTTTTTCCTGATTAGTCGAGGCCTAATTAGGCCTAATCTTCCTCTTATTCTTTCACCTGCTTCCTTCAGTTGTATTGCACAAAAGAAACTTTTCCAAGCTAGGTGGCCTAACCCTTTTCTTCTTTCAAACTTAAAAATAATATAACATTCTGAGCAATATAGGTTTGTTTAGCTGGCCTGTGTGTTCAGTGTAAAACAATTTGCCCTGAAAGATCATTCAAGAATAACACTCCAGAGGCAAGAAATGACTCTAAATGAAATGATGAAAATTTGCAAACAAATAGAGTAAACTCTTTCATATCCAGTATTCTATCATCTAGAACTCTCAAATAACTCGCATTTTGACCATAAGTAAATTATAGTTACATTTTCCATAAGTATGGTATAATGAAAATAAATATAAATAAATACAGTATAATTTTACAGCATACAATACTACTGTTGTGGTAAATAAAGTAATCTGCATACATTTTTGTTTGTTTCTTTAGTATCTATTCTTGTTTATCTTTGGTGTGATGCGCTGCTAGGAATATCTCTCTATTATCCAGAATATTTGAATAGCTGGCAACCTCCTGATCCAGAGGCTGCCAGATAAGAAAAAGTTTCCCGTATGTGTGGAGAAAAAGTTCACACTTGCATTGTAACATCTACAAATTAGCATTAACTGTTATATTAATTATTATTATATAATAGCATTAACTATTATATATTCTGTATTATAATTTACGCTGATTGGTATACCCTTATATATTAGCTTTAATTATATATTTTAATAATTTGCATTGATTAGCGTGATACTGACAGGATCCTTGCACTATCCATTACATGCAGAATGCTCTTGCATAACCTTAGTGGTCAGTGCTAAAGCAAGGTTATAAAGAGCAAGGGAAAGGAAAAGAGGAATGTTATGACAATAAGCTGCCTAGCATAACCAATGCTAAAATTAGAAATAGTTAAGCAAACTAGCTACACCAGTGATTGTTTAAAACTGTAATTACCAAATCTAAAAATCAAAATGACTTGGCATACACCTGTCTAATTTTAATCAGTGTAGCCTTACTCGAGCCTGAAGACTATATTTCAAATCAATTTATTTGCGACAATTTGAGACCTGCTAAACTGTTGCCACAAGAAGGCTTGGCAGGACTAGATTTTTATCAGTAAATATTGGTAAACCTCGATTTCTCTGACCACATGCAGACTGATGAAAATGTGTTTCCACCAATGACAGAAATTTAAAAATGCTGCTTGAGAACTAATTTCAGTTTGAGTTCACGCTATTTACTTTGTATGTTTTGACAAGTGGTATTGACAATTTAATGGTTAGGAAGCTTTAGCTCTTTGAACCTGTGGCTGATGTTGTTAAATAAAGATTGGCCCAACCCCCACCCCCCATCATTTCCTACAATTATGAAAATTTAAACAAAAATTGGGGGAAAAAACCCTTAAAATAACCATATTTCCAGTTGAAATTATAAATGCAAAGCCCATCCTTAAGTAACGCCATACAAAGGAACAGTGCAAGCTATTGAGAACACCAGTGTAGCTGACAGCCACTGGGGGCCTGGGGAAGGTGAGAGGGGTGTCTCTGTCTTCAGAAGGGGCAGGGCCATGGGCAGTAGAGGCAAGGCCTGGGGCAGGCAGCTGGTAGCACCACTCAGACTGTGACACTGTGCCAACCCCTCCTCAGAGCCAAGAGAAGTAGCAGAGCAGTGCTACCATGATGTTTCAAAGGGCCTGGAGCTCTGGCCATGGCTACAGTAGTCGTGGTGGTGGGCAGAGCTCCAGGTCTCTTGGAAACATCAGGCCCTATTGCAACTGCCCCGTTTGCTCACCCTCAGCCCCATCAGCAGGCCTGGAAAACACAGCTGAATAAATGGAAGAGTGGACCAAATAAAGGGCTGTCCAGCACTGCTGTGTTGATGGTGATGAAATAAAACAAAAGACTCTTAATGGGTTTACAACATGCAAACAAGACTGGCTACTAGGGCAGTCAGAGTATTGCACTGTTGTTTATACAGGTTTAACATCTAAAAACTGGGACTTTCTGGTCTGGCAACATCCATGATTGTCAGGTCTCTCTGGTCTGGCAATATCTGTGGTCAGGCAGGACCACGGATATTCCTGGACCAGACAGCCCTGGCAACCAGGAAACCCTGCTGGTGCCAGAGCCAGCATAGCTAACTTGCTAGGAGAGCAGGTGGGACCAGCAGCCCAGCCGGCATTCAAGGCAGCAGGGCAGACTGACTGCCAGTTGGGAGCCTGGCTGGGGCTGGAAGCAGAGGCAGTTGTAGGTGCCGGAGCCAGCCTGGAGGCCAGCAGCTGGTGCTAGGAGGGGAGCCATGTGTGGGGGCTGCCAGCCAGCCCAGTGAGAGAAGCTGGGATTACAGCCAGGCAGGTCACGGTGGGGGAGAAATGGGGGCAGAATTGACCAGCCCTGGTGCAACAAACTCCATAGTTTGTGACCAGTCAGGTTCCCAAGAGTGCTGGACTGGGGATGTCCAACCTGCAACATTATTTGTAACCTATAAATTAAAGTGTGAGCTAAACATGTACTTAAACAGACACGCTTTTATAGCTTTCCTAAGTTAGTATTTTTCAGTCAATAAGGATTTTCTCCCCAATGCTATTTATTAAATGCCATTGAACACTTCGTACCCTCCAGTTAGTTTTTGTAATTTTTACTAGTGTCTCCTTTCTAGTTAGCAAGTATATTGCGCATTTTGTACATTAGATCTGGTGCCCATGGGGCAACAACAGCAACATATTAATCTAGATTTTGCTAGCATCAGCAATTTCTATAATATCTAGGTTGGCTTGGAAAAGGTAGAAACATGGTTATGTTGTGATTACTGAGTTTTGCTATTACTGTCTGTTGAGATGTCAAACAACAAATAAAACTTCCAATATATTTTATAAAGTTGTATTTATGATTCAATATATGCACCAATTTATAATAAGCATTGCAACTGTTACATGCTGAATATTTTTAACAGAGATCTTTCAGTTCTTAAAGGAGCATGCTAAAATCAAAAGGCTTATAGCCATGTTTTGAAAATTTAATCTGCCAAATCCCACAGAAACTGTACTGTGACACTCAAGGTTGCCTTATTGGTAGTTCAATGTGCTGCCCGGGGAAATAAGAGAGTTTAACACAAAGTTATCCACTTCTCTTTTCTGTAGCATGCAAAGCATTGCATCGCTAAAATAGTAACATTTTTCGTCTCTTCTTTGAAGAATGGAGTCACCAGCACAGACAGGATAATGTTCATTATGGTTGAATGATCTGACACCATACAAAAAGTTCTGGGTTCATTGAGATATTTGCATGCTGAGGATTGCTTAATAAATTTGTTTACGGGGCTGTATAGGAGTTACACAGGATTTTATGGACATCTTGTGTGCTGTAAGTGTCATCCTGGGAGAGGTTTCCAAACACAGACTGGGACCTCTGCATAAAGCTTTTCATTCTGAATCATAGTTCAATACCAGTAGTAGAGACTCTTGGTATAAATTGATGTTGCTCCACTGAGGTCAGCAGAGAGATGCCAACAACTGAGAATCAAGCCCAGTCAAAATTTGGAATGGATTTCATAGTACAGATAATGCATGAATCAGAAAGAAATATGCTCCATTTCAGAGCCAGCAGGGGTATAAGAATAAAATATGAAACAAATGTCCTTTTATGTGAGCTGGGCAGAAATCATTTGGAAATAGAACTTATCAAATATTAGGAAAAAAAGTTCCCCTTCTGCATGAAAAATTCCCCACAGAAGGGAAAATCTGAAAAAAGTACAGTTTGAAATATTTGACACACTTAAAAACTCTAAATGAAATGAAGCCTGGGAATCCCAAGCTCTGAAGCTTCCATCTGCCACTGAGTCTGGGAACCCCTGTGTTCATGGGGATAATCTGCACAGAAGGCCTGCTCTGCAATCCCAAACTCTGGGATCCCTGCTGTCCTCAGTCCCAGTCCACATGGTCAGAGAGCTGCTGTGGAATTGCAGACCCTGGGAGCTTCTGGGATCACCAGGAGCTATTAGATAAGATGGCAGGAAACCAGACAAATTTCTGGCTGAAATTTGCCTTTTTTTTTTTTTTTTTAAGAATTTCATCAAAACTGATATGTGTCCAAGGAACATTTTGGTTTTGACACTAATTGGCATTTTCTGATGAAAACCTGTTTTGTCAATTTTTTTTCCAGCCAATTCCTTTGAAATATACATGCAAAGGCAGATGGGCAAATTCTGCTCTGTGACCTTAGTATAAATCATGTGTTACTGACCCATTTATGTCAGTGCTGCATCTCACCCCACAGGAAAGATTTGTTTTTTAATTACCCTAGTTAGTATAAATCCACAAGAGTTCTGTATAAATCAGGGGTCAGCAACCATTCCAAAGCAGAGGGCCAAAATTTGACCTTTGGACCTCTACGTATGGTCCAAGTGCCAGAGATACTTTTTAAAGTCACTAAGGCTACACTACGCTTGCCCAAATCTTCGAAATGGCCATTTCGAAGATCACTAATGAGGTGCTGAAATGCATATTCAGCACCTCATTAGCATGCTGCCGGCCGCAGCTCTTCGAAATTGTCCCTTTTCACTGCCACACAGCTTGTTCAGATGGGGCTCCTTTTCAAAAGGACCCTGGGAACTTTGAAATCCCTTTATTTCTATCAGCAGATAGGAATAAGGGGATTTCGAAGTTCCTGGGGTCCTTTTGAAAAGGACCTCCCATCTGGACGAGCTGTACGGCAGTGAAAAGCAGCAATTTCGAAGAGCCGCAGCCAGCAGCATGCTAATGAGGCACTGAATATGCATTTCAGCACCTCATTAATAATCCTTGAAACGGCCATTTTCGTGGCCATTTTGAATTTTGGGCTAGTGTAGACACAGCCTAATATTCCTACTTGCAACAGCTTCATTAATAAATTAAGATGCAGAGTTTAAGTGATGGTTGGTAGCATTAGCTAGCCTTTGGTTAATTCAGAGGCAGTGTGCTTTTGAGCAAGCTCCTGGCTGCATGTGTGAGGGAGGGCAGGCTGAGGACCCACCTTATGAGGCAATGAAAATCAGCATGCATGCCACTCTTGGCACCTGCGCCGGGGTTACTGACCCCCTGATCTAAGTTGAGCCACTTTGTTCATTATACTGGTTCTTTGAGCAATATACACCTCTGAAGCATTTTCCCACACTGTTTACATCCCTCTAAAATTTGACCCAGAAATTCCCTTGGAATTTACCCACTACTTCCAAGTTGAAGTCAACTGAATGTGGCCCACAGTATGCCAAATCTGTCCATCTTCTCCACTGGTATCGTGGAGTTGTGCTAATCTAAGAGCTCCAGATTTGGCCCTATTGAGCAATGCTAGTAATTACTACAGTCCTGTGTTTTGTTTTTTTGAAGAAGCATCTTAACGAAGTAAACAAGTGATATCAGAATGAAGAAAGTGCAGGTAATATGCAGATAAAAGCGGAAA